>NW_012150174.1:7425973-7468626 GCF_000956105.1 Propithecus coquereli
TATATAAACTATTTTATGACAATAAACTTGAAAATTTAGATAAAACAAGTAAATTCTTTAGAAAACACAATTTACTAAAACTGACACAAGAAGAAATAGAAAATCTGAATAGTTCTCTGTCTATTAAAGGTACTTAATAATTTAAAAACATTCCACAAAAAAATTCCAGGTGAGATGACTTCATTTGTATGTAAACATTTAAGAAAAAAATGGAACACTTCCCAATTTGTGTTCCGAGGCTAGCATAAGCTTGATACCAAAACCTGATAAGATACTGAAAGAAAGGAAAATGCCAGGCCAATACGACTTATGAACATATTAATAGGTGCAAAACTCCTAAAAATAATTCGTAAATGCAATACAGTTATACATAAAAAGATAGTACATTATGGCCAACTTCGGTTTACTCCAGGAACACAATAATAGTTTAACATTTTGAAATCTACAGAGTCCTAGTCAGAATAATTAGGCCAGAGAAAGAAATAAGGAGCATCCAAATTGGAAAGAAAAGAGTCAGATTATTGTTCTTTGCAGACAACATGATCTTATATTTAGAAAAACCTAAAAACTCTTAGAATTGATAAATGAATTTAGTCAAGTTGCATGATACAAAATCAACATGCAAAAATCAGTAATGTTTCTATATGTTAACAGCAATTAATCTGAAAAAGAAATTGAGAAAGCAATCCCATTTACAATAGCAACCAAATAAATAAATAAAACCACCTAGGAATAAATTTAACCAAAGAAGTGAAAGATCTCTATAAGGACAACTAAAAGACACTAATCAAAGAAATTCAAGAAGACACACAAAAAAATGGAAAGATATCCCATGCTCATGGATTGGAAGAATTAATATTGTTAAAATGTCTATACTACCCAAAGCCATCTATAGAGTCAATGCAATTCCTGAAAAATTACCAATGCCATTATAAAATTTGTAGGGAAAGGACAGTCTTTTTAATAAATGGTGCTCAGGAAACTGGATATTCATATTCAGAAGAGTGAAATGAGATCCCCATCTTTTACCACATACAAAAATCAACACAAAATTAAAGACTTAAATCTAAGACCTGAAACTATGAAACTACTAGAAGAAAACATTGGGGAAATGCTATAGGACATTGGTTTGGGCAAAGGTTTTTTGGATAAGACCCCAAAAGAATAGGCAACAAAAGCAAAAATAGACAAATGGGACTACATCAAGCTAAAAAGCTTCTTTACAGCAAAGGAAACAATTAACAAAGTGAAGAGACAACCTACATAATGGTAGAAAATATTTGCAAACTATTCATCTGACAAGGGATTAATAACCAGAATATAGAAGGAATTCAAACAACTCGACAGCAAAAAAATAAAATTATTAGATCATTAAATATGAAATGTCCAATTTGAAATCAAAAGTATAGTTTATTATATCTCAAACAAGGAGCAGTACCATTAATCAAAGTATGCACCTAAACTATCAACACAACTTTGCCATCTTAACAGTAGCTTGTTTATGCCAGCAGCAAAGAAGCCTGGAGAGCCAGTGGTGATAAAATTGCAAAAGGTGTTTTCTACAGCTTGTTGAGAATTGAATATTTTTCCTTGTAAGAAGTGGTCCAAAGCCTGGAAGAAGTGGTAGTTAGTGCAAGGTCTGGTGAATACAGTGGATGACAGTGAGTTTCCAAGTCCAACTTCTGTAGTTCGAGCAGCGTTGTTTGTGCCACGTGTGGTCGAGCGTTGTCCTGCAAGAGGATTGGCCTGTCTCTATTGACCAGTCTCGGCTGCTTAATCACGGTCATCCTCATCATTTCATCCAATTGGTTGCAGTAGACATCGCTGTAATCAACTGACCAAGTGTCATGAAGCTGTAGTGGATAATACCAGCACTGGACCACCAAACAGACACCCTTAGCTTTTATTTATGAAACATAGTTTTGGATTATGTTTCGGCACTTCATCTTTATCCAACCATTGTGCCAAACACTTGTGATTGTCAAAAAGAATCCATTTTTCATCACGCGTACAATACCTTGTAGAAATGGTTCACCTTTATGTCATGACGGCAGAGAAAGGTAAGCTTGGAGACAATTTCTCTTCTGACGCTCATTTAATTCATATGGTACCCACCCATCCAGCTTCTTTACCTTGCCGATGTGTTTCAAATGGTCCAATATTGTTGGAATAGTAATGTTAAACCTTGCTGCTAATTCACACGTAATTTGAGATGGATTCGCTTCCACTACAGCTTTCAGCTCATCATTACTCACCTTGGTCTCAGGTCACCCACATGTCTCATTTTCAAGATTAAAATCACCATGACAGAACTTCTCAAACCTTCGACATACTTTCTGTTCATTAGCCACGTCCTTCCCAAATACGTCAATTACTTATTGCACAGTTACTATTGCACTGTTTGCAATAGCCAACGATTTGAAATAACTTAAACTTTGTATTATAAGAGACTAGCTACATAAATTATGTTACATAATAATTTACAGAATGGAATACTATACAGCTATAAAATAAAGGAGAAAGTTCTTTATGTACTAATATAGAATGACCTCCAAAACAAAAAGTACAAAAAAAGGTGTGTACTGTATGCTACCATGCTATCATTTGTACATTTAAAAAAAGAATATTATATGTAAATTTGCTCTGATATGTATAAATTCTGTCTGCAAAAATTCCTAAGACACTGACAATAATATCCATCCTCAGGGACAGGACATGATAGCTCAGGGATGAGGAAGGTAGAGAGGATTTTTCATTTTGTGCCTTTTGTATCCTTTGACTTTGAACCACATAAATGTATTAGCTATCAAAAAATGCACAACACATTAAATTTTACAATGTGTGATATAAGGGTGTAGTTACACTCCATCCTGTCCATGCTTACCCTGAACTTGGCTGAAAACAAAGTCTCTTGTTATCTATTTAGTTGCTTGATTACAATATCTAAGAAGATAAGTAATTTTTTACTTGAAAACTAATGCTCCAGAATAAAAGTTAAATAAGAAAATAAAAAGGTAAAAAAATAAAGAAAAACGAAGTTGTTCAACAACAGTGACAGAATCATGGTTTGTTTAAAGCAATCAAACAAATATCAACAACAAAAAAGAACTCATGCAAATGTTTAGCTAAACTGTCTCTAAGGGAATATACTAAAACTTTGGCAAGGAGGAGAGTGGATGAGATAATACATTTAACTTTTTATTAGATACTTCCACATTGTTGGATTCTTCTGATTTTTTGACATATTAATTCATTTTAGAATTAAAAAAATTTATCAGATTTAAATATAAAAAAGCCTATGTTTACATCAGTAACCAAACATACATAAAAGTGTTCAGGTAAGTAATTCAAAGGAAAGAAAAAGTTATATGCATAAAAACGTTTATTAAACACCATATATAAAATATAAAAATATTCATATATAATTTATGTATATATGTATGCCTATACGTTAAATAAGAAAATAATTCATTAAATGATAACATATCCACTAGATAGAATATCTATTAAATCACATTTATGTAGACTATGTGATAATTGGTGTAATGCCTATGATATAATAGTGATAAAAAAAGATACGAACTTTCACGTACAACTAAATGGAAAACATTCACATGGAAAATGAATGGGAAAGTGGTGGAATTAAGGCTGATTCTTTGTCTCTTTTCAACACTCTTTATAACATAATTTCAAAACTAATTTTTCAGATTATTTTCAAAATTTTCACCTTTGAGTTTTCTTACTTTTGTCAGAATTTAATTTGAGAAGCAAAAAAACAAAGTAAAAGACGCCTGCTTGTTAACCCAATGAAGATGACTAAGGCCCAGCATGAACCATAGTAGATGTTTGTCAGGAAAGAGACACTTACTTGCATCTCCCGCTGGAGGAGGAGGGTGGGCAGCCTGTCGCAGGGAGGTGCTTCTGAAAGGCTGCACCGGCTTCTCTAGGTGCTGGGCGCCGTCCATGGGCTGCACCTTCCCCTTGGGGCTACCAAAGAGGTCCCCGATGTCCTTTCTGTGTCTGCATTCTTGGAGGAAACTCTCAAAAGATTTGTCTTTGAGTCTGAGGGAGGAAAACAGCGAGATTCTTTTCTTTGGAACCCTAGAAGCATCTGGGAAGGTCTCTTGCAAACTCACTTTCTCGAGAAGCGTGGGGACATCTTCAATCTTGCTGTAGGGTGGGGACGTGAGGGCAGGAAAGGTCTTGGATGGCCGATTGGGCAAACTGTGGGTGCGGAGGGCAGGGTCAGGAGGGCTGAGGTCTGAGGACTGGGTTCCCAGGGAGAAGAAGGCTGGGGCCCTGCCTGCCACGGTTCTCCCCGGGGAATGCTGGTCCCGGTCTTTGTTGCAACTGGTTTTCCTAAGGCTGAGGAAGCGAGTGGGTAAAGTTTTGGATTCTGGCTTGGCCCAGGCCTTCTTCCCACCTTCGGAGTTGGGGAGGAGGGGCTCCAGGGACCTTCGGATGGCATTGGCTATGAGTCGCAGGGGGGACCGCGGTGGGGGCACGCTGCGCTCCCCTGGGGCTCGTTCTGCCGGGGCCCCCATCTCCTCCCGAGCCTCTCTCTGGGCTGGCAGGGTCTCTCTCGCCGCCTGAGGGAGCAGCAAGGGGCGGACTGGTTTCAGCATTCGGCCTCCTCTTACATTCTCAGCACTTTGCTGGGAAGGCCGCTCCCCAGCCTCCAGGCGCACCCTCTCTGGGATGGAGTCGTTCCAATCCAGCAACATGGTCTTCTGCTCCTGAGTGAGGACTAACTTCTTTAAGCCGGACTTCTTCTCCTCCGCCAGCTCTGGCCCAGCCTCCTCTCGCCTCCTGGGTCCAATACTCCATCCTCCTGGGTCTTCTCCACCCCTGGGAGACAGCTCTTGGTCTGGCATGCACCTGTCCTTATCCCCAATGGGGTGTGGGTCTCTGTGGATGCTTCTGGTGTCCCGGAAAGGGGCCTCTGCCTCCTGGCACCCATCAGAAGTCCTCTCTGCAGGGCTTGCGTCTCTGCCAGGGCTCACCAGGCAGTATTCTGCCCACTCCAGCTCTGGGCGATGGGGTATATAGAGGGGAATGTCTCTGGGTGCCCCTTGGGCTCTGGCTCGCCTCAGAAAGATTGGGGTGGGAGGACTGTGATGACCTCTTGAGGCCTGTGAGGAGGGGTCGTAAGCTGTCACCTAGATGGGATGGGCAAAAATGGCAGTTATTTACAAATTCTCACCATTTCTTTATATGAGGAAGATGAATCTCAATCCATAACCCTCTCCTTTCTTTTCTCCAGATCTCAGATAGCCAAATTCAAAAAGAGTTTTGCCTAAGATGATTTCAAAGGGCTGCTCTTTATTCTAAATGGCTGCCTTGGGACCTGCCAGGCTCTGCCTGGAAGCCCTGACTCAGCACCGATCACAGGCTTTTCTGGGTCCCACACTGGGTGGGCAGGAAGCCAGAGGGGAGGCAAAAGCATGGCCCCTGCAGTTGACAAGCTCCTGGGCCATGAGGGCAGGGCTGGCCTGGCCTCTGTGGGTGGCCAGGCACGTAGGGGAGGACAAGCTCCTCCTTGGCTTACTCAGCCATGCTCCCTACTAAGGAACATGTGCCACCCACAGGGATGTTCCTCCAATAACCAAGCCATCAAGGTAAGGAGAAAAAAGTCACCCTCTCTAGAGTTGTGGTAGCCCAACGATGGCCTTTAGGACCTGCCAGTGACCCTTTTGAATCTCACACCTTGCACCATTGAGAAAGGAGCTATTTCTAGCATGCAGGAACTTGGACTCTCCAAGGACTGGCTGTTCCCTGCCAAGAGCTCTGGTGCCCAGGGGCAGGTCATGGGTCAGGGGCTTCATAAGAGCACACATCTTCTCTGTCTTGTGCCCTCTGCTTCCCAGAGAGAAGAGCCTGGCAGGTAATAGAGGTTTGATGAACACACACGGGAGGACAGAGTCCAGCCCTGGACATCGATGACATTTTCCATTCAAGGGAGATGTTGCTTCCAAGGTTCTCGGATGCTACCAAAGGCACCCTCACTTCTGTGCCTGCCGTCCTCTGGCTGTGAGCTCCTCAACACCCTCTGAGAGTTCCTTAAGGAAAGAGCATATGTCCTAGCACCTCTGCCTCCCATGGTGCAGCCCAACGCCTGCACAGTCTGTCCCTGTAAAGTGTGCTGAGGAAGTGACAGGGTGGCCGAGACAGAGCAGCATGAGCTTTCGCGAAAGGCACATGCGGGGAAGGCTGGGCTGGACCCCTGACGGGCATTTCTCTGGCCCTGGCTTTGCATTTGGGTTGACCTAAGAGCACTTAGAATCCAGAGTTAAGAGTCAAAAGTTGGAGGCAGCTCAGCTTTGAACACCCTCGGGGTACTCACCTGAGGTGGAGAGGAACCATCCAGAGCATTCCTAGGAATACTGGCTGAAGAGGAAGAAGATGTCGGAAAAGACGAAGGAGAGGACAATGAAGAAAAAGGAAGAGATGGAGAAGGTTCCTTTGGAGGTGACACAGTTCTTTTGTTCATTGATGTTAAACCTACCAAGGAAAGAACACACCCTCCGTTACAGAGCTGTTACTACCTTATCAAGAAAGGAGGAGGTTGTATTAGTAGGTGAAGCTCCCATTCTATAAGCAGAGCCAGAGAGAGGGAGATGTCAGAGGCTGGTTCAGAGATCCCCGGTGCCCACGGCTTGGGACGTGGAGGAGTGGGTACAGGAGTGGCAGGGCCCTGTGGGGGAAAGGAGGGCCCAGGATGAAGAGCCTAAGAACCATTGTGTTTCAGACTCACGTGAGAATGTTCCTGAGATGTAACAGGGAGCCTCCAGAGTGTTTTTTAGAAACTAGCATCTGTCTCTAAAGATCCCCTAAAGCCACTGTGGTTGGGAGCTGGGGCCGTGTTAGATCACTTAGTCAGTAAACTACACTGGCTATTCATGATGCCGACCCTTCGCTATGGGCACGGACAGGGTAGACATTCTCGACTAATGAAATGGGCTCCTCCTGCTCACGTGTGCACCAGGGGGCTCTCACACGACAGGTAGTTTGAGATTTTCGGAGATCACATGGGAGGGAGGTTACGGTGAGTGTGGGGGCATGTGAAGCACATGGAGTGGGGGCCACGCCAAGCTCCCATAGGTCAGGGAACAAACAGGACACAGCATGGCTGCTCCGAGACGCAGGAGGAAGAGTGGAGCAGAGGCCCGGGGACGGGCCTGCTCTGAGCTGTGGGGAGCTGAGATCCCCCAGGCAGAGCAGAATCCCGACAGTTGTGGCCTATAAGGTCAGCCAAGCTCACGTGCACGTGCGCTTTCTCCCTCTCCCTCTCCCTCTCTCCCCCCTCCCCTCGAGTATGGTAACCTTAAATCGAAAAGCCCAAGCATTTTTCTCCATATTGGACCATTTCAGATCATTCATCCTCAAAGAGATTCAGAAAAATGCCATGTACCCTTTCCGATTCGCCCACTCAGTGTCTGCCCTCAGCCCAACCAGCTGTCCTAGGAACCACAGTGGCACAGAGCGGATGTCCCTCAGAAACATTGCAGGACCACTGCGCCTATCCAGTCTTCTCTCTTGTCTGACCTCTGACTCCTGCTTCCGGCTGCTCAGCTGACCCCTTCCCCCCAAGGTGCCCAGCCTTCAGATTGTAGCTTCTCAGCCCAACACAGTCCCCTGGTCTCATTTTCTGGGTGAGAGGCTGCTCCTGGGGGACGCACAGAGACTGGGTAAACTGAGCCCCACCCACACAGGGAGACCACACGGGTGGGCTCTCAGAACGCTGCCCTGCTTCGCTCATACACAAATGCACGTGTGTCCGACCAGGTGTCCCAGCCTGGGGTTCTGAGCAGATGGTGCCACACCCGGTCAGCGAGCTCCCAGGGCAGCCACCCAGCGTGCTTTGGAGGGAAAGGTAACTCGGGAACAGATGTGATCGCAGGCGGCAGGAAGGAGCTGCCGGGGAGGCGGCTGGCCTGCCTCCTGCTGCCCGCGCCCTGCCGCAGCCCACAAGGAGAAGGTTCGAGCCTAAAAAGGCAAAAGTTGTGAGTCAGTTGTTGCCTTGCTTCCTGTCCTCAGCTTGCCAAATTCCTGCCAAATTCCTTCTTCCCCTCTTCCTTGCCCCCTCATTCTCTTCTCCCTGCCTTCTCCTGAATCAAACTCCTTCACAAGTCTCAAGGCCCCTCAGCTCAGCAGACTGCATTTTTGCTCCCCCGAGCAGAGCTCAGGGACCTTCTGGCACAAAGCCAGGGCCACCTTGGGAACCAAGCCTGACAGAAAAGTCCAGGGCTTCTAAGGTTATGACCCAGCAGCTGCTCCCTCCTCCTTTCTCTAATCCCCACCCCAGCTCGGGGGTCTCTCTCTCCATACGTGGTCCTCACGCGCTGTCTTCACTCAAGCAGGGCTCAAGGAGACAGGGGAAGCCAAGCCCTTGGTCCTGGCTGCCACTCAAGCCACCACCTGGGAGGTGGGCCAGCCTGGGGGGAGGGCAGGGGAGCCAGGGCCCAGCTGGGAGCTAGTAGGGAGGCCAGCGCCTGTGGGTCCTCTCACAAGATGGCGAAAGGCAGCCTGGAACCCCACACCCCCCACACTCACACCAGCTGCCTGCCCCTGAGCCAGCTATTTACCCTAGGTTTTCTCATCCCAAAATGGGGAGTGCGGTGCAGCTTTCTGGGGTGGTCGCAGGAATGCAATGGGATAAAAAGAGCTGCTGGGTAGTGCAGGACACAAAGGAAATGCTACCTGTTCGCTAAATAGGAGTTCCACCCCTTTCCATTCTCTCGAGCACACAAGTGGTGTCCAATAAAGACACTGCTGAACCCCTCACCCATTCCAGAGGGGGCTACACACCCAGCCAAGGTTTCTCTAACTGTTGGCCCAGGAATTTCTCATTTGCTAAGTCAGATCCTCCTCCGCCATCCCTTTCCTTGAAACCGGGGTACAGCCCACACAGGGCTGCCCTGCCTTCTTCCAGGTCCTGGACGCTGCTGGCCCTTAGGGTCCCTTTGTGCATGGAGGGGGGTGTTGACGAGCAGACCAGGGCCTGAGAAACAGCCTCCTGGCCCTTCCTGGGGGCCCTCTGGCAATGGCGACCTTTTTCCTAGGTCCCAGAGGTCATGGTTAGCTGGGGGAGGGTGCCAAGGGCAGTCTCACAGCCCTGTCTGCCCTCTCTCTGGGGCTTGGGGCCAGCACCAGCTGTGACCACCACCACTGCCTCCAGACAGGGGGCATGGTGCCCTGTGTTCTGCTCCCTGGACAAGACCAGCCCTGCCCTTTGAGGTTTCCTTTTGGGCAAAATGAAGATAACCAAAAAGATGGCTCTGGTGGATTTTCACAAGGATTGGGATTCCAGGGTGCAGCTTCACAGAATTTGGAGGATATGGAAGGCACAAATCCCTCTCTAAGTCTTGGAGCGCCCTCTAGGGGCAGCAGCCTGCTCAGGCCTGAACCCATGTGCTCCATTTGCTCCGGGTCCAGCCAGCTTGTTTCTTGGTTCATTCATTCATTCATTCAGCAAACAAGGACTGAGTTTCTCCTCTGAGCCAGACCAGGCTAGACATTAGGGCTATAGAAATGGTTCAAACTCAAGCCCTCAAGCCAGCTCTCATACATACTTGAGAATCAGCGCCTGATACTCCTGATAACTCAAGGCTGAGATCCCCAGCCCACCTCAGAAACACAGAGCTGCTCAGCTGTCCACTCTCCTGCGCCTCCTCCAGCAACCAGACCCTGCTAGAGCTGTGGTGGGGGGTGTCTCCCGCCAGCCTCTCTGCTCTCACCCCAAGCCGAGTGCTGGGAGTTCCTGAGGGCAAGACTGAACGCCCCACTGGTGGCACTCGGAAAAGTGGGCTGGAAGTGTTGGGACAGACTCTGCACCACACAGCCCTGTGGCGGGCGGGCAGCAGGACCCCAGGACCTGGGGAGGACGGGAGTAGGGCAGTGAGCAAGACAATGGACATATGGAAATGTCAACTCGGTCTGTCCTCTGCTCTTATGACTGGGGGCTATCAGATGATTCAAGAGTTATTTTAGGGTGTTGCAGGTGAAGCAGCCTGCCCAGGAATGCAGCTCTGGTTCCCGCTCCCGGGGCGCCCCGTCCCAGCCGGACCCAGCGAGAGGGCGGTGAGTCTGGGGGTTGCCAGGGAATGACTCACTGGCCGGCAGTTAGCCTTGACTCAGAAGGAAGGAAAACCAGGACTCTGTTCCAACTGCTGCAACGTTTCCTGGTAGAAACCCTTGTCTAACTCAAGGCCTTCCTGCTCCACCTCTCCCGGGGCGAGGCTGGAGAGGGAGTGGGCGTGCGGGGGAGAGGAGGTGCCGATGGACTTGGAATCAGATGAAGAATCGCTGCCCCTTACTCAGGGCCTGGGCGGGGAATTCCTGCTCTGTAACTGCTGCAGCGCCTGGAACGGGGGCCAGCCCAGGGTGCTGTGGGACCGTGTGTGGTCACGGTGCCCCTAGAGGGGGCCTGCTGCCCTGGCACTCACCGCGACCCTGGTCCTCACCCAACCCTGATCTTCCCAGGGATGCTTGGGCCAAGGCCTGCTCAGAACAAGGAGCAGGACTGTGTGTGTGAGTGTATTTGTGTGTGTGTGTCTCTGTGTGTGTGTCCGTGTGTGCACGTGCTTGTGTGTGCATGCGTGTGCATGTACATAGCTTCCTGTTTTGCATGAGACCATTAAGCTGACACCTCAGCCCAACTCCAGTGTACAGAATCAAATGGTCCAGAGTCCCTGGACCTCAGCGTGCCCATGTGTGTTTCAAAAATCTTGGAGCTGATGGCTGCTTAGACTCTGCCTGGCAAGACTGCAGAATCCTAAGGCTCCATGATTCCAGAGTGGGGGGTAGAGGGGGATGGGAAGGTCCCCATTCCCTTGGGAAATGCTTCTTCTAGTCAGCAGTGGAAAAGTCAGGCTTGTATTTCATTTCTGGCCCCTCCCATCCAGGAGGCCGTGTCAGAGAAGACGCCACATAAGGAATGAGAACAGCTGCCCCTGAGAATTAACCAGAGAACTCCCGCCTGCCCCCAGCACACCCCCACCCTACCCCGAGAGCTCGTGACTCACTGGACTGGAATTCTCTTCTCCAGTTCTGGTATTTGCTCTGGGTTGCAGACTGGAAGCTATTGGCTCGTTGCAGAGCAGCTGTGGAAAAAGCAAGGGGCAGGGAAGGTGGGGAGGGAGGAAGAGTCTCTTCAGTGTGTCGAATAAACAGGGATTTTTCTCCTGTGGCCCATTTACCAAAAATTAGCAGACCAATGAACCCATTCCTTCCCCCAGACAGCATTTCCCTGTCTCCACAACACACAACACCAAACTTCCCATTCATTCACTCACCAAATATTTATTTAGACCCTGCTATGGGATAGTTGCTGCCCTTAATCAGAAAATGCCTCAAATTCTGAGCCATCATTCTAAGTCACCGATCGTTAGTATTTACATGCACGCTGTAGACATGTGCATACGTACATACAGGCATACATTCATTCACTTACATCAGAACAGTTCTTTACAGCTGAGGCCTTGTATCAATGTTCCGTGTACGGAACAGGTGAAAACTGGGGCTGCTCTGATTGAAGTCAGGAAGCTGCAGAAAGTTCTACCCGCCCCTGTCCCCACGGAGCCCTGGAAGCCCTTTGGAAACCAGTTTTAACTGAAGCTCTGGACAATCCATTGTCTCGACCCCTCCTCTTGGCCTAGTTCCCATGGAAACACATCCACAGGTCACCATGCACTTCGTACTGAAGACCCTGTGACCGGCAGGCCTGGAGGATTAGCTGAGCACACCGAACATCACGTGCATTGGCCATTTAGGGCGTGAGGGTGGGATCCAAGTGTGCCCGTTCCCAGGCAGGGTCCTCGGGTCTGTTCTCAGGCTCCAGGCCTCTGTGCCCCCAGCACATGCAGAGAGACAGAATGGGGATGGGGCACCTTGAGTGATCACACAGCTGGGGCCAGGAGGTGAGGAAGGAAAGAAAGCTCACGGGAGTGATTTGGGTGTGGGAGAATGGGGGTAGGGCAGGTCTGAACACAAGACTCTCTGACCCCAAGGCCCAGCTGGCCCAGCCCCCTCTCCCCCTGGAAACAGTCCTAGACATCCTGCTCCCTGCCAGGCCTCAGAGCCGGGCCTCAGCTCTTTCCTAGCGGCTGGGCTGCGTAGCGCAGCTGTCAACCAGAACCTGGGGGCTTCCTTTCCTCGAGTCAGGATCCTCCGCTCCTTAGACTCTTGGCCCCTCTTCCTCCCTTACTCCACTCAGAGACGTGTCGTGCCTGCTCTGCCCGGCAGGTCCCCAGTGCCCCAGCTCTGCTCTCAAGATCACGTCCGTGGGCTATAGAGGAGCCTGTGTGGGAGGGCACATAGTCCCCCATCTCCCCGCTGCAGAGTGGGTCCGCTTCCTCCCTGCCCAGTGCAGGCTGGGTTTTCCGGGCTGGATGTTCTGCGTAAGGAGCAAGCAGGCTTTAAGTGCAGCTACATCCTGCTGACCGAAGTTAACCGTTTGACCTTGTGGAATGGAACCTACGCGAAATGGCTAAAATCCACGAGAGAGTTTCCATCACTGGTGTTTAGAGGGCACACATGCGTACATTGGCACCGCGATGGGAACGGAACAATGGGCTGGGCAGTAATGATTTCTCTCTTTCTCTTTTTTTTAAGATCCCAATTGTGATTCTGGGTAGTGATTTCATCTAGCAATTCTGAACAGCAAAAGCAGGACTGGTTCCTTTCTTTTTAGCTTATATTTTATGTGTACTTAATTTATATTTATTTTAAAGGAGCACTTGCAGGGATCGTAGTACATGACCTGCTATAAAAACAGGCAGAGGGTAAGTATTCTGCCATGTGGTGCTGGCGATACCATTTTATTGTTACAAACTAGTGGTGCCCTCCATATGCCATTGGACCATCCTGTTATCAAATTATTGCCAAAAAATTATGGATAAATACTAATTCTTCTCAGCCAGAATAATTTGAGGGCAGATTGTCCTCCTAAATCTAACTGGTTTATAGCCAAGAATCCAATGCACTAGATTAATTCATGTTGTTGTTTGGGCATGCTTTGTACACGCAATGCATCCAGGCAGGCCCTCCACAGAGCTGTGCTTCTGAGCCTCCCAAAGGGTAGGATACAGTCCACTGCGTCGAAGCACCCAGGGTGCTCAGACAAAATGCAGATACTTGGCCTCACATCAGATCCAGTGAATCTGAATCTCTGAAGGTGGGAACCTGGGAACCTGACTTTTAAACAAGACTTCCAAGAATCACTGAACCGGATGTTTTGGGGGAGTGTTTTCCACGGCCTCAATAATGCAGGGAGTAAGCGATGTTTCAGACCATCACCTTGGGCGTGTTCTACGAACTTTGAGGATATGGTAGGTCTCTTAATGTGTTGAGGCACTTCTTTTACAGTGTGGGAAAATGTACGTAACATAAAAATTACCATCTGAAACATTTTTAAGTACAGAGTTCAGTGGCATTAAGTACATTCACACTGCTGTGCAACCATCGCTGCCATCCAGCTCAAACTGAAACTCTGCAATCATTAAACAATATCCCCCCTCCCCTCAGCCCCCAGTCCCTGGTAACCACAATCTACTTTCTGTCTTTATGAATTTGACTACTCCAGGGGCCTCATATAAGCGGCATCATATAGTATTTATCTTTTTATGATTGGCTTATTTCCCTTAGCATAATGTCCTCAGGGTTTATCTATGTTGTAGCGTGTGTCAGAAGTTCCTTCCTTTATAAGGCTGAATAACATTTCACGGTATGGATATACCACGTTCTACGTTTTGTTTATCCATTTGTCTTTTGATGGACATTTGGTTTGTCCATGACATTTTGACACATGTGACTAATGCTTCTATGAGCATGACTGTACAAACCAAGAGACTTTCTAAAACAATATCCTGGTCTTGTCCAGCCTTCCCTGAGCTCGCCTTGGAGGCATTTGTCCAGGTGAGAAGTGTGGCTGATGAAGGTCTTTAACACCCACACACCCTGCATTATTTGGTATAGCGATGGGCCACCATAACCAGCAACACAAAGCACGGTACTTAGACCTATGTCAGAGATTTTAACCTCACAATGTGGTCTGCCTATCAGTGATCAAAGCAATGACTGATGAAGACTAACTCAATAAAAATTGTTTGAAAAGTCATACAGTCTATTCATGTCTCTAACTACTCTGTATTTTATCCTAGAGTTAAACTGGACTGGCCACACTGCCTTACCCTCTTGACCCAACCCCATTCTGCCGGGAGAACTTCTTTCACTGAGTTATGCGTGATTGGCATGCCCTTACCTGCCAGCAAGGGGTAATACAAGAAACAGCCTTGAGAAAACCATGGCTGCATTTTCTGAGCAGCTGTTGTTTAAGACATGATCTAATACATCTCTCAGTATCATCTGTTTGACATGAGCTGCAAACTTTCTACAGAGTGAAGCATTAGGAAGAGTGGTGCCCGCTCTGAGATCTTGCTGTAAACCAACATATTTTTTCCTCATGAACAATGAGAATAATAATTGTCTGTGTTTCCTTTTTTAACATTAGCTGCCAGAAAACTCAGAATCGAGCTTATGATTCAAGGAGAGCAACTGTTTAGGACTATGGTCTGCCTCTCTGGGGTCTATACCTCCTAAAGTGGTTTTGTTAATCCTGATTATGATGCTTGATTTTTCATATATATAGATACAAAATTTTGTTTTGTCTTTCTTGTAAGTTGCCTGAAATCCCCTGGCAACTGGGGGGAAAGGAGAAGTGGAGGAAAGGGATGAAAAGCAGGAAGGCTTCATATCTGCAAATCAGGGGGTTGCAGCCCAGGGAGACGGACGGCTGTACAAGGCCAAGCAGTAATCAGAGGCAGGACTAGCCCCAGCTAGGCACGGGCCAGTACTTAGCTCATCGCCAGTGCTAAGCCTTTATGGACAGCCCACAATGGTACTTAACAATTGTGTTTTGATGACAATTTGTCCTTTTTAAAAAAGGCTCACTTGGGAGGATAAATTCAGAGTTTCTAGGATTTAAAAATATCTGTATGAATTCTTTCCAGCCCCCAGCGCCGGTCCAGAGTGCAATTCTGCTCTTCACCACCAGAGAGAGGTGCAGGACAAGTTGAGTACCAGCCCTCCCCGCCGGCTAAGGCTGTTGTCCTGACCGTGGCAAGCCTCAGCCTGTTCCTTGGCAGGCTCTCCCAGAAGTTGCGCAGAAGTCAGACGATTTGGTCCCAAGTTGCTAAAGACAGCTATTTTTAGGAAGGAGAGCTAAGGGGGTGGAGTCGCCCGGCACTGACCACACCATTCTTTGGCCACGAGGCCCTGGGAAAGCAGTCAGTCCGTCTGCTCACCTGCAGAATAGGCCTCCTACTTACCTCCCAGGTCATCCTGGGGATGAACCAGGCCATATATGGGAAAAGTCCTGGCCCGTTACGGGTACTCAGTGAAGGTGCATTGATGACTGTGTGAGTAAAGTTTGAGTGTCTCCCGTGAACCCCCAGCTCCAGAAATGGCCCCCATGCCGCCCTGAGGCACGTGCCCAGGTGGTCCCAGGGAGGCATGTTGTGCAGCAGCAGCCGGGCCCACCGGCCTTCCCTGGGGGGCTGTGGAACACTGGAGGGCCCCTAAGGAGATACACACGGGAGGCAGGAGAGAGACTGCTCCAGCCAGGAGAGTCCTGGGGCCCTTATCTTTGCCATCCTGTCACACAGGACAGCGGCCAGGCCCTGTGAGATCTTCCCACGTGGGATCCCCAAGCTTCTCATGGAGAAGAGTGCCAGGCCGGGTCCCAATCTCCTCACCCTCACCTGCGCCCAATCCCCAAAGCTACTCGCCCCACTGCCTCCGAGCCCGAGGACGAGTCCCACTGTCACCTGGGCCTCCGCTCCCTCCCCATGTCCCAGAATCAAGCATCTGGGCTCTGTGCTCACCACGCACACCTGTGGGCCCCTCAGGGCACTGTGGAGAGGCCGCCCTGGTCTGGACCTCCCTCAGGGAGACGTGCCGGGCGAGAGGCTGTGGCAGAGGCTGGGATTCTGGCCGCTGGGGCCTCTCTTCACAGGGCTCCGAATTGGAGGCCTCGCTGCCGCCATAGTCAGACTCTGCGTCGGAGCTGGAGGAGGAAGGAGGGAGCGGGTGGTCAGGAGCCCCGGGACCCACCCCAACGCACACCCACACTGCGCCCACCCACGCCGCCCCCCATGGACCTCAGGGGCCTGGGCAAGCCCAGTGGGTCAGTCCTCTGTGCCCAGAGCCCGGCCTCAGACTTTGTTCTGGGCAGTACTGTGCCCCCCAAATTCCTGTGTTGACATCCTAACCCCAGGACCTCAGAATGGGACTGTAGTCAGAGACAGGGTCTTTACAGAGGTCATTAGGGTGAGCCCTAATCTATATGACTGGTGTTTCTTATAAGAAGAGGACATTTAGACACAGACACGCACAGGAGAACACCATGTAGACAGGAAAACGTCACCTACGAGCCAATGAGCGAGGCTTGGGACAGATCCTTCCCTCAAATCCTCAGTAGGAACCAACCCTGCCTACACCTTGATCTCGGCCTTCCGGCCTCCATAACTGTGAGATGATAAATTTCTGTCGGTGAAGCCACCCAGTCTGCGGTCCTTCGCTGCAGCAGCCTGAGCAGAATAGCGTGGGCTCGGATCAGAGCGGAGGAAGGAGCCCAGCAGCTGTAGGGTGGCCCATCCTCACACAGGTGGGTCTCCCCACCTCACCCAGCACCCGGCATGACGCCTGAGGTCTCTGGGGTCAGAAAGCTCGATATTAGAGGCTGGTCCTAGAGCTTCCGGCATTTGCATACTGCTCTCCTGCCCCCGGAATGCACGATGGACAGAAAAGAGCCTGGAGTGGGGAGGGGGTTTATTTAACGTGGGCCTTACATAACTGGCAGAAACTCAGAGACGTGGAGGCAGGGGGTCCCGGGCAGTGGGGACAGCCCAGCCACAGTCCCACGATGGGAAAGCACGAAACCTGCTGGGCAGTGACAGTTTAGTGAAAATAGACACATTCACTCTCTGTCTGCTTATGTAAATCCAGCACGGCTCTTGCCACGGGGCAAGACCTTTCTCTACCTGTGCCTGTTGGTGGACTCCCCGTCATCAGAGTGCCAAGCCTGGCTGGTCCTGGTGCCCAGGGCTGTCCACCGATTAGCTGCCAAGGTGGGTCTACGACATGGGCAGTAGCAGTTGGGGGCCTGCCTGGAGATCTTGACCTACGCACGTGAATTGGTGGACATGCGCTGAGACCGTCGGCAGCCAAGAGTCCCACCGTGGAGACCGCTTCTCTGTGGGCTGCTGCCGGGCTGGCATGCAGAGGGGACGCCAGGGAACGTGGCTGTTTCAATCTCTGGCCCCAGCCCTGCCTGAAGTGGGGACCGGCCTTGACTCTGCAGTCAGACGAGCCAACGTATTTGTTTGCCTTTGTTACTGAAGCTAGTTCGAGCTGGGTTTCTGCCTCTTACAACGGAAACGGCCTTGCCTGGTTGAGGCCGAGAAGACAGCGAAGGCCTGTGGGCCCTGGTCTCCAGCTCATGACTGCTCGGTCACTCCACGGCAGCGGCTCTCTGGCAGAGTCACCTGTGGGACTTGCTAAAATGTACGTTCCCGCTCCGGAGTCTGCACAGTCGAGACTTGGTGAGCCAGGTGTCCACACCCGCCGTCTCCACTTCCCCTCGCACTCTCCCCACACCTCCCCGGTCAGGCTCTGCCCCTTCCCTCCGTGCTTGTCCAAGTTTACAACAGTCCTCCTGCCGGGAAGGCCGAAGGTCACTCTCCAGTCGCACCTGACTGGACCCTGGGGCAGCCTCTGACACCCTGAACCTCCCCTCCTTCCTGAGACACTTGTCCTCTGGCTCCCCCACCCTCTCCTGGGCTCTCTGCTCCCGGTGGGTTTTGCCAGCTCCTTCTCTGCCCACTGAAAGCTCCGGTGCCAGGACCTCTCTTCTGAGCCCAGCCCTTCTTTTTCTGCAGGAGGTGTTCCTACTCCGTAAGCACCAGGGCGAGCCCTTGGCTCTGAGAGCCCGTCCAGTCCCCACCCCGGGCGCCTCCCAGACCCCTCGCCCACACGGCAACCGCTTCCTCCAGGTCCACACGGACACGGGCGTCTCAAACCCAATAGGTCCCAAGCCAAGCTCCACTTCTCCACAAACCTGCACCTTCCCTGAAATCTCCCCACCTCAAGGCAACAGCCATTTGGTCACTCACGTCAGACTGGGAGTGACTCTGGAATTTTCTCTTTCCCTCTCGTTTGGTCCCTCAGCAAACCCATCTCCACCTGCTCCCGCCACCCCCTGCCCCGTCACTCTCCGCAGTGAGGCCTGCCTAGCTCTGAAAATCACCAGTGAGGTTCACTATTCCACCTAAAAATTCTCTTTGAATTACAGTCATGCCCATAGAATGATGTTTTAGTCAAGAAGAGACCCATGAGGTTCACATGGAGCCAAAAAAGTCCTATCTCCTGGTGACGTCGTAGCCGTCATAACATCGTAGCGCAACACATTGCTCATGTGTTTGCAGCAATGCTGGTGTCGACAAAACCCCTGCACTGCTAGTTGTCTCAACATTTGTAAAAATTATAGAATAAAAAAACGAAAAACAGAAAAAGCTTTAAAGATATAAAGAAAGAATATTTTTGTATAGCTCTGTGTGTTTTAACCTGTTATTACAGAGTCAAAAAATTTAAAAATATTAAAAAGTTTATAAAGTAAAAATATCACAGTTAGTTAAGGTTAATTTATTATTATTTATTACTGAAGAAAGAAAATGTTTATCAATGTAGTGTGGCCTCAGCGCACAGTGTTCGCAAAGTCCACAGCGGTGCACGGTGACGTCCTGGCCTTCGTGCGCACTCGCCACTCGCTGACGCACCCAGAGCAATGGCCAGCCCTGCAAGCTCCATTCGTGGTAAGTGCCCAACACAGGTGCACCATTTTTATCTTTTATATATATTTTTTTTACTGTACCTTTTCTATGTTTAGATACGTTTAGAAACATAAATACTTACCACTGTGCTACAAGTACCTACAGTAATCGGCACAGTGACAGGCTGTGCAGGTGTGTGGCCCACCAGCAACAGGCTAGACCATACAGCCTGGGTAGCAGGCTAGCCCACCTGGGTCTGTGTAGGCACACTCTGATGTGCATACAATGACATACCCTAACAGCTATTTCTCAGAATACTTTCTATTTCTCACAACGTATCCCCGTCGTTAAGCGTTGCATGACTGTACACCTAGAATAAAATTTAAGTTCCTTGCCCTGCCTTCCTTTCTGGGGTAATCTCTCATCCTTCTCCCCCCATTGCGTGCCAGGCACACGGGCCTTGTTTCCTTTGAGACTCGGGCTCACCCCACCTAGGGGCCCGTGCACTAGCTGACATCACCTCTGGGTCCCCTTATCCTGCTGCCATCCCTTCTTGCAGACCAATTCCCAGCTTAAATCCTACTTCCTCAGGGAGGCTGAGGTGGTAGTTTGTCTGTAAAAATGGTTGCAATCATTCTCCTTGGATCCACACCCCTTTGCAATGGGACTTTGCAGCTCCTCCCATAAAGGGTGGAGTCTATTTTCCTGTCCCTTAAATCTGGGCTTGCCTTGTGACTTGCAGTGGTCAGTCGGTTGGAACAGGAATAGCACATGCATAGCCAAGCCTGGGCCTTAAGAGACCTCGCGGAGCTCCCCTCTTTTTCTTAGGGCCACATGAACAAGCCTGGGCTGCTGGTTGGAGGATCAAAGACCCAAGGCCCAATAGCTCCCGTCACCTCAGCTGGCAGCCAGCCACACTCTGGTGTGGCAGCTCTGGTCCTACTGGCTCCAACACACAAACGAGCCCACCAAGACCGGAGCTGCCCAGCCGAGCCTGGCTGAAGCTGCTGGCCCCACAATCACGTGTGTCATCAGTGGTGGTTGGTTTAATCGCCCCTGGGCTGGTTTGTTACTCAGTACTGTTGTGGGAGTTGACAACTGCTCCAGAACCCTTTTCTGGCCACCCAGTCTATGGCAGCTGACCTGTCACTCTCTAGACATGCCCTGTTTTATTTCTCCACCCAGCACATATGTGATGCTTTCCTTGTTAATGACTTGTTTCCTGGCTGGTTACCCACTTGGATGAAAACCACGTGAGAGCAAGGACTTGGTCTTGTGTTGGTCATCGCTATGTCCTCAGAGTCTAGTAACTAATAAGCCATCACTACCCTCTGCTGACCGACCTCCTGCATGAGTTCAGTGTGTCTGGGGACAGGCAGGGGTTGCATTTCTAATAACTACTCCAGGTGATACTAACACAGGTGGTGGGGATGGCCTCTGAGAAACAGTCACCCACAGCACCAGGGCTTCATTTCTCATGTCCCCCCCACCCATCCCAATCTCCCCACCCCACTCATCTCCATCTTGCAGGGGGAGGGTCCCATGGACGGGTGACACCCACTCTGCACCCCTCCACTGCAGCCTGCATTACAACTGCCTCTTGGGGAGAAGACAGTGGGGCCAGGCCCTTTCCCTGCTCTGAGAAAATAACAATTGCTGACACTTCCCCTGCTTGTTACGTGTGAGCATTGTTCTATAGCCTTTCCATAGGTTAATTCTCTGATGCTCACAACTCCCTGTGAGACAGGTACTGTGACTGTCCCCATCTCACAGATGAGAAAATGAAGGCACAGAGAGGTCACTGGCAAGCCAATGGGGAAAAGGCCAGATCCGAAATGCTGTCCCCTCCTCCAACCCTGGTTCTGCCCTCATCCCGCAGTAGCCTGCGTGTACCTGCTGTCCTCGCTGGTGACCAGGACACGCACAGCCAGCACATCCTGCCCCGCTGCGTCCTCCCCAGGGCTGATCCTCACTGAGGTCCACTCAGAGGGCGGGGGAGAGGTGGCTCCCACTTCCAACTTGCTGCTCTCCGGCTCAGGGACGCTCTTCGGCTTCTTGGGGGAGATGGGCTCGTCTGCTGGGAAGAGAACAGGTCTAGAGAGACCATGGGAAAGGATGGCCCTGGCAGGTCTCCTCCCAGGGCTCGGGCCCCCTCCGGGACACTCTAAGACTGACCTTCACATCCTCTGTGCCACTGCTGGAGCCGCGCCCCAGCCACCCGACGCCCCAGCATTTAGAGCACACCTCCCACGTGCAGGGCACGAACGCACACGTCATCCCATTTAACCTGGAGGGAGGGTCCTGATGCGTTCAGACCGCCCAGCCCAGGCCCAGCAGCCTCTGAGCTGCTGTTGTCAAAATGGCCATGTCCACCATGCTGCTAAGGCCGGTGGTCACACCTCGGTTCTCCTGTGACTGGACACACCAGCACACTTGATCCAGCTGGCCACGCCCTCTCCTCTCCTCTCCTCTCAGCGTCAGGGCAGCCTGGCCTGACTCTGGCCTCCTCACTGTCTGCCTCCTCCTCTCCTCCCGTTGCTCTTGTAACACTGAAACTTCCCGGGCTCGGAACCTCTTCTCCTCTCTGTCCGCTCTCCCTTGCTGATCTCATCTGGTCTTGTGGTTTTAAATAACCCCAGACAACGATGACGCCCAGATTGACATCCCCAGCCTGGA
The DNA here is from genome assembly GCF_000956105.1 of Propithecus coquereli. Lineage (NCBI taxonomy): Eukaryota > Metazoa > Chordata > Mammalia > Primates > Indriidae > Propithecus > Propithecus coquereli. The sequence goes on from NW_012150174.1 coordinate 7,447,477, forward strand.
CAGTCCCCTGATTCTAGACGCATGTGCACGGCTGCTCACCTGGCATCTCCACTGGGATGTCTAACAGATAAATCAAACTCGATCTAAATCACACTTTCCAAACACAGCTCTTGCCCATCTCAGTGAGCGCCAAGCTCAGCCTCCTGTGGCTGCAGTCAAAGTCTCACGCCATCCTTGACTTCTCTCATTCTTTCATCCGTCAGACATCAGCAACTCCTGACAGCTCTGCCTTCAAATGCATCAGGAGCCCAGTCCTCTCTCCCCGCCTTCTGCGCTACTCCTACCCAGCCACCCTCATCTCTTGTCTGGATCAAAGAAGCTACCTTTCCCCGGCCTCCTGCCTTCCCTGTCACTGTGCCCCGGCCCTCAGTCCATTCTCACACAGCAACCAGGGTGACCCCATTAAAACCTAAGTCAGATCACATGTCTCCTCTGCTCAAACCCTCCAGTGCTTCCTCATCCACTCAGAGTGAAAGCTGAAGGCCCCACCTGGCTTTCCAAGTTCTATATAACTTAGTCCCCCGGGTTCCTGTGACCTTATCGCCTAGAACCATCCCCAGCCTTCTCTGCCCTGACCATGTCACCTCCTTGATGTTCCACCAGCACTCGGGGCATGTGGTTTCCTTGGGCCCCTGCACTGCTCTTGCACCTGCTTAGAACACAGGGCTCGCTCACCTACCACCTTCCAGTCTTTGGTCTGACGCCACCTTCTCTCCGAGGCCCGCCTTGACCATCCTGGGTGAGGCTGCAGCCTGCACCCCCAGGGCTCTCACGCCACTTTGCCGTCGTAGCATGTCTCACCTTCCAATAAACTGCACAGTTCTCTATGTTATTTTGTTTACTGTCTCTCTCCTGTGACTAGAAGGTAAGCAGTGGCTTTTGTCAGTTTCACCTGTGGCTAGGATTGTGCCCGGTGACAAATAGGTGCTCGATAAATACCTGCAGAATGAGTTCATGAATGAATGAGCCCCAGCTCTGTCTGGGCCGCTGACTAGCAGGGTGACCCCTTCTCTGGTCACAGGCAAACAGGTGTCTTTTTCCCTTCCTCAGGTGGAGGCCTCACCTGAACTGGTCTCCTGGGTCATTATCTCCTCCCTTTCCTGTGTCTTAACTCCTTTGTTACTGAATCGTTTCCATCAGTATTCGAAGATGCTAACGGCTCTCCTGTCTTCAGAAAAGTCCTTTTAATCCCAGTCCTCACCTCCAGCCCCGAGCCTACTCTCTTCTTCCTTCCCAGCCAGTCCTCTTGGGAGAGTTTGCTACACTCTCATCTCCACGTCGTCACCAATCCCCTGTCCCTGCGATCCCGCCTGTGGCCCCACTACTCCCCACCTGCCCCCAACACAGTCCCCAGCGGCCTCCTCGTTGCTGAGCCCAGTTCCCAGGGCTCTGGGGGCGATGCCGCCCCTCCCTGCTCCTGGCGACGGCTCCTCTCCCGGCCTCTCCGCTGTGCCACCTCGGTCCCCGGCTTCCCGGCCAGCCCTCTAATGCCGGGGCCTTCACGCTTCCGCCTGAGCCCGCTCAGCTTGTCACCCTACACCTTCTCTCGGGGACGTGTTACCTACTCCCTGCCTGTATTTACCACCTGTGAAGATAACTCAAGAAATTTTGATTTTTATGTGAAATGCCTCAAGTCTTAAAATATCATGTAGGTCAAACAAAACACATTTGCAGACAGACTAAGCCCGTGGGTTGCCAGTTTGTGTCCCCTGGCGTGTGTACGTGTGTTTACACTTCTATGTTAGTGCGACTGGGGATGGGAGGCTTTCCAGGAAGGGAACTGCAGGCTCCACTGCATACTAATAACGGTGACGTGATGGTGGCAGTAGCAGCAGTAGTAATAGCAGCAGCAGCTTACTTTTCACAGGTGTTCAATATATACCAAGAACTGTTTGAGCATTTTGCACATATTAAGTCTGTTAAACCTCACATAATCCTCTGAGGAAAGCGTTATAGTTATCCCCATTTTCCTGCTGAGAAAACTGAAGCTCCAAGAGGGCAAGATGCCAGCACATGGTCAGATATCCAGGCAGAGGACGGGGACCAGTCTGCACGTCTGGGAGTACAGCAAAGCCACACAAAGCCACAAGTGGACACCGTTGCGTGTGGCCTTTATTCTGGGAGTTTTGGCTGGAATGTGTCCGAAGTTCTTCACACCCTCCTGTAACTGAGTCACACCTGTCCTGTGGCTTTGCAGTCCCTCCCACTAGAGTCGGTGGGGTATACGTCCCTGTCCCACTGACACGAAGCTTGGCTGTGAGACTCACTTTGACCAGTGGACATTCGCGGGGGTGCTGTGAGCAGAGGCTATGAATGGGCTTGCTGGTTTGGCCGGTCACTCACGCTCTTGCTAGGTTACTGTGAAAAGAGCTTGTCCCAGATGGCCACTGCCCCTTCAGCTGGGGTCCCCGATTGCGGGCACAGGGAACTGACCTGGAGCCAACCCGCTCAGTCCCGTGGGAGCCTGGCCCACCCTAGACCTGCAGCCTGCAGCAGAGCTAGCCAGCCAACCCACAGGCTCACGAGCAGGAACAGGCATGATCAGCCACTGAGATTTGGGAGGCTGCCTACATAGAATTGCATGGTAGAGACCAGCTCCATACCTGGGTCCTATGTGAGTGCAGGCATGTGTGGACCTGGGAGCTGTGGCCCAAACGCTTGCACATCCATAGATGTGCCCTCCTGTGTAGATCTGTGCTGGGGGCTTGGAGATGCACAGCCACCACGGCCCCTGCCCTCAAGGATCTCCTCCTGTCCCACGGAGGAGACAAGGCATGTTCACAAATATCCACATCATCAGTTAGACCATCTACGAGTGAGGCAGGGAAGAGGCAGAGGGGAGGGAGATCTGACTTCATGCAACAGATGCTTTGGGTTGAAGGCACCGCTCTAACTGGGCTTGAGGATGAGGGCAAAGAGCGATGGAGCTGAGGGCAACCTGGCAGGACAAGGTGGCCACACCCAGGCGAGCTGAGCCAGGCTGCAGAGGTGCCAGGCCCACGGCCTTCCCAGAACGGAGCACCTCAGTCTGTCTCAGCGCTCGGGCCAACCACTTACTCCCTGATGGAAGATGAGACCCCAGACACCCGAAGTGCCGGGCCAGGCCCCCCTACAAGCCTGAGGAAGGCAGAGCCAGGCAGGGCCTGGGGAAATGTCTGTCCTCGCACACTGTCCCCAGCAGCCATGTCCCGAGGCCCTTCCAAGCCAGGCCCCTGTTGCGGGCCAGAGAGGACCTTCGCTCCCTGGTCCCGCTGGTGAAATCGCTCCTGTTTTCTACCCAAGTCTGGAGACTCTTCCACTCACTCCTGGGACCCAGGGAGATGACAAAGCAACACGTCCTCCTGCGGATAGTTATTAACCCCATTACAGGAAGGGAAACTGAGGCTCAGAGGAGCCATCGCACTGTCTAAGGTCACACAGCTCCCGTCTGCCAGGGCCTCTTCTGGCTCTGCACTTGGAGAAACGCCCCCTGCTGTCTCATCCACTACTCTCTCCGAAGAAAAAGGGTGAGAAAGAGAGCGATGAAACCAAGTGTATCAGGATCCAGTCAGGAAACAGAACCACGCAGGAGCTCAGCAGAGGAAAGTCAAGCCCAGAAACGAACCACAATGATATTGGAAGAGCTGAAAAGCCAGGCAGGGGTCTGAGGTGACCGGAGATGAGTGACAATGGGAGGTCACTGGCTAGAGGGACAGAGGGGAAAGTTGGTGGTGCCAGAGTCCAGAGGCCACGCCACCCCACGAGGTGGGGAGATTGAAGGGACAACCCCAGCTTTCTCCCGATCCTGCCCTCCAGCCCCCCAGAGCCCCTGTGGTCAAACCTAACAGGAAGCCAGTGCAAGGGAGCCTGGAAACGTGGTTTGCAGGGCTGCACCTCTCCAACACAGAGCAGAGCAGGGGGAGGGTAGGAGAGTGTCTCCGCGCACAGACGGGCAGATGTCCAGGACATAGGCATGTGCGGCCTCCCCACCCTCTTGCAAGAGGGGACGCCGCCGCCCCCAGAAGGGCAAGGGAGGGCCCTGGGCAGCGCCCTGTGGCTGGTGGTCCTTCCACCCACAGCCGGGGGATGTTGCGATGGCTCTGGGAGGCCAGTGCTAAGGTCCTTTGCAGTGAGTGGCCCTTTTGAGACAAAGGCACAGATGCCTTCCTGGGGCTTCTGAGAGTGACTCCTCAGGGTGCACTAACGGGAAAGGAGTGTCCAGGGATCTTCAGGGGATGAATAATCAGTGTATGGCCCTGGGCCTGTGGGCCCACCCTCTACCCCGGGGCATGGCTGCCCTGCCTTGCTGTGCCCTGGCCAGGTGTCCCAGGCCCTGTCTATGTGCAGGCGCGTGTACACACAGACACACCCTCTGCCAACCACAAACCAGGGCAAACACTGTGACTCAAAGGGCCCTGCCTGGCCCTGGCAGCAGCTTGGTGCAGAGACCAATAAACTAAACGAAAAGCAAACCTGAGGGAAGACACCACCCTGGATAGGTGTGGAAGTGGGTCAAGCCTTGGCCCCTTCCCCCATACCCCTCATCCTGGACCCTGGGCCACACACCAGGGAAACAGCAGCCACATTCGGGCCACACTCTGGCATCAGCCTCATCACACAGCTCCCTCCAAGCACCAGGGTCTCCTCCACTGAGGCGAGGGGTGGGGCACACACAGTATTTTCCCTGCATCCCTGCAGGCTCCAGAGCAGCAGGAGGCTGGATTCTTGCTAACACCAGCAGGTTTGAAGCCTTAGTTCTTGGTCGCTGACTCTTTTCTTCCCTCTTCTCCCCTGCCACTAACAGGCACCCTGGCTGGCCAGCTCCGAGCCTCCAACTGGGCACAGTCAGGCCCTACACCAGGGTTTCTCCGAATGAGGTGGACAGGGACAACTCTCAGTCTCTGGGAAGGCCCAACAGCAACCCGGTAAAGCAGGAAGGAAGTAGCCTGGGGCCACTGTCCTTCCCTCCTGTTCACACCCCAGGCCGGGGCAGCAGCTGACCCCAGTGCTAAGCAAACTATCCCTGTACAGCCCACCTTAGTGTAGATGGGGGTGGCAGGCACTGCCATGAGTCCCTGGTGGCGTCCCCACAGCCAGGGGTAGTGCCCTGGCCTGGGGGCCTGGTATGGGCTGGGGCTGGGAAGAGAGGAGACCTAATCTTCCAGCACTTCTAGGCCCCGCCAATGGAAGAGTCAGCCTCCCTATCTGGGAGTGGGTCCCCCGTTCCTTGGCTCCCTGTGGCTGGCAGGCAGCCTCTGCTGGTCACAGTTACAGGCACTTGCAGGATGACTAGCCGTACGAGGTCAAAGCCACATCGAGCCACCCACATGCCTTGGTGTGGGGGCCCCACCCTCCACCTAGGTTGTGGTGGGAGAGCATTCACCACCCCATCCCCGTCTCAGACCTGCCACCGGATTCCTGTGTGAGGACCCCAGAGCAGGGGATAGTGAGAGGGTGACAGAGGATATGTCTTAGGCCGGTGGCCCAGGCCTTGGTATCTGAAAGCCATCATGCCCCCCAGATCTGTTCTCTGCCACCAACCTCAGGTCTGTCCCTGGGAGGGGCGTCCAAGCCCCACCTGCCACTGTGTGGCCCCCCTCTGCCCTGAGACGTATGCAAGGGTGACGCCCCTCAGAAGCAAAATCGAAACTCCCTTCTCACAATCAAAAGGCTCTGCAGAGGCAGCAGGACACACAAGGTCGTCTCTCTCCCTCCAGGGCTCCCTCCTGAACCACAGCCAGACGCCAGCCAGGCCTCCCCCAGCCTCAGATGGCCACGCGCTCCCCAGGCTGAGGTCCAGGCCAGAGGTCCCACTATGTGCAGAGCACTGTTCTACCTGTCAGGGTTAGATAAGCGTTCGGAACAAACAGAGATCCCGCCCCCACAAAGCTTACGTTGAGGCAAGGGGGAAACAGATTAAACGACACACACACTAAACTAGTGAATTACACATAAATGCGACAGAAACACTGTCCAGTCGGGTAAGGGGGAGCAGGGTGACTGGGAGTGGGGTGCAGTGCTAAAGCAGACCTCACTGAGGGGGACTTGTGAACAGACTTGAATAACAGACGGGTTCAGCCATGTGGGTACTGGGAAGGGTGTTCTTGGCAGAGGGAACAGCCAGTGCAAAGGCTCTACGATGGAGTGAGCTGGTGTGTGAGGAGGCCTGTGTGGCTGGGTCAGCGTGTGGGAGGGAGAGAGGCGGGAGGGGAGGTCAGAGCACGGGGGCCAGACCCTGCAGAGCCCTGACTTGTGCAGTGGGCTGGAGAGCCGCTGGGGAGCTGCGAGCAGAGGGGAGGCCTGGTTTGAGCTCTAAAGGGCCCACCCTCACTGCTGTGTTGAAGGGAGAAGTGGGAGGCCTCGGACAGGCCACTGCAATGAGCCAGGAAGAGATGACAGGGGCTGAGGCCGGGGAGCGTGGAGGTGGTGAGATGTGGGCGGGTTCTGGATGTTCCCGGAATTTGCCAATGGGTGGGGCGCGGGGCCAAGAGAAAGAAGAGTCAAGAATGGCATCAAGAAGAGGGGACTCAAGGTTTCCAGAGTTGCAGAGGGCGAGGGTAGAGCCTGTTTCAGGGGAAAATCAGGAGTTGGAGGTGGACATCGGGAGGGAGATGCCCAGTAGACATCGGGGTGGGCAGCTGGAAAGAGCCAGAGCGCACACTCCCTCTTTCACTAGAGCAAAAACTAAAGTCTGCAGGCAGCTGGGGGAGTGGGAAGGGGAGCCCCAGAGCTGAGGCCTGGGTGTCCGAAGGCCAGTGGCTGGTTGCCTTCAAGAGGGCTGGGGGATCACAAAGCTGGAGAAAAATAGGTGGTGTCACCCAGTGTGACTTGGGACCTCTGTCTAGTCCCCAGCCTGAGATGTTCTGTCAGGCGTCCTGAGCCCCAGCTGATCTAGAATGCCCGGAGAAAGTCCTCCCAGGGCCACTCCTTGCTGTACGAGATGAAGAACGTGTTCTAGAACTCGGCAAAGAGCTCTCGCCGCCCTGAGTGCCAGGCCCCGGGCTGGCGCACTCGCCGACTCCACCTTTGCAGAACCCCACGCCACAGGCGTGGTTAGTCCCGGTTCACAGAGGGGCACGCCCAGTGCCATTCAGTCCAGAGTGCGGGCAGTCAAGGCCGGGTCTGTGGGCAAGTCCAGGCCCTCACCACGCACCAAGCTTCCCTTAGAGCAGGCACCTGACTCCCGGGCCTGGGACTCTCCACCCCCTCACAGTTGAAGATGTTGCTCTAGATTCACCTCCCCTGGATCAGGGAACTTCTTTGGGAGGGAGGGGCTGGTTTAATATCAGTACTGACTGCAAGGTTGCCACAGGAGGGGAAGAACTACCCAAGCTCTGCACATAAAGTGCTCAGCACAGAGAAAATGCTCCACGGGGTAACGGCCAGCTGGAGGGCAATAAAAGATGTGGTAACTTCTTTTACTTACTAAGATCTTTTTAAAAAGAAAGTTGTAAAAGTGAATGTGTTTAGAGAAGTAAAGGAGAACAGCCCACCCACTCTGGCTGGCTTACTTGCTCTGCAATATTCAAATTGCACAGAGGTTTATTTCTTCTGCCGGATTATTGCCTTAGGGTGGATTCCCCAGGGTGGGATTACTGGGCCAAGAAGTTAGAGCACTTTTCGGGATCTTAATAATTGTTGCCATATTCCTTTCCAAAAAAAGATTCTCCTGGTTTACTTTCTGCTCAATACTAGTGACTAAGTTCATACTTTTTCTTACTTCACTTTTTTTATTTACTAATTCAGCAGGTGCAGCATAATTAATTCATATTCATTTAAAAGCCCATAGGAGTATTGCAAATGCTCGACTTTTCTTTTCAGTGTTTACTTTTTAAAATTTGCTTACATATATATTGCTTATTCATAGCCTTTGCCTATTTTTTATTCACTCTTTAATCAATAACTATTAGCTGATCACCTACGCTGTGCGAGGTGCCTGGCAACATCTATTTTAAAGGAACTTTCAAAATATGATGACAATGAACTTCCTTGTTATCACATTTAATTCATATTTTCCCCTTGTCTGACTGCCTATTTAACATTTTTATTTTTATTATTACATATTATGTTTTAAAAATCTATGCAATCAGATTTGTGTCCTGTTTTTCCTATGTGAATTTTTTCTATCAGAAGATTCCAGCTCAGAAAGTTATCACCCCATGATCTAATCAATATTTAATTCTATTTAACATTTAATTCTATTACTTTACTTTTAAAATTTCACGTCTTTAATCCAGTGTTTCTGGATTAAAGAATATTTTACAAAACACTGTTTGTGTAGACTATAATATCCAAAAAGCCCCAAACTAAACCAAACCAAAACTTTCAAATAAGTGTGGGAAAGCTGACTTGAACAAAGTTAATTAAAATTCGTCTAGACTCCGCAGAGACTTAACATGCTAATGAATCTTGTGAGTCTCCAAGATTTGGGAGAATTGGCAAGGCTGGCATAAAACATTTCTCAAACTTTGTGACTGGGGGACCCTTTGTTGGTGAAGCACTTCTCTGGGTGCCATACCTTTGACAATGTTGCTTCATCCCAACTGCAAACAAAAAAACTCAAAACCCAACTGTAAGCTCCATAGAGTGGGGATTTTTGTCTGCTTCTTTCCCTGTTGTATTCCCAAATCCTAGTAGACGCTCAGTAAATATTACATAGTTGAATAAACAAATGAGTGCATGTACAAATAAACAAATAAATCAGATCTAGTATAACAACACTAAGATACATACTCTCTAAGAAGCAGGGAGGTGCAACGACTTTGTGTGTGGTTTCCTGCTATATCCCTAGGACCTAGAATTAATGCCTAGGACAAAGCAATTGTTACATAAACAAGCGCTTAAAGGAATGAGTCACTTGCCCAACTCAGCACCTGTGAAGCTCATAGGTGACTTTTCATCCAGTGTCAGAAGTCCAGCTGCACCCAGCCAGGCAGTGGCAGCCATCCCACCCTGGGGAGGCTGAGGACCAGAGTTCTTTGGCACTGTCCAGGCTAGCTGGAGACTCCAAATCCTTCCCTTGAATTCATCCTGGAGCTGGGCCAGAGATTGCCATGGGTGCTGTACTCAGAGTAGCTCTGTGGGCAGAGCTCACAGCACAAAATGATGAATGCCCTGAGCCTTTAGGGGCAGGGAAGCTCCCTCAAGATGGCAAACCGCTCTGCGTCGATGAGCACACCACCATGGTCACTGCCATCCCGAGACTGCCATCCTGTCCTTCCTCCTCACCTTTCACCCATCACTCAGCTGGATGTGAGGTGCTCGAGACCAACCTTGCTATGCAGGAGCCAATTAGCGTAAGGCTCACAGGTAAAGCTCTCCTATAGAGCCTCGCTTGGGTGTTTGGAGAAATGGGTGCAGGCTGCTGTCAATACGGTCCGTTTCCAACAGCTGAGGGGACATGACCCTCACCCATGATGCCCAGCCTCTAGAACAGCAAGGTATGATTAGTTTTCAGGAAAGAGAACCCAAAGCCTGGCCCAGGAGTGTTGGTGACATTTTCCAAATATTACCCCTGGGTAATATTTCTTTTCAGAATGCCCTAGCGCAGACCCAGAGAGCCCTGTGTCACCGCAAGTGCAAGTCTCACCAGCAGTTGAGGGAAAACAGACCTCCTTCAACCAATCCCTGTGTTTGAGAGTTTAGAAGCCTCTGTGGCAAAGAAGAGAGGAAACAATGAGCTTTATAAAGAACCATATTTATTTCCATTTACAGCATCAAATACCATAAATAAAGCTAAACATTGTTTTGCTGTGTGCAAAATACAGGGTTTCGTGTGGCACTGTGAATGATCACCAAAGGTCACAGACATGCGTTGTGATGAGATTGGGAGCCTAGCTAGAGAGGAGGCTGAGAGGGGAGGAGGCCACTCTTTGGTTGACATTCTAGAAAGGGAGGGAGGCTCTGCAAGAGAAGATAAGACAAGAGCAACGACTTCGTACTGGCCAGGATCTGCATGGACGCAGCGAGGGGTGCAGCATGCAGCACCGGGCAGACAGGCTGGGGGGCAGGATGGCTCGGGACCACATGCAGGACCTGAGACCGCAAGGCCTCCTGGCCGACCACAGCTCCACTGTGCTGGGCGAGTGGTTTCTCTTTAAGAGCATGTTGACTGTCCTGCTGCTCCAGGTAAATGAGTCAGCAGAATGTGTGTTTTAAGCAGAGCCACAGGGGCCTTTAAACTGGTGGCTCCAGGCCTTGAGGCTGAACTGAGTCATTTCTCAAAGACACCCATGTCTGGGGTGCTGATTGCTCTGTTTGAAGCTCCTGAATCATTTGGGGCTTTATGAGCCAAGGGAGATAAGAAAAGCCACAGCAAAACCTTCAGATCTATAGTGCAGGTTGCAACAGAAAGAGGAGTTACTGGAGTTATTGCGATTATGTGTTCAAAGTACAGAGCACGGGTCAGGCTTGGGATGAAGCCCGGGAGTAAACGTTTTTTTAAAACCCCTCCAGAAAGAACCACCTATGGGTTTTGATCAATGACATTATTAATCTTTATATTAGAACCAATTTAAGAAGATGCTGGTATGCATGAGCTTTTTCAGAGACTACTAGACAGAAGTGTTCTTTTCCAATGGGACAGATCCCTCCCTATGGTACTGTCTCACCGTCAGGGTTGACCCTCCCAAGAAGGTAAGTGGCTTTGCAGGCACATCTGGAAAAGCATGCAGGCAGGCCGGCCCAGGGGACAGAGGAGAGGCGGGGCATGCACTTGGTGTGGACCAGACTGCCGGCTCCAGGGGAAGGGCAGGCAGAACACGGCTCTCAAGCTGAACACCACCCCTCGTTGTTAACCGACCATGCCACTGAATGAGTCCGTTAGGATGCCAGACACTCACAGTTAGCGCAACCAGCACCACCGGCGGGGAAGACGGGGTGCGAAAAGCGGGTTAGGGGTTAGTACCACTCTCTGGAAATTGGAAGAAAACCAGTCACCTCAGAGCAGAAGTGTGTCAGCCAAGAAGTGGGTGTAGCACTGGAAGGCTGAAATGCACTGACGGCCACAGTGTAAGTTTGGAAAGAGAGAGAAAGACAGAAAAGAGAACTTAGTGAGGGACAAAAGGAAAACGAATGACAATGCGAGAAGGCATCGGAGTTGAAAATAAGGCAATCGTTACAAAAAGGGGAACCTACCACAAACAAGTCACTGCTTGCTTAAGAGAGATGAACCTTTCTGGTAGTGACCAGTTACTTAATTACAGGGGGGGACACATGCAGTTTGCGCACTGCCAACACCACCCTGCACTCCAATTAGAGCTACAAATGCCCTCGGGACCTCCCCCTCTGCCCCCCTTGTCCTCCAGTGTCTCCTACTCACTCTCAAATATGCCATGGAGGCCTAGAGGCATCTCCCTCTGGGATCCACCCACGCATATTGGTACCATCCACCAGGAAGGTTCGAGGTCTCAGAACATATTTTACAAAAATCTCAGACTTCTGCTAGGCACACCCCGTCTCACCAGAGTGACTCAAACCAGTCTCCTTATGGCCATACATGACATTCTTAGAGATTCCAACTCTGCCTTCATAGAACATTCCACACAACATCTCAGCTGACCCTGAGCTGATTATGATGACAATAACATGGCTGTTCACATCATCACCTCGAGAATTTACTCTCTATAATCAAACACAAAAGGAATCAAGGGCTCCGCCTAGCACACTGAACATTAAAATCCCAGCAAAAATTGGAAAAAACACAGTGCGAGTCATCGGACTGAGAACAGTTCCAACAAGGATGGAGGCGCCGGTTCCCACAGACTTGGCCAAGGCCATTCCCCTGTTTTTCTCAAGGATTTCAGAGAAGTGTTTGTAGAAACTCACCACCCTTTCTTCCCACTCTATAGAAACCTGTCATCTCAAAGCTGTCGAGAGCTCTGGCTCCTAACCCACACGAGGCCCCTCCTCAGTTAATCTAGAAGAATCTCCAGTGATAACAACAGCGTAGAGCTATCTCAGGCCCAGCGAATCCGGATACACTGAGCGCCATAGAAGGCCTTTCTCTCTCAGTCCCCTGATTGTTCAACCAGACCCTGCAGCTGTGCATGTCCAGGCAGAGTGGCGTGGGGACAAGCCAAGGGCTCTCCCTATTCAGGGTGGAGAATGTAGGCAGGCCTGATGCTCGTTTATGCCCTTACTAGGGCAAACTTCCTTTGGGTCAGTCAATAAACAGCTTTGACTCCCAGCCTTCCCTGCCAGTCAAGATACAGTAGAGCTTCCTCGTGGAGGTCGGACACATTCCTTTGCCAGGGCAGCGAGAAAGTGGTTTCTGACTGTTCTGACCACGTGCGCCTGGCCGGGGAGCCGCTAAGCAGCCAGGATATCCACAGGCAATGCTCAGTGGACAGGCCACATTTCCCTGCAATAGCCTGATGTGCTAGCAGTGCCCTCAATCTCAAAGGACACCACGTGAGAGGGCAGAGTCTTCCACTCCACTCAGCCTGACCCCCATGCACCCTGACTGGCCTTGGCTCAGCCTGCAGCCTGGGCTGGGGGACCCAGTAGGGACAGCTCTGGGCGTTAAAATGCCACCAGCTGAAATATCTCGTCTTCAGCATTGCATCAGCTTGACGGAGCTCTCTACGGTCAAATCCAACAGGCTTCCTCTGCAGTGCCCATTAGTGGGAAGGGAAAACGTATGTTTGTGGCAATCTGGTTGAAACTCGTGGTTCTGTGTCATTTGGCTGTGATTTGGTATGGGGGATAAAGCCTTCAACCTACTATTTTATGTCAAAACAAGGGAACAAAACAGTCCTCCTCCCTCTGGGAGGACAGACAACAGCCAACTACATATGCTATGTGCTTTTGTAGGTTTAATTCTATTTTGTTCTCAACGCTTTTCTTCTAAAATAATTAGACTTCCATGTTGCAAGAAATTGCCTGCTGTTGACCAGTGACATCCGGGTACATAAGTAGAAAGGCACTGGTGAGGAGACGGCACACTCACTTTCGTGTCTATAAAATCCCCATCGTTAACTTTGCAGGCAGTGGCTATTACAACACACTGTAATGTTGGTGGGTTTGTGTGACACCAGCTATAAACTGCAAACTTGTGTTTAGAAAAATTGACGCTCATAGACAAAAAAGTTTTCTCTTGGCTTATCAGAAGTTAAAAATTGAAATGTAAACCCAGAAATATGGCTCGCTTTGGTATAAAAAAGTACAAAGCTATAAAAAACATCCTTCATGTTGTCCCTGGCCCTAGCACCGTGAGTCGATGTTCACCCTGACAAGGCCAGATGGAGGTGGCCAACGTGACACGCTTTGGCTTTGAGCTATTTGGTTAAAGAACGCTAGGCCTCGTGGCCAGAGCCTTGGCGAACGACAGACACGTTGCCGACTAACTCTGGAAACGTTAAGGCACTTGGGGGCAGCCGGTGCTTCACCGAAGCTTGACCGGGAGGCACCTGAGCACCCAGGTGCGGATGGTCTCGAGGGACTCCTCGGACTCCCTGTACATGGCTGCCAGGACCTCAGAGAAGGCCCAGAGGAGTGGCAGCCCGAGGCTCAGCAGCTCGTAGGTGTAGCAGTAGTTGGAGGCATTGTCCCTGAAATGGAGGCCGGCGGCTCGCAGCACTCCCCGCATCCAGTTAAGTAGGCTCCCGGGAAGGTCGAGCAGGGCCCTGGGCAGCCTGAGAGACCAGCTCAGCGCCTTCCTAAAGGAGGAGGTGGAGATACCTGGGGGGCTGCCTTCCGGCGTGCTGATGGCGGCCACGGCGCAAGAACTTTCCGAGGGAGTGTCTCGTCGAGGGGCTTCCTGCTCTTGCCACGTCCCCTCCTCCTGAGAACGAGATCAAAATGACGGCGTTTAGTCCCTGGGTCTCACAGAGGACTGCTCCAAGGAAGCAGACCAAGAGAGCCAAAAACTCTTGAACTTGGCAAACCCTGTGTTCTGCAGCGAGCCCCCCATTCGCTGCTGAAGCGCTTGCTGCACAGGGGCGCAACTTTCCTGGGAGGCAAAGTGACCACGGCGGTCACGATTCTTCTAAATATATACTCCCTTGGATCGGCAATCTCACTTCTAATGATATATACCAAGTAAATAACTGAACATACAGACAGTAATACATGTGCCAAGATGTGCATTGTAACAATATTTGCGAGATAAAAATATCAAACATAAAGGTCCAATAATACGGGACCAGTGAAGTAAAATATTGACCATCCATAAAATTGAATCTCTTACAGGCATCAAAAATTATGCTTCAAAAGAATTTTTAACATCATGGGAAATCATTCTTGATATACTGTTAGTGAAAAAAAGAAGGTTATAAAACTGTAGAGATAGGATTCCATCTAGGTTAAAATATATTCGCACGGGAATAAGTCTGGAAGGGGATATTACAATACGTTAATTGTGGTTTTCTCAGGATAGAGTAATTATAGGTGATATAACTTTCCTCCTTGGTATACTTTATTTTCCCATTTTTCTATAAGGATCCTATATAACTTGAGTAATTAGAGAAAAATTTTAAGTTGTAGGTCGTGGCTGGTGGTGGGTGATTAATCAAACCTGAGAGAAGGTATTTGTGAAGAGCCGCCAGGGCGAGTGCTACCTCAAATCATCTATAAACTCAGTGGGCTGGTCACCAGGCTGACTTCAAGAGCCTGGGAAAGGACTTGGAAACCACAGACGGTCAACCTCATGCCAGGCATTCCTGCAGGCAGCAGCCTGAGGCCAGGTGGGCCCCAGGCACAGAGGGACCACGTGGCCTTTGCGTGGCTGAGCCCAGTGTCCCACCCCTGGCACATGAGCAAGCTCCTTCTGGGCTTCTTGTGAGAAGCCAGCACAGCCTCTCCTGGGAGCTGGCATCTGGAACAGGCTGAGGCAGAGGACCCATCCACAGCAGGAAGTAGAGGCTCTCTTCTTTATACGTGAGTATTTCCATCCCTCCAGGGCAAAAGAGGTGGCCTAACTTTGAGGAACCCTGGAAAACCTTCTCTTCTCAAGGGGTCTTCCCTGTCTCACCGCACTCTCGAGATAAAACATACCTCTCTCTGCTGCTTCAACTCTGCCCGTCTCTTCCGTTGTTTGCTGCCGGTTTTACAGTGAATGAAGTGAGGCTTGCAGTAAAACTTGCCTGTAAAAAGAGGTGCACATACACATGCACGAAGATTTCTCTCCCGCGACCCAGCACCAGGTAGACACAAGCCGAAGTACCTGCCACTGTCCAAGTCAGAAAACACCAACAGTGGACCTAAGCCCAGGATAACTCAAACTTGGGCAGCACCTTCTGTCACCTGCCTTAAAACAGAGGTGCTGAGATGAGGCAGCGGTGTCTGGGGATGGAGCTAGAACCCTCAAGCCAAGCAGAGCTTCCAGATAGCTGGCTACGTGGGGGTTCCTGCGTGGTGGGCCCGCACCTGGAGAGGGCACGGGAGCTCTGAGCCCCGTCTGCCACACCTCACCCTATGCGTCTCCTCCCTCCGGCTGTTCCTCTGTATCCTTTATAATAATTGAGTCAACACACACGCAAAATCTTAATCAGACTGAGGCCAAGTTTCTTTACAAGACCAGCTGCCAGGCAGCAAAATGGACAGCCGTGAGTATCGACACCCTCGGTCCTCCTTTCTGGGGAAGGCTGAGAGCAAGTGGCGGCAGTGCTGGGAGGGAAAGACCCATGCAGGGCACACGCCAGGAAACTGGCCACTGCCCAGGGCCACCAGGAACCTTCCAGAAAAGTCTTCCTTGCTCACTGCTGTGCTAGTAACAATGGTGACAGTAAGAATGATACCAATAGGGAAACTTAGGTTGGACTTACTGTATACCAGACACTGTTCTAAATGCTTCGTGTGAATGAACTCGTCAAGCCTCACAACAACCTGAAGAGCCAAGCATTACTGTTAACCACATTTTGCAGATGAGCAAACTGAGGGACCAAGAGGTTAAGCAACAGGCCCAGGATGATGTGGCTAGTAAGGGGTGCAGGCTGGGTTTGAACCCGGGCGGTTCAGTTTGAGGCTATGTAAGCGAGAGCCCCATGTTACGCTGCCTCTCATCATACATGACAGTGCAAATATAAGTGTGAAAACCATAAAACAGTCACTCGTTCCAATGAGCACAAGTCTTTCCTCAATGATCTCTCTGAGGCCACTTACCAGAGTGGATGCTATTATCCTGGTTATTTTTACAATACACACTTTATGAAGAATATTAATATACCATGATGAATGCAAACCTTTATCACATGCCAGGTGTGGTGCCAAGCATGTCACACAGGTTATCGGGTTTGATTTTCTTGGCCGCACCAGGACAAGGCACGGCGGTAAAGCTAAATGAGAAAATGTACATAAAGCCCTTTGCACACAGTAGGTGCCCAGCAGTGCCTGGTATACTGCAGGTGCCAACACTTCCCCTTCCCCCAGACCAGGCAGGCTCTCTGTCTAGCAAGAGCTCCTAGTTTCTCTGAACAGCTTTTGTGACGACATCACACTCCCTGTTGGGGACGTGTTGGGTGTCCCAGAGCCTCTAGAGGGACAGGAACCCAGGCCAAGGCCACATCTGAGGCCGAGGCCAGAACCCAGCGCTGCCCTGGCCCCTGGGGTTACCTTCGTCACAGTCGAAGGCATAGGCAGCCAGGCGCAGGGTGGTGGCGCAGACGCTGCAGCGGAAACACTCGCGGTGGAAGAAGTGGCCCTCGGCGCTCAGCCGCTCCATCACGTACACACGCTTCTTGCAGAAGTAACAGGTGTTGCTGCCACCCAGGTTCAGGGGGAATGACGGCTTCCGCATAGATTCCTGGGGATCAGGAGAAAAGAGCGGTGTCTTAGGCTTACCTCGGCTTTCAAATGCCAGGCTGAGGCTTTTAGAAATTCCGCACTAAATCCTGGGGACCTTGCGTGCTTCCGTGTGCTGCCCTCGTCACTGCAGCAAAGAGTGAGGCGTGGGAAGATCCAGCCCCGGCACAGACCCCACCCTGCAGGGGCTGCTGTCGCGTGCACTCCCACACAGGCGGGCAGCAGCAAGGTGCGCCTGGGAGGGGCTGGCCCCCAGGCTGGCTGCTCTGGCTTTGGGGTGGGAGTGACATTGTCTGATATGACAGAGTGGGCATCACTCAAATGTCTCTGCTCAGTGACATTCTCTCCAGGATCTGTCCCCGGGGTTAAGTGTCACCCGCCTCTAGAGAGGTCACTGAAACCGGCCCACTGGGGAGGTTTGACATGTCCTTGCCCCTGTGGCATCAAGTCTGCTCAGTTAAATTCCTAAATGCCAAGAGGGAGGGTGTGGGCCTGGGCAGGGGGACACCTGGGTGATTCCAGGGGAATGTGCCAAAAGGAAACTAAAAGAATTGTCAACTCAAATCACTGGTGATTGCAGCAAGTAGCCTAGCTTGGAGAAGGGGAGAACTCAAATCAAAGGGGTGTTTTTCCCATTACTTATTTCTCAATCCAGTGCAAAGGGGCTGTTCAGGTTGGACATTAAACACGGAAAGTTAGGGACACCCAATTATGCGACGGCTTCACCTGGGGTTTTTACTGAGCAGTTCCCCAGAAGCCCAGACAGCAGGGAAGATGCTCTGTCTTGGAAATGATCCACAGGGGACCAGAGTGAGGTTTGCCTTTAAGGAAATGCAGCTTCCTTCTAACCTGGGCTCTGCCCTAGCCCATCCTGAGCCCCCTCTTGTCCCACAAGAAGGGGAGCCTTCAGAGGGCCGGGCCATCCCGCGCACCCTCCCTGGGAGGCCAGAGCGAGTGTCTGCGGGTGAAGGCTGAGGGGTGTGTGTCCTTACCAGGTCTGGAGAGGTGGCCTGGGTCTTAGGTCTGTGATCATTCATGTACAGATTGACCAGGACTTCAGCTGCAGCCCCTATGCCGCTGGACACTTTCCCTACTGTCAGCTAACCGAGAGCGGAGGAGGAGGAGACAGAGACAAAGGTAGAGGCCAGTTAGCACCCAGAGGGAAAACGCAAACAGGCTGGACGTGGGCAAAGGCCCCATGCCCACATGCGCACCGTAGCCCACATCCTGTGAGAGGCACAACCAGCCAGGAGCGAACAGCAGCACTCTGGAGATGGAGAAAAGGAGAGAAATAAACCCCCAATGGCTGTAAAAGTACAAATACTGTCTGATTCCACTTGTGTGTGGTACCCAGAGTAGTCAGAATCATAGAGGCAGAAAGTAGAATGGTGGTTGCGGGGGTTGGGGACAGGGAGAGGAGAGTTGTTTAATGGCACAGAGTTTCAGTTTTACAAGATGAAAAGAGTTGTAGAGATGGATGATAGTGATGGTAGCACATTATGAATGTATTTAATACCACTGAACTACACACTTGGCCAGGCGCAGTGGCTCATGCCTATAATCATAGCACTGTGGGAGGCCAAGGCGGGAAGACTGCTTGAGGCCAGGAGTTTGAGACCAGCCTGAGCAACATAGCAAGACCCTGTTTCTGAACTAGACACTTAAAAAAAAGTTAAGATGGTAAGTTTTATGTTATGTATATTTTAATACAATAAAAAATTAGAAAAGAAAGGATTAAAAATCAAAAGACAAAAATCCCTGTGGCCCTGGGAGAACCAGGTGACTGGCAGAACTACACCCACTGGGGGTGCAAGGCCTTCAGGAGTTCCTCCGGCCTCTCCTTGCACAGACGGCGTGAACGAACCCCAGAGAGGGGAAGGGGTCTACCCAAGGCCACTTAGCAAATATATGCAAGACTTGGGACAGCACTCAGATCTCCTGACCCCTGGCCCTGGGGCCTTTACAGCCACTCTCCTCCGGGTGGCAGGGAATCGCATTGCTCGGGCTAAATCGTCACCAAAAAGGCTTGTTGCCTGCAAAAGCCAGTGTGTCAGAGAAGCCAAGCAAAGGAGAAAAAGAAAGCAGGAGGCTTGGAAAGAAATCAGGAGGCAAGCCTTTGCACACTCTTCGGTGGCAATGCCCTCCTACAGAGCCCCCTCCTCCTCAGGGACTGTAGGTGGCCATGCAGGGAGCAGTGGGGCCAGCACAGGTCGCGGGAGGGTGGGGACCCAGCTCCACCTCGAGCTGGTGCTGAGACTCGGTACAAAGCGCTGCACTGAGCTCAGTTTCCGTGTTTAGTTAAATGGGCACCGTTGTACTTACCTCGTGGATTTGCAGGAAGGACTGAGGGAGACAATGTATGTCAGAGCGCCTGGCACTGAGCAGGGCCTGGGCCAAGATTACCTTGTGTGATATTGTGATCTAATAAGAAATATATATCTGGTCTCTGCCCCCTGGTTCCCGAGACAGACCTCAGAGCTCTCGGTAATTTGCTGAGTGATAATGCCTGGAATTATCACTCCTAAGTCCCTGGGAATTTCCTGGGTGACAGGAGCATCTTTTGCTTTAATGAGGCGGCTCTTAGGCTCCTGGATAGCTTCGGGATGGGGCTGGTTGCCAGGGGAACCAACTCCATGATTAAGAGTTGGCACTTTCAGCCCACTCCTGACCCAGGGCGTAGGCAGAAGGGCTGAGGTTGAGTCTGTCGCCAATGGCCAGTGACTGAATCAATCACACTGACATAACGAATCCTCCATAGAAACAAAAAGGATGGGGTTTGGGAAGCTTCCGTGTAGCTGGACACGTGGAGGTGCCTGGAAGGTGGTGCCCCTGGAGGGCAGGGAAGCCTCGCGCCCTCCCCACAGGCGCCACCCCGTGCACCTCTTCGTCTGGGTGTCCATCTGTCTCTTCCATTGTATCCTTTACAATAGACCAGTAAACACAAGTAAGCGCTTCCTTCCTCGGGTTCGATTAATCTGCTAGGACAGCTCACAGAACTCGGGGAAAACATTATGTTTACAGATTTTGCTGGTGGGAGAAACATGCCCCCAATATTTTGGTGACCAGAGGTGAGTGGTGTGACAGTGAGAGGAAACACTGTTTTCTCCTCACACCTGGATTACTCCCTCCCTTCCACCTCTACATTCGGCCTGCCCGGCTGCCCCGGCAGCTCCTGGCCCCGGGGAGCTGTGTTTGGGTGTGACCCGGGTCCCCCCAGCAGGCCTGCAGCCCGTCTTGCCAACAAGAGCAATGTGTGGAACGGGCCAGGGTGGGGGCTCTGCGGCGGCTCCAGAGCCAGCGCAGGATGGGGAGGAGGTGGCTCCGTGTGGGCTTGGGCCCACCACCTGACGCTGGGTTGCGGGTGCCTGTGCTCCTGAGGGCATCCACGAATGCCTGGGTCCCCACGAAGGTGTCAAGGAGCTGGGGAAGGGGTGGCAGCTGACAGCTCAAACAGAGCATGGCATGATCACATATACGCCCCTCAGCAAGCTTCAACTTGCTCCCCCCTTCCCCACCAGCTCTGAAAGCCCGCCCTGGGAATGCTGCCGTCTCTTCTTAGCGGGGGTACATATGCACGGTATGAGATTCTAGAAACACCATTCCTGATCCCAAGACCCTGGAGGGAAAGAGCCTCCAGACCCTTCCCAGCCTCCAAATCCAGCTTCTGGGAGACGTGGCCAGAGAGAGCAGCAATTTAGGCTGCAGGGCCTCTGGGCAGGCGTTGATAGCCATCACCACAACAAATGACAGTAACTTGCACGTGGGTGGAATAATGCCCTACGCCTAAACCTAAGACTGCGCTTGGGAGGCCACATCTAATCCGATGACAGAAAGCCTCAAATATAAAGCAGGAAGTTCAGGGAACCGCAAAGCCAGTGACAGTAGGCCTGCACAGGTCCCCAACTCCCGGTAGCAGAGCCCGTCCTTAGGCCCAAGGTACCGTGTCAGAGCCCGCAAAAGCATAGGCACGAAACAGGGCTGAACAGGGAGAGGGCGCCAAGCAGGCTGGTGGCAGTGACAAGGCCCCAGGAGCCCCTTGCTCCTGTTCTCACTCAGGAGGCCCAACGTGAGAACCAACTGGGGTGGTCACTCCAGACCACAGTGTGGCTCTTGGGGCTGCAGGGGCTGCAGCTACAGGCCTGCTGGGGGTGCCTGATCCCTCAGACTTGAGCAGACAGGACCTCATCAGACTTTGCTTCTTGGGGTACCAGCTGCCAGGCCAGCCCCACTCCTGTCCCTGCCCCACGCTGGCTGTGCCTCGGAGAGACCAGGATTCTGCTTCCAACCACACACTGCCATTTTCAGGATGCTACAAATGCCAAGAAACTTGGCTCCTGCTTCCAGGAAAGGTTCAGGTGCGTTGGCTCAGGACAATAGGCAATTGTTTTCCTGACGCTCCATCTCCTGCTCTGGCCCCTAACTTGGCCCCTC
>NW_012150174.1:7469026-7509584 GCF_000956105.1 Propithecus coquereli
CGGAACATGTAAGTGCAGTCGCAGGCCTGCTCAGTTGTTCTACAGCACGGGGCACTGGCCAGGTCCCCCGGCCAGGGCACCCAGGATGAAGACCACACCTGGGTCTGCCTTTCATTAGGGCCAAAAGGTCTCCTTTCCCCTGGGGGCATCCACGCATCCACCCTGACAGGGGGACTTTCTTTAAAAAGAAAAAAAGATGAAATGAAAGCACCCTTAAGGAAATCGGCACTGGGTCTCCAGCCTGCCCTTCCCCACCTGATGGAAACCATCCCAGAGCCACCAGGAGGTAGGCTAGGACTTCCTTGAGAGGTCACAAGGAAACCACTTGATGGAGAACTTGTCTCAAGAGATGGGGGGGGGGCGGTTGAAGCCCACCACAAAGACCATTATGAAGGCAAGTGTTGCCCAGGGCTCGAGAGTTATCTTCCATTTCCTGACAGGACGGTCTCATAGGCCCCGTGAGAGGGAGGACATAACCACTGCCTTCTGCTAGCTCAGTGCTCCTTAAACCATCTGTGGCCAGTGACCAGCTTTTATTTTTTCTTTTTAGCACTCTAATCCATTGTAGCCCGATACTTCCGGATACTATAAAAATAAATTACTAGAAATATGATCATACACTTGGATGTGTGGCAATGTCAAATTGCTCTACAAGTTTCTAATACTCTCACTTGCTGTGTGCATTAGATCACAGGCCAGTACCTGCCAGTGAACCACACTTTGAGTAGCGCTGCTCTAGTTGGCTGGGGAATTACCAGGTTCTCAGGATCCTGAGAAATAAAGAAATGCTCAATCTATGGAGGAACTTCCAGAGAACTCGTCCTGGTGTTGACCTCAGAGTAAGAGCCAGAGGGGAACCACCAAGGACAGGCACGCATTGAAAGGCAAGCCACAGTGTTTCTGGGGAGATTTTTCCAAACACAAAGTTGGGCAATCCCATGATGTGGCCAAAAATGATCATGTCCCAATCACTAGCTTTTAAAGAATTAGTAATCTTGGAGTCCCGCTGGACTGCTTTTGCAATGCTTTATATATCTTCCAATATTTTTGTCATTTTCAAGAATTTGGGTATTTTTCACTATCTTTTCCCCCTTTGACTTCCAATTATTTCTCAGTTAATTAATTAGAACATTTCAGGGGGGCCACCATCTCTCATTACACTGGGTTAGCCTTGCATACACCATTGTCCTTCTGTGAGCCTCAGTTTCCTCATCTGTAAATCGAGGAGCCACCCCAGCCTTGCAGAGCTGCAGAAGAGTCGCGAAAGCCTTGGGGCCAGGCCCTGCACGGTGCTGGGCACCTAGGAGAGACTCGGCAGATAGTTAATAAGTCTAAAGCATCGCCATGTGCGCAGTTCTGCATTTCCGTGTTCCGGGACTATTTCTCCCCTCTCTTGAATCACTTTCACTTCTCCTCTACGTGAGTAAGAGTGAGGAGGCCCACCCAGGACAAGCAGGCTGCCTTCTCTCCCCTGAGCCAACTTAGATTCAAACATGGTGACACGACTATTGTCACAGGCAAATGCCAGAGGCTGTAGAAGATGGCTAGACCTCCAGAGAGGCATTCCTCAGGCCATCCTGTGACTCCCAGCTCAGAAGCTGCCTGTCCTTGCCTGGGTGTTGGGGCTTTTCTCCCACCGCATGGAGCTGGCCCGTCTCCTCTCCAGGGTGCACTGCCTGATGCCAGTGACCTGTCTTACTGATCTCTATGTTCCCAGCACAGAGGAGACACTCGGAATGAAGGAGGAAGCAGGCTCCTGGGCCCATCTGTGTCCAAACAATGGGAACATCCCTTCTTGGGCCTGGAACTCAGCCAGGAATACCAGGCGTCTAGGCCGTGCTTCTTCACAGAGTCGGGCCACCTGTGGCCACACAGCCTGCTATGAGCATCCTGCAAGGCCACATGAGTCAGGCAGAAAGGACAGTGAGGGGTCCAGGGCCTCGGAGCTGAGGGCTCACAGGAAGGGCAGTTTTTGACGAGTAGGGCCAGAGGAGGTCTTCTGGGTCCACTTGGGCCCCTCACTGAGGAGTCCCTGGATGAGAAAACACCAGCAGATGGCCTGTTGGACCTGACTCCTCAGCTATATGCCCAGGACAAGGGAGGGGGGCCAGGAACTGAAACCACCTTGCTTGAGGGGGTCTGGACATTACACGCTCAGAGCTGAGACCTCCCGGTAGGTGCCCATGTCTGCCTATCTTTGTCTCCTGGCGCCAGGCACTGTGCTGATCACAGGCATCTAAACCTCACCGCCCTGCAGGTGGGTCTTAAAATCCCCCTTCGCAGGTGAGGCTGCTGAGGTTCAGGGAGGCTCTAACTCACCTGACGCTGTACTGTTCTTAAGTGGCTGGGATGGAAATGGAAACCTGAAGATGACTTCTTTTCCTTTAGAAAGAGAGGAATCAACATGCATTTTAGGTAAATGAGATTTCTTCTTTAATTCTCTTCTACCGGGGAAAGAGACCATTTACTGGATACTTCAGGCATTTTGCATAAATTAGGTCATTGCAGTATTCCAGTTACCCTCAGGAGTAGCTGTTGCCATCTCCATCTTATAGGTTAGGAAATCAAGGCTCAGAGAGGTCCACTAATTTGCCCAAAGTCACACAGTAAGCAACTGGTGCTCTGAACTCAAGTTTGATTCCAAGCTCATATCCCTCTCCCTGCCTCCCTGACATATACTAGCACTCTGCAGATTAAACCCTCCCAGTCTGGGATGCATGGAGGAGACCTCCAAAAGGTGGCCTACCTCTACTCCCGGGACAGAGAGGGACAGTGAGGTTGGAGGCAGCCTTGAGATCTATCCTTGATATTTATCCTCATACCAGATGAAACAAAGGCAGGTCACCTGGCCAAAACTTGCCCAGCATTTCCCTGTTTCCCTCTACTATGCAAATCTCTAGAGTAAACCCTGCAAATCCAGTTTTAAAACAAATACTTCCAAGGGTAGAGAAAGCTCCTTTTGCAATGCTCAGTGCTCTTCCCATCCAGGAAGACTAAAGGGCAGTTCCCAGCCCGGCGGAGAGTCCCCTTGCTCAATTGTGCAAACATTCGGCTGCCACCTTGTTCTTGCGAGAGCTCACCATCCTTGGCACCAAGGGCCAGCAGCCATGCCATAGGCCAAAGCTGCAGTAGCCTCCCTTCCTGAAGAAAGGAATTAACTAATGGTTGACAGGGAGCCGAGACCACAGAGGAGGGCTGGTTTGATGGCAGAAGTGAGAAAAATGGTGCTGGGGACACAAGACTGGACATGGATCCCGTAGTTCACAGTCTCAAAAGACAGACCCTGGCAAGGATCTGAGCCCTAAACAAGACTCTGGCTGTTTAGGCCAAACTCTCAACTTTAAAAGAGAATGTTAGTCTGAGAGGGTGGGCAAGTGTAATCTGAATGCAGAGCCCTGGCTACCTGTCTCGGAGTCAGTGACTTAAGCCTGCATCCTTGTGAGTAACACGTGCTTCTCTTAATAAGTTGGGCTAAGTCTGTTCCCATGGGGAGGTGATTATTCCTGTATCCTCAGAACTGGCGAGCAGGGCTCTAGGGCAGGAACAGAGACACTCTGTCTGCCAGGAAACTGCCAAGGACTAAGCATCAGTTTTCAAGTGCATTTTTCTTCCTCTGGTTCCCCTGAATTGAGGCAAACTTGGGCCACTGGGCAAACAGAACAGCCCGTGGTCAGTCTGGAAGGAGCATTAAGTCCCCAGGCTCTCTCTGGGGGAGAGACTCCCTGAGCTCCACCAGGACAGAATAAAGCTGTTCGTCACTGTCATCACCTACTTTGAGAAACAGCCAGTTCTCTCCTCAGGGGAGGCTGTGATTCTGCCAGTTTCTGCATGTGCAAAGCCCAGTGTTGAACCGATGGCGGGATGGGATTTGGGGAGGGAGGAAAGCTGGGGTGGGGGCAGGGCTGAGGCTGGCAATATCTTTTCCAAGACGGCTTGAAACTGGAAACTCACCACTCATCCGTAACTGCCTACAGGGGACTCACAGCGAGACCTGCGGGGGCCTGCAAGGGTAGGTACTTAGAGAAACTAAGGCACAGACAAGTTAAGTGACTTGTCCAAGTGTCCAGTGGTGGCCCCTTCTAAGAGCTCCCTGAGAATTCCCACCCATTCTATCAAAGGCATATTAGCCTGTAATTAATACATTAGATGCTGTTAAAATGATCTAATTATACCATCATTTGATGGCCCACGTTGGCTTGGGGGATAGGATTAAAAAGCAGGGGGTGATTGTCCTACCACAACCTGGGACACACAGGAACAAGGCCGTCGAGGTGGGGGCCAGAGGATCTGGGATTGGCCATCCCAAAGCTGGTCCCATTCAATGCCCCTGCTGCCCCCAGGTATAGGGCTTCACGTGGACACGGCTCCATGCACATCTGGCCTCTGTGGCACAAAGGACACTGGACTGGGAGCCAGGACCCTGGGCCTCTGCTTTCTCACCTGTGGCTCTGCTCCCACTCCCTCCACGTACAGTTGCTACCCTTCCTGGAGCTGCAGGTCCCTGCCACCAGCTCTAATTTTTTCATAGGAAGTACTGTGTTGCCTTCTAACACATTATATAATTTACTTCTGTATCACATTATCGTTGATTGCTTACTTCCTGGCTAGAACGTAAGCCTCAGCAGGGCAGGAATTGAACTCTTATTCATCGATGCATATCCCTAGAGCCAGAAGTGCCTAATGCTGAGTTGTCATGCAATAAATATTGGCTTAGTGAGTGACATTAGTTTACAGCTGCCTAAAGAGCCCAACAGAGAAGTCGCCAGGGGCCTCAGTGAGGCGTGATCACGACGTGACTGGGACACTTACTGGCAAGAAGTGTCTCTGTCAGGCCTAACAGCTCCACAAGTTCCCAGCAGGCTGCCTCCTGCCCTTGCTTAGAAAAAAACCAATCCAGGGGCCTTGGAAAGTGTGGTGGCTTTTCTTGCCCCGGCTCTACCCTCAACTCTGAGCAGGCACTGACCAAGCCAGGCCTTCCTGAGGATGGAAGAAGGGCAGGGACAAGAGAAGGCCTTGCCTGGCTCCACCGTGAAGGGCCCAGGCAGCTGGAGGGGGCTGAGCCAGAGAAAAGCAAGGTGTGGGCCCAGCTGACCAGCCGGGAGCATGAGCCATGAACTGCTCTGTGCCCAGGTGCCCTGAGGGTGCCAATGACCTTTTCCCACAGCAGGAAGTACCCCCCAGGTAAGGCTGTTCTCCCGAGCTGGGCAAAAAGGCTACCCTGGAACCTCAGTGATGATGATGACAAAAATGTCTTGACTCACATAGCTCATTGTAATATAAGCCAGAGACCACTTTCTTACTGGGGAAAAGAATGGAAGCCCAGGCAGGGCAGGAGACTTCAGGCCAAGCAGCTGACCCCTGGCTGACCTGGAGCAAGATACCTGTGTCTTGGTAGGGGACCGTGGCTGTTTTCAGCAGCACTGAACATTGGAAGTGGTTTTGTTCCTCCATGCCACCTCCTGCTGCCCTTCTGGGGGTGCTCCCGACACAGCGGGGGCCTTGGAGGGGTGGGGCTGGTGAGATTCCTTGCTGCTTTCTTGGGGTCCCTACCTATACCCTTCTCCCCACAGAGGTGAGGGCCAGTGGGGGTGGGACCCCAGCTACACACCAAGAGGCGCTTCCAGTTTTTCGCTAATACAATGGCATGGAGCTGGTTTGTGCATGAGCCTGGCAGCGGAGGAAGCAATCCAGCCGTCCCTCCGGCAGGGGGCCTTCAGCACCACACACCGAGCCTCGGTGGGAGCCAGATGGACGGGATGTGTTCGGAGCAGTGCGGTGTGGGTGGGGACGAGACGCCACTCCTACTACGCGCAACAGCTGAAGAAGTGGGCTTCCTGTGCCCTTTTAGACTCATTCTTCCCAGAAAACTGACCCTCTCTTCCCCAGCCTGCATAGGAGGTGACAGGAGGACAAGTGGAAAACAAGAAAAGGGCCCCAGAACCCAAATTTATTCAGTGCCCACGGTCGCATTTCATCATGTACTTAACCAAAGGTAGCTCCCTGCCTCCCCTCTTCCTCCAAGCCAAGCTCTGCACCACAAGCTGGGTTATCCTTCTAGAACACAGAGTGGATCCCACAGCGGCTTCCTACAGCGCAGAGGATGAAATGAAATCCCTTCACACACACAGTGCACTCACTTTCACTCTGCACACCCCCATGAATACTTTCATGCCCAAGTGCAAGTTACACCAGATGTCTTTCCACGCCGTGCAAGTCCTGTCTGCCTGCCTTGCACACGCGCCCCTCTCTCAGCGCCCCTGCTACGCTTCTCTCTAGCAACACCCTCCCATGTAACCTTCAACACCCGGCTCCCGCAATGCCTCCTCTGCAAACCCTCCCAGGCTCCTCTCCTCTCCGATCCTACAATCTTGCCCTTTCTACCTCTTACAGAATTAATGAATAGTGTGCTATTAGGTTTACCATGTGAAATCGCCATTTTGTTAGGTCAAAAACAGCCACATATTGGCAATGTTGTATACTAAAAATGTTACTTCTTTCTATGCCAATGTGCTGTTTCCCATCTAAATTATAGTAAAGGAGCTGCACTGCCCTCCTCTTTGTTTTCTCAGAACCTGGCACAGTGCTTGGCACATGGTGGGTACCCGATGAATGCTTGCTGAGTGAATGAGCACCGCTTGGCAAGTTTTGTATGCTGCCTGTTCTGCTACGTTGCGTGCTCTGACATAAAAACAAAACTGAATCCAGCACTGCTGTAAAATATCTCGTAAATTTTCATCCCAGCCAAGCCAGGCTCTAGATGTTCGCTGCACAGGTCAAGCAGAGGGTGAGAACATCTCAGAACGTGCAGGGAGCGGGGAAGCAAATTATTCAGGACAACTACCTTTCTGGCAAGAGAAGCAGAGTCAACAGTCGGCGGAGAAGAAGTAGCAGCTGGATCAGGAGACGGAAGGCAAGAGGGAGAAGACGGAGGATGAGTATGAGACAGGCCTTTAGAGAGTAGTTTATTCTGCACAGAACAGAAACAGAAGAAACTAGGATTATCCCAGGGACATGCAGAGCAATGCACCCTCAGTGATGCAGTCCCACGCCAAGGCACTCAAGGGGAGAGACACAGAAACCCTGTCTTCGGAGCCAAGCAGGATTATCTGGCTCCTGGTGACGCTGCATTCTGGTGCAACTATTCCAGCTCCCTTGTCACACCAAAATAGCTCGCACAGATCCAATCTGTTCCTGCCTGCATCCGCCCCAGACAGCAGCACTAATTACTGAAGCCCTCGCCCTGGAGCTTGGAATGAAGTAGCAGCTGCCAGCTTAGGAAAGGAGAACCCGGGGCTGCTCTGGGGCAGATGGCCACAGCAGGGGTCTCTGCAGCCTGGCAGACACCTGTGCCAGCCTCCTGGCGGCCATGTGGAACCCTAAACATGAACTAAGTGGAAAGCATCCTTTCCATGTCAATGACTCCACCAAGTAGCAGAGGACACAGGTCTGGAGGGGACTGAGCGAGAACAGCAGAGGAGGTAAAGTCTATAGACAGGCTTCCCGTGAGAGGGCGGACTTCACACGAACACCTGTGGGATCTCATTATCGACTCTTTCGTCCCCCTGTGAACACATGCTCGTTTTCCAGCAAATTTCCAATTAAGTAACTGGCTTGGAGGGGGCTACACTTCCTATTCTAAGGCAAAGCCATTCTTCATGCTTGACTTTGCCTCTGGGGAAGCAGAGTCCAGGTCAACCACGGCATGTGTTTCTCTGATCAGAGGCACAGGGAGATTCCTCCCTTGTGCCCCAAAACATCAATTGCTTTGCTTTCACCATAAAGGCACTGTGATTCTGGCAACTGACCAGTACTCCCTCTTTGTGTTGACCTGTAGGAAGCTCAGAGCCTACTCGGAAACTATCTAGGGCCTAACAGCATGCGTTTCTCTTTGGTGAAGTTTTCCTTTGACCTGAGCTTACTTTCCTGCCTTGGTTTTCCCTTTGTGATGATGTATCTACTTATTTTGAATCTTTAGATCATTTGGATCTCTTTTAGATGATGCCAGCTTAAATTCTTTAATGGCTCAAAAGATGAATAGCTCCTCATGCTATAAAAGGAGGAAGGAGCAAATCCAGCTCTGGAGACTCATTCATGGTCCCCTGGCTGGGTGTCCAACATCTGGGTTCCTGGGGGATCTGAAAGCCCCGTGTTTACCTGCGGGAAATCCCCTTGTCCAAACATGGAAGCGAGGTGAGCCGCCTTCTCTTTAATGTTCTTTTTGTGAAATTCCCTGTTGGCCAAGTTCTGAGCCCTCTTCTGTAGTTAAGGTGAGAAAGGAGAAAGAAAAGAAAGATAGTGACAGAGGCTTGTCTGGTCCCCATGCACAGCAGGATGGGAGGCAGGGAATAGGCAGGAGCGGGGTGCGGAAAGGAAGTCACCCAGACACAGAGTGAGGGCAGAAAGCGAAGCTTTCACCTGGAGAATCTTTTCTTCCACTTGCTGCAGCCGCCGCAGCACTCCGGAAAGGGCCTGCGGGCCCTGGCAGGGAGGAGACAGGGCAGCGAGATTTTCCGGCCTGCCCAGCTGCAGGTCAGACTTGGCTCTGGCTCTCCAGGGCCTGCTCAGACACTCGCCGCCAGCAGACACTTGCTTGAGCTCTCTGAGCACATGCCCTGTCACGACCACGGAGGGGAACTGGGAGAGAGGGAAAATTAAGCTTCCTTCCGTATTGTGGCCCTTTCAGGGACTTCCGTAAGGAATCCCCCACGAGGACCAGAGACAAAGGACACATCAGGTGTCCCCTTAAGTGAGATTCCAAACTAGCCTCAGGTCTTGACTTTCCACACCTGCAGCAAAATCACCTGGCAGCCCTGTTAACAATACACAGTCTGGGGCCTCACCCCAGACCCCCTGAACCAAAACCTGTGCAGCCAACCCTGTTCTCAATCCTGGCTGTCACTGAAATCATCTAGGGTACTTTTCAAATAGACCAAGTCTGGGCCCAACCCCCACAGACTCTGATCTGATTGCTCTGGACTGGGCAGGAGACATTGATATTTTTAAAAAAGCTCCTCAGGGGATGCACAGAGACACAAAATAGCTGACTTACATAAACACTCACCCTACTCAACCTCTACCACCCGGAAACAACACACAATTCCTAACACTGACCAGATGTCCTTGAAATTTGTGGTCAATAATAGTGATTCTGGTCAAGTTCCCAACCCAGAAATGCTAGGCGGAGCCACAGCGTGTGGCTGCCAGCTGCCTCTCTGCCCACTTCGCAGGTCCTCAGCCGCTCTGGCACTGGGAAGGCCTTCCCCACACCCCAGCCTCACCCCTTCAATGGGCACAGCCAAGTGGCCACCTAAGCCCCTTCCAACATCACATTTTCATTGATTTGGAAATCAGCCTATTCAAATGATCTGCAAATAAAGCTTATGTCACAGGGCATCACACAAAATACCCTATGTAGTCTGGTTTGTTTTTCCCCAAGTAACTGCATCAAGAGCATGGTGGTTGGTCATTCCGTACCTCTGGCTGGCTGAGGGACCTATGGGATGTATTTCACGATACTGCATCCTTGGTTATTTTCACCTATAAGGGTGGTGACCTCAAGTAGTGTCTGCTTGCCCAGAGAATCTACAATCCGCCCTATCTAGGGTGCGGGGAGGGCCACTGACCCCACCCCTCTGGATCACAGTCCACCCTTAGCTTCACTAAAACAGCGTCCACTGGAAGGAGCCCTACCTGCCTTTTCAGAGCAGGTGACGGGCTGGGTGTGGGCTCCTCCGGCTTGGAGCAGCGAGAGTGAGCAGGAGAGTCAGAGGAAGAGCACAGGACCGGCTTACCTATCCCTGAGACACGGCGCTCCTGGGAGGAGAAGGGTGAGTCCGAAAAAGCAGCCACAGGAGACATGAAGGAAAAGGTGAGTCAGACTGAGCCATTTGGAGGCAGGAGAGAAGAGGAGCAGGGAGATGCAGTGTGCGAGCGTGGGGAGGGCGCTGGGCTGAGCTCCTGCAAGCCGGGCCCAGCTGGGAAACTCGAGCCCTTGTGAACAGCAAGTCCTAGAGTCCCCTCCTCTCGGACAATGTGTGAATCCCAGGGCGGCCTTGCTCTTGGCTCAGATGCAGGGCCCTGCGTGGGCACTGCTAGAGCCCATGCCAGGCCAGCAAGGCCAGCCTGGGCCGGGAATGCTCCTGTGCTCCTGATGCAACAGAGCCCTCATCAACACTTGGGCGGCGTGGGGGGCCAAGCCTCCAGAAGGGACAGTCGAGAGCATTTTGGAGAATAACAAGTCTCAACAAAATGGCCCCCTCGTAATAAAATCACGTCACTTCCTGGGGAAAGTCGGTTAGTCCAGGAGGGGTGTGGTTTATGTTGAGATCAAGGAGGTGTCTATGATTGCTCTAAAGCCAATTGACCAGGGGTCTGTCCATCCTCCTGAAAGGAGCCTAATTCTGTCACGTGACAGGTCCTCTCCATAGCAAAACCAAAGCCCTTTTCCCAAGCTTTCGTAACATGACAACAGCATCCCAAAGGAGATTCAGGGGAGCAATGGAATGAACCATGAGGGACAGATCTCTAAGCCAGAGTCAGAAAGAAGCCTGCAGCCCAACCCACAGTTCTGATTCACTTCCTCTGGTCTGGATGGTTCTCACCATGGGCTTGGACTGTACACTCCCAGATAGCTCCATCTCAAAAGCTCCCTCAAGCTGTACCACATCAAAATTGGCTGCGAACCAAGTCATGGTGGGGAAGTAAAACTAAATTAGGGACTGGATTTCCTTAATGCAGAATGGGTACCAGCAAACTCTGGCCTGTTGGCCAAATCTGGCCTGCCACCTGTTTTTGTAAATAAAGTTTTATTGGAACACAGCCATGCTCATTTGTTTAGGTACTGTCTATAGCTGCTTTCATGCTACGTAGTTGTAACAGAGATGGTGTGGCCCTCCAAAGCATAAAGAATTTGCTATCTGGCCTATTCTAGAAAAGTCTGCTGATCCCTGATCTAGAAGAAGCTCAAGTCCCATTTTCACCAGGCCTAGCTGGCACATTTGAAATCCATCAATAGCCTGAACATTCCTGCTTACTCCTCAGCAGGTTCTCACCACCAAGAAGGCAAGTCCAGCGAGCACCTGACGTGACTCACCTGCTTCAGGAGCGAGGGGTTCCGAGAGTTCTCCTCAAACTTGGCCAGCAGTTGGTTTGCCATGGACTTGACTTTGTTCTGATTTCCACCTTCTTTACTGCTGCTGCACTCTTGATTGGAGCCCAAGCTACGGCTGGAAAAGGTTGAAGGCTGCAAAGGTCAAAACAGTACATTGGTGGTTGGATCCTGGAACCCAGACATCAGCGAAGGGGCAAGGACTCAGGACACAGGACTAGTTTGCTGAAGAAGGACTCCCTCCCTGGTATGAGGAAGTGAGGCAGGGGCAGCAGAGCCACCTGCAGAGACAATGTTCACAGGACAGATGCGTCTTTCCAAAGGATGGGCACAGCCAGGCTTAGGAGCCAGACAGTTAGGGTTTGAATCCTGACTCATTTCCCAGCTCTGTGACCTTGGTAATTTGCTTAACTTCTCTGAAGTTTCCTCATGGATAATCCACTTCACATGGGTATTGCAAAAACCAGATTTAATAATGAAGTGTCGAGCAAAATGGTTTTCAAAATACATCATGTGGCTGAGAAGAGGTGAAGAGTTGAGGGGGATGAAGGAAGCAAGAGGGGGTATCCCTAGGGCAAGGCACAGGCTCTGGGCTTCTTTCTCCTCTCTACCCTACCCTCAACTTCAACCAGTCCTGCTCTGGTTTCGCTCTTTTAAAAAACTTTTAATTTACAAATAATTTTAGATTTACACAAAAGTTGCAAAGATAGCACAGGTTATTCCTGCAGACCCCTGACCCAGCTGCCCCTAATGTTAACATATGGAATATCAAAGCTAAGAATCTTCTTACAAAGCTAAAAATCTAACATTGGCACAATACTATTAATGAAATTATAGACTTTGTTCAAATTGCACCAGTTTTTCCACTAACATCTTTTTCTGTTCCAGGATTCAGTCCAGGATCCCACACTGCATCGAATCATCACCTCTCCTTGGTCTCCGTCTTACCTTCTCTTTCACGACCTTGACACTTTCGAAGAATACTGCGCAGCTATTTTATAGAAAGTCCCTCAGTCTGGATTGGTCTGATGTTTTCTGATGCTTAGACTGGGGCTGTGGGTTTGGGGCAGGCTACCACAGAGGTGAAGAGCCCCTCTCACTCCATCACATCAGGGTTCGTGATATCAACATGACTTATAAGTGGTGGTGTAGACTTTGATGGTTATTTTGTAAAATAGAGCTCTATATAAGATTTCTATAGCTCAGCTGCTAATAATAAAAATTTGAAAATTGCCAGCGTTCAGTAAGAATGCCTGTTCCCCTTACCATGGGATCTCCTCCCAGAGACCCCAGAAGTGTAAACGGTGTTGTCACGCCAAGCGGGCAGTAAGCTTTCGCAAGGATGCCGTGGATCTCCCTCACAGGAAAACACATTCCCAAGACAACAAAGATGTGTTCACTCAGAAGAAATTCATGGGCAGAGGCAAGCTACAGTCCACTATTTTTTAAAAAGGGCCCTAAGAGTAGCAGCCCCATGGGAAAGCTTATATGCATAGCTGCTCTGAAGTGTTGGACAAACACAAACCCAAGAGGCAGCCCCTACTCTACAGTGAAGTGTAACCACACACATCAGTACAGGCCTGAGAGAGAAAAAGGTGTGTTTACTGGGATGATCACTGTGTGAGACCAAAGTCAGCCAGCACTTTTCAGATGCTAACGTGCACGTGAATCATTCTTCCAAAGCAGATCTGGTTTCAGCAGGTCTGGGGTGGGCCCGAGGGTCTGCGTCCCTAACAAGCTCCCCAGTGCTGCTGGTGCTGCTGGACCTTGGGCCACACTTTGAGGAGCAAGAATTTAGGAAGAATTATTGCTTTGCTCAAGCTGATTTTAAGCAAAACAGCTGCCCCAGAAAACAGTGCATGGCAATCTCAGAAGGGGCAGATGCAAACCGGATTTCTTCCTGCTCTACCTCCTGGGCCACCAACAACAGAAATGGCACAAGCACCCCTCAAATGAGCCAAGGAAGAAAGGTGGGAAAAGACTTGCACCTGAGACCAAGTGTGCCTAAGGCAAGCTTCTTGGGAGCCACTCACAGGCTCTGAGGGGGAGAGGCAACACCCGCAGCCTGGGAAACGGGGCGTGTCTCTAGCCCTGTTAGTCAGCCTTTGCCCCCTCCTCTGAATTATCTCCCCATTTGCTGGCTTCTTGCTCACACCACAGCCAGCAGGTGGGGAAGCAACAGTTCTTGAAGCAATCACCCAAATAAGTTCTAGAAAATGTTCAGACAGGGGTGATTTGAACTTATTGGATGGAGTGGGGTTTTGCACATTTTAAGATGTGAACAGAACTCCAGGTTTATCAATGCTTCTCTTCGACACCCCAGGAGATGGGGTGAGCAGACAGCTGCCCCTCACCCCAGGTAGCCCTCGTGATTCTGCTTATTATATTTATTTTTATATTTATTATAAAGTCCACTGTTGTAGGATGGAGCAAGTCAGACATGAACAATGATGTCATACAAATATACAGCAATAAAACCTCCTCGATCACATAAAATAGAAAAAGTCTCTTCTGAGTCCTACAAATCAGACATCAATATGTTATATAGATTGTCCCACATGACTCTAAGTCCTCATTTTGACATCGGCCAGCAGCAGGACAGCGAAAGCTGGCATCCTGTACTTCACTGACAATATGTATGCCTGTGGAATTAGAATGGCTTTTTTTGAATAAAGTGTATATCTCAGGTCTCTTTAAAGAGTTGCCTGGGGAAGCAGGAACTGATACTCTTTCTGTTGATTGATTTTTCAGAAGCAGTTAGAGATTCGTGCTCTTCTTTGACAAAGTAACCTGTAATTTTCTTCTTTCACCAGAAGGTGGCACTTGTGGGCACGAGGACATTTGCCTTAAAGACTAAAAGCACAGAAAACATAAAAGAATACAAAGGACGACTGGGAGAGAAGGGGGATTGCTGGTGCCTCTTTACTACTTACTATTGCTATTAATAGTGATTATACATTTAGTAGCAGATGTGACAGATACCATGTCCAGAGTGTTATATACATCGTCGTTAACCTTTAAAGATGCTGCAAAGATTCATGACTGCATTTTACAGACACGAACCACGCCCTGGGAGGTTATGTTTCTCAAGGTTACACAGCCAGTAAGTAGTAAAGCGAGAACCAGACCCAGACTGCTTTTCCATCAAGCCAAGCTTGGAACCCAGTGGTTCATGAGGGAGGAAAGGAAGAGGGCCAGGGCTGCTGTCATGGTCAGGGAGGCCTGCAGCCACTGGTTGTCAGAAAACGAGCCTTTGTTTAAAGTGACACTGTGCTCACAAACCTCGTCCAGGTTATTGAAGCCTTTCCGCCTCCGTTTGTTCATGTCATTCTCTTCGGTTTGGCCATCCACCTGCAATGGCCAAGAAAGCACGGTGAGTTCAGCGGTGAGTTCGAGGGCTTCAGCCCCACTAAGATCCCTGAGGCCACAGAGCTGGCCTTGAGCTGGCGCTACGGATGTATCCTTGCTGCCATCAGCTGCCATTCTACATACAATCATGGTAATAAATTACCCTGCACTGTGACAAATGCTGTCACAGAGTTTTGTTCAGGCACAGGGGAGGGAACATTATTCCACCTAGGGAGCCAAGGGTTCGGTCAGAAGGGGTGGCAATTACATCCCAAAAGATCATGATGAAGCATCCCAAAGCAACAGGAATCCCTGAGACATGGTAGTCTCCACTGCAATGTGGCCTTGGGCTCAGAGCAATTGAGTGACTCCGAGGTCACAGCCAGGCTTGCTGACTCCAGCAGTGCTGCCTTGTGGAGACCACCTGGGGCCTCTGTGTGCCTCAGGAGCCTCTCTCCTGTGAGGAGGTGGCCTGTTTCCCCTCACAGGGATTCTCAGGGCTCAAATGGGCTGTCCAGGGATTTGATGGCAAATTAAGTCTGCAAATCAGTCACCGTCACAGCTACTAGTAAACAGTATTTTAATTTCAAATAAGCATTAGATGTGGCCTGGTGACTAGAGTGACCATACAATCCAGTTAGCCCAGGGCAGGTCTGATTTACTGCTGTGCCCCCACCCGCTTCCTTCTCAGAAGTCTCCTGGTTTAGATAATACATTGCCCCACTCACGGCACACTTTCTGCTGCCAGAATCTGGACATTTAAATCTGAAATCCCTGCTCTACCCAAGCCCATCGCATCACGCCTGCTACCAAGGGCGCTCCTGTTGTTCGGCTTGTCTCCTAAGGGACAAGGTAGCAGGACTACAAGGTTGAGCTGATGCCATGAGCTGGGCTGGGGCTCAACTTAGCACCTTCTCTGCACCCTGTGGCGAGCCTATCCTTGGCTCTGGGCTAGGCCCCCACCCCTCCTGGGGTTAGACCTTTCCACCGCCAGATTCCAGCCTCTGGGGCCTTCTGTAAGGGAAGCTCCCTCAGGACCATGGAGCCATAAGCCACGCCTCACCGACATGTATCCCTTCTGCAGGGAGCCTCCTACTCTCTCAGAGGGGCCCAAATAGCAGGTCCAGATGAAATCCTGGCTTTCTACCACTGTGGACACCATGGGAAGGGCGCAGGCCACCCGCTCACCTCAAACCCAGGCACACAGCTCAATAAGTCTGATGAATCCTAATCTACCCAGTCACAGGAGGATTCTTTCACCTCCCGGTCATTCTGAAAGGGCGACTATGGGTGCCCCAGCGTGCAGCCCACCGCGCAGCCCTGCCTGCTGCAGAGAGCACCTGCGCCCCTGGCTCTTACCCTCCTCGTTGCCCCGCCCATCCCCATGTTTACCAGCCCCAGTTTTGTAAAAAAACAAGTCAACCACAGTTTAATCATTGATATTGGTTCAAAAATTTGACCCAGGAGGCACAAAACAACAGATCAAAGAGCCCTGCTTTCTTTCTCTCAGCTTCTAATAAATCAGTATTCTGTGAATGGAAATGATCTGAAGCCAAAAGCTTGGGCAAACACCAAGAGAAACAGATGACCTTATTTCCAACAACGTTGGGTCTCAAAGGCACAGGCTGTCTGGGCCTGTGAACGCTGCTCTGGCCCCGAGACCCGAGCCTGTGAAAGTACAGAATGTCCTACCCAAAGGAGACGCTTCCTGCATAGTAGGAGGGTTTGCTAGGGGGTTTTGTTTGCTTATTTGTTTCCACCTTAAATGAGGATTTGGCTTTTCCTCCAAAGACCAACACATTTTACTCTCTCGTTGCATTCAACATCCCAGGGGGAGACAATCCACCTTCGGAGCCTGTATAGATCCAAACCAGCCGTAAGAGGGGTGGGCTGTAAGGGGTGTTCCTGGGGAGGGCGCCCAGCCAGCAGCTCCTAAGGGGACTCCAGTCCTTGTGAGAAAATAAAGGAAGTGCATGGAGGCCACCTCAGTCCATCTGACCCATCCTGACCTATGGGATGGTGAAGTGCAGTCTACATGGAAAGGTTAGCAACACACATACACAAATGGCTTTTCCTTTTCCTTACGGATTTATCCTTGAACCACTGATTCTCAACTACGATCTAGGTTAAAACAAGAAGGATAAGAAAATTCAAACTTAAAGATTTATCTAATTTTTTTCTTACCTATACATCTATATTTGGAAGCCTTGGACCCTACTGTACTCTCCAAACAATTGCAAGTACAAAGAGAAGGAAAATGCTTATCATGCCCGGTCAGAGGGAGCAGGATGATAAACAAATAACTTGCTTTCTTTTCCTATTAATATTTCCAGCTCTTTCACCCTAAGAATACTTTCTTACCATGATTTCCCAATGATTTGAAAGAGTCTACATACCCAAAGGCATTTATTAAACTAATTGGCTTCCCTATTAAAAAAAATCAAAGACATATATCTGCCAGTCTGATCATTTATTTGATTGGTACAAGATAACCATGTTCCCATACTGCTTGAGTTAACGTGATTTTTAGCTCAAAGCCAACAAGTTTTATATTTAGTTAGCTGGTGTAGCCTAGCCCTGGAGAAATTTAGATCTGGGTCACAGGAAGAGAGATTGGCCATTGCAGCTTATTGTCTGGTCGAGTTGGGTAGGGGCTCTGATATTTAGAAAGATGGCCTGTGATACTAGCACGAGAGCTCTTTGTTCAAGGAAGCGTGGGTTTGAGTTCTGGTACTAATTGCTTCCCAGCTGTGTGACCTTAGGAAAATCATTCAACTTCTCTGAGTTTCATTTCCTTATCTATAAGAAGGGATCTTATATTGTCTAGTTCATAAGCTGTTGTGAGGAATAATTAAATCATGGATGTAAAACATTTCTTAAAGTACTGCACAGCAGTCCCTCTTACCCTCTGGGGATACGTTCCAAGACCCCCATAGGATGCCTGAAACTGCAGGTAGTACCAAACCCTAAACATATATATATGTGTGTATACACACACACACACACACACACACACACACAGTTTTCTGACCTGGTAACCGAGATGGCTATTAAGTGAGTAATGGGTGGGTAGTGTATACAGCATGCATACGCCGGGCAAAGGGATGATTCATGTCTCAAGCAGGACAGAGTGGGATGGTGTGAGATGTCATCATGGCACCCAGAATGGTGCACAATTTAAAACTTATTAATTGTTTATTTCTGAGATTTTCCATTTAATGTTTTCGGACTGTGGTTGATCACAGGTAACTGAAACTGTGGCTTAGGGGACTATTGAACACGCGTTAGACACTATTGGTGAGGTTAGCGTTAGTAACAGAATTTCAAACATCTGAATTCTAGTTCTAGCTTTGACATTTTCTACCTATATGACTTATTCAAATTTAATCTCCCCAAGTCCAAGTTTCCTCATCTAAAACTTGGCATGAGAATACGTTCCCAGCCTCCCTCCGGAGGTGACAGGAGGAGCCACTGAGGCACAGAGGGAAGCACTCTGCATGCAGGAAAAAGTGCTGTATGGATTGCGGTTGCAGTCTAGAGCCAAGTGTTCAACCCAGACCGTTTTACTCATCTCTTCAGAAAACAAGCATCTTCATTTAATCGGCATTCCTAAAGGAAGGGAACTGTCACAGACTGAGCCCCTTCCACCTGCTCAGACCTGCCGCACGTCCTGGCTCACATCATCCTTGCAGTAACGCTATGATGTATACATTATTACCCTCATTTTCCAGACAAGCAAAGGAGCTTTCTGAGAGGTTCGAACATTTGTCGAATCCCCAGCAGGCCTAAATACGTGTTTGCCTGCCTGGCTTCGAATTGCATTCCCAGACTGTAAATCAGCTCTGAACCCGGGCTGAGGCTGTGCAGGGGAAAGGAGAGACTGCAGCTTGGCAGTGACCTGCAAACCACAGGTGCTAGGAGGGGCTGCTCCAGGGCCCTGTGCTTGCCCAGCCTTGGAAGCCAGCACTCTTGACTCTCCCAAGACTTCTTCACAACTCTGACATGATAAGAACCGGAGGCCTAGTGGGGAGCTTTGGCTGCTGGGTGGGTGGTTCTGTGAGAGAAGCTGGAGAAGCAGAGAGAGGAACTTTGTAAGTTCCACTAGAAGGTCAGCTCCCTGGGCAGGTCCTTGCTTGTCTAGTTTAGTGCTCAATCCCCAGCACTGAGGAGAGAAGTCAGTGCAAAATAATGCCCAGTAAACAGTTGAACGAATGGATGGACAGAAGAGGCACTTTCTTATGTAATGCCCCTGGCTCTGGTGAGGAACCTGTAAGCGGGGTTCTGTTGCTCGTTGCACAGAAAGCCAGTTACTGAGACAACGAGGAAACGTTTTCTTGCTTATGGAACTGGTCACAGCTCTTTGGAAAGTGTTTGTGTGGGAGGGTCAAGGAGAGGAGGGCTGGGGAGGGACCTGGGCCACTGAGACCAGGTGAGCCATGCTCTGTGAGCTCCACTCCACCAGGGACCCATGCTGGAGGAGAAGGACCTGGCTAAACAGGATTTATCCTGGTGCCACCTGCCTGGCTTCTGGGACGGGCTTTCCAGGGACGAGTGACAACTTTTGTGTTGTCCCCCAAGGAGTGGGTTCAGAATGGGACAAAATCAAGTATCCTGCACATGTATGTAATATAACGTGTGCAATGACTGCAGTGGCCATAAATATGGGCATCACCCACATGTGGCAGGTCTAGGAGAGTACAGAGAGATATTGCCAGCGTGAATGTGTGTGTGTGTGTGTGTGTGTGTGTGTGTATGTGCGTGTGCGCGTGCACACGGGAACCTCAGAGGCCAGGGATGTGTGTTCAGGTGTTACCTGCATGCACGGTGACAAAAGCCCTGAAGCCCCAGGACTTGTCCCATGCCTTGAGGATTTTAGATGCTGACCAGGATCACAGACAGATCTGTAGAAGCCAACTCAGGGCCTTTTAGGAGGAAAAGATGATCCCTAAACTCTTCTCCTTTTCCCAGGTGTAAGCTGCCCCATCTTCAGAGCTAATCCACCCAATCACAGTGGGCTGGGAAAGTCACTCTAAAAGTAAAGAAGATCCTTGATGGAGAAAAAGTCCTTAATTTTGTTTGAAAGTGATAAATCTTGCTGGGATTTAGATGTTGTCAGAAAGATAAGACTGGGGAGGGGAGAAGAATTCTACACCAACAGTGAAAACCAGGAAGGAGAGAGATTCTTAAGCCTGGCTGAGATGAAGAAGCCACATTGTAAACAAATGTGTGTGCTGTTCCATTTCCCCATTCAGATGTTCCCCTGGAAGTTGGGGAGGAGGTTAGGAAGGGGTGGGGAGGAAGGTCAAATACAGATGCACCTACATGTACAGATATCGTGTGTGTGGGGGTATGGTATGGAATCCTACAAGCATGGCCTACCGTGTGTCTTCATTCCATAACGGCACCTGAGCAAGGGCATTGAGGGCTGTGTGTCTACCTGTGTTGATATCTTCTTCGTGTAACTGTCGTGGAGCCTCTACGTACAGACATGGTTGTGTGTGTGGATTTCAGAGTCTTGTGTGCAGACATCTTCTGTGTCTGTGCAGGACCAGACTGGGGTGGACACAGTGCTCTTTGCTTGTGGGAAATGTCAAGGCCAAAGGGCACTGCAAATAGTTTCCCCAAGCCAAAAAACAATCCTGATACAAGCTGCCGACCCATGGTAGGGTAGGGAGAAGGTACTTTCTACGTGGCCTGATCACAGTGCTGCCATCAGGTAGTGGCCAATGCGCTGGGGTATTGCAGTGATGACCAAGGCAGAGTGTGACCCAGTGGCCTTGCAAACCCACCTACTCACTCAGAGGAAATACTTGTTTTGAGGAGAGAAGGACAAATAATGCCCATGCTAGGCACTTAGCTCAATGACCAGATCTCTCTCCCTACCCAAAGAGGGGGGCAAAGTTTAGACATTAACTTATCTAAAGTAAGGCTGTGGGAGGGATCAGAGCATGGGCCTTACCCCCCTCAAAACGGCAGCCAGGGGACACACCTTGGAGGACGCTGGACTTGGTTCAAAATGGGCCAGGGTTGGGCCAGGCAGAGCCCTCCCACTCCCCAGGCATTTCCTAGCAGGCCTCGGAGGGCCTGGCTGGCCTTGCTCCCGACTTTTGACCCTCCCCACCTCCTGAGCCAGCGCCAGCTGGGCTGTTTCAATTGGGTCACTCTGTAAACAGAGGTGTGGTGAGTGAAAGGTTGACACATCCCTCTCCAGCTCCCTCTGTGGGCTGAGTGGCGAGAGAGGCTGAATGGAAAAGGTGGCAAATGTCTGGCTCAGAGAGCTTCCAGAAAGACTGCACTGGCTTGCCCAAAACAGGGGTCCTTGAGCTTCAGAGGCTGGGCTGGGGGTCGAGGAAGCCAACCACTGGTCTCCAGAAGATAGCACTGT
This sequence comes from Propithecus coquereli, assembly GCF_000956105.1. NCBI lineage: Eukaryota > Metazoa > Chordata > Mammalia > Primates > Indriidae > Propithecus > Propithecus coquereli. The sequence continues at coordinate 7,489,867 of NW_012150174.1, forward strand.
CACGCGGTGGGACAGGCTGGGCACTATAGCCCTCACACAGAGCCTCTAGGTGGAGGTAGCTTGGGAGGCAGAGGGGAGAGAGGCTGGGAGCAGCTAATCATTTCGGCCACTGTGCTGCACACCTTCCTTGCCCGGCCTGGCCTTGCCAGCCCATCCCTCCCAGAGCCAGGGAGGGGCAGAGGCATGAAGTATCCTGCTCCTAGAGTTAGGAAAACAGCCGCTGCAGCATTCCAGGGAGCAGGGAGTGCAGGCCCAGTGGAAAAAGTGATCACTGCTCACATAGCCCAGGAGAAGAAAGGAGGCCGGGCGGCCCCACCCCACCCTGGGCAGAGGGGCTGGCAGCACCAGGCAGCAGCAGCCAGGGCTGGAGACTGTGGGCCCTAAAGAGACTCAGAGACTTGCAGGGGCCTCCAGCCACTGCATGTTGGCGGAGATGCCCTGCCATCCTGGAGAGGGAAGGAGAGCTCTGGGCGGGTACTCACAACGGCCCGGCCTGAGCCAGCCCTGCTCCCGCCAGTGGCCTCACCCTGGCCCCGTTCTCCTTGACCTGTTTTCTCTCCTCTGCTCCCATGGACCACCCAGAAACCCCCATGCCAGCCCCAGAACACTGACATTTGCTTCTGCCCCGGCTCATCCACACCCTGCAGCCTTTCCTCAGCCCTTGCCCTGGCTGGCCTCCGGGCACATGCTGGCACCGTCTCCTGGGCCCACCCTATAGACCCACTCTGCTCCCCGGGCTTTCTGACACCCCTCTGCCTCTCCGACTGCTCCTTCCCCATCTTCTTTCCTGGCTGCTCTGCCTCTGCCAGCCCCTCAAATTCTCTTGTTCCCCAAGGCTCTGGCCCTTGGGTGATTCCCAAACTGTGTACCAAGGCACCTTGTGGCACCATGGTGAACTCACAGAGGAGCCACAGGATATTTTAAATTTTCTAGGAAAACACAATGATGTCTATCAGACACCTTGAAAGATATTCCTATTAAGTTATTTGGACTTAACTACTTAATAAATGGAACAGTTAGGTATTTCCTTTGTAATTTTTGTGAAAAAAATTACAGAGACACTAAGGGTGCCATAAGTTGAGAAAGTTTGGGAATCTTTTTATTGGGCTCTAAGCTCCTCAAAGCCTAGGTCCATACATTATTCACTTCTGCATAGTTGCTTCCCTCATCAAAAACAAATAAAACTATAGCCCTAAAGCTGGCATATAGTAGAGCCCAACAAACAGTTGTTGAACGAATGAAGAAGTAAAAATTAATGGAGCAGATGTATAAACATAGCACCACCACCATACGCTTCTGCCACTAAACAATGGCCATCGTGCTCCTGATCCAAACTGCTCAGTGAAGGGAGAAATCACCTAGTTCCCATCCCTGGGGAGGCAGAGCTATTCTGATTTACTTTTGAAAATATTCGCCAGCATGTCCTGTCTGCTCCCTACCATGCCCCTCCAGTCACCATTTCCTCGTCAGTGAAACCAGCTTCCCAGTGCCAGGGAGAACTTCCAAAAACACTCAGTGACTAAACCAAGTTTTACACACATCTTTGGTGAGCGCTTCATCCGTGTCACTCACCAGCGTAAATAGACTGAGAACATGAAATGCTCTGTCCTCAGCCCCCATGCATGTGCAATGAGAAATAAAACAAAAACCAGGCCGAAACTTACTCGTGGAGTCCTCTTCCTTGGAAACGTGAGGTTGAGATAGTTATTAGAAATGGATGATTTGGCCAAGCCAAGGTCAGCATTGTCTCCATAATTTTTGCGCCAAGAATCTGTTGGGAGATAAAAACAAAAACCGAGATTTAGATACTGGGCCCAGGGGCATTGCTGTAACCAGGGGTGTTCTTGTAGCAAGGTCCCACTAAATTAATTCCCTCACCCCAAACTAAAGATATGAATGGCATGCAGATGCACTCAAACACATTCGGTCTGGGTGAGTGGGGTCACCCCCGTTTGACCTCACAGTCAAAGGGAAGGCACCGGCCGGCCCAGAACAGAGGATGGCAGCTGGGTTCGGGCACAAGGACAGAGATAGCTCAAGGGACCTGAGCAGAGCCTCCGCGCAGATCCTTACCCATGGGCCTCAGTGGGGTGCCCCGGAAGAGCTCGTAGAACTTGGAGAGGTACATGACCATGCTGAGCTTGTCTGGCTCCTGTGCTGATGCCATCTCTTTGCCCGTGGTCACCGGAGGGATCCCAAACTCACGCTCGGCCACATCAAAAGCCAGCTGGTTGTTCTCCACAGCGTCATCTTCATTCAAAGAGTCAAAGTTGCTAGAAAATCAAAACAAGGTAGAGAAATTCAGGGAGAGGAGGCAGAGGTAGGATGAGCTGAGCACTGTGAGTGACACTCTGCAGATGTCCGCAGGGGTCGGGGGCAAAGGAGCAGATACCCCAGCCCCTGCCCCCAGTTCTCACCCCATCACCCCAGAAGGTGCTAACCCCACCCTTCCCACCCAGAGAGGGACCAAATCTACTTTCATTGCTGCCTGGGAAGAAACCATCAGGAATTAATTTAAATCTCTTTGGAAAATTTGTAAGTTACTTTACTTTTAAGTATTTCCCTTATATTTTTTCTTTTTAATTACAAAAGTAATATGGGCATCTTGTTTTAAAAAAATCAAGTTATATATATGATATAAAGCAAAAAGTGAGAGTCCCATCCCTTTCTCAAAGCAACCTCACTTGCTAAAAGTACAAAGTGATAACCCGTTGGGAAGCTTCCTCTCAGTCTTTTTGGTGGATTTGCACACAGGTGCGAGGCTATACTGCTAGTGATTTAAATATAAATGTGTCATGCTTTGGACATCACACTGTTATGTGTTTGCACTAACATAATCTGATCTTCCTAATGGCCTTGCTGTACTTCCCAATCTATAGATGAAGAATCTAAAACTCAGACAAGGTAAGTGGCTTGCCCAAGGGCACACAGTTTATGGATCTAGGTCTCAAACCTAATTCTGTAAAACCCTCAAACCAGTCCCAAGAATTAGGTCTTGTCCATAATTCCTCTCTCAAGGACGGAGTTACAAAGTGCAAACTCTCTGATTTCCAAAGTTTCGCAACTGGAGGGACTGGAGAGCACAATCACTAAGCCTGAGCCAATTTTCATCCTCACATATAAGGAACGCAGATCAAACACATTACTGATAGAGTCATCAGTACAAAGGGAAAAAAACGAATTTAAGAAGAACTGAAATCGAAAACATGCCAAGAGCGATATTGAACCAAATAGTGAAGGGTCTGCACCCAGCAGAGCAGTCTTGGCATCTCTCATCTCCAGGGTCCAGCGGGCCCCAGACTCACATCAGCTCAGGCCGGAAGTGGTGGATGATGGCGCACAGGGCCAGGCCGCTGCGCCAGGATGTGGTCAGATCGGTGACGTTGACGTGCTGGTAGCCCTCGGTCTGCTGCTGGCACCAGGTTAAGAGCTTGCTGGGCCGGATGTCAGACTCTGCAGGAAGGGAAGCACAGGCAGTGAGGCTCTGAGGGGGTCTCCTCCCACTGCCACCATGGCTGGGGACCAGGAGGAGTGGCAGCCAGGCAAGGGGCCAGGGCAGCGGCCATTGGCATAGGTGCAGCCCCTGAGTGCTGCTGCTGGGGCCCAGTCAAGAACATGGCGGGAGGGCAGGATGCTGGGACAGGAAGCACACGCTCCTGCAGCACGGCCCCGACGACCACTGTGGCCAGGCCCTGGGCGAGATCCTAGGAAGACAGACCCTGCCAGCAACACACTCATCTAACAGGGAAGTCAGACTAGTGGGGGCTAGGGGGTGACGATGACACGGTGCTGCAATGGAGGGAGAAACAAGGTGCCATGGGAGCATGGAAGCCCCCTTTGCCAGAGTCTGCATCCCTGGGAGTATGGAGGGGGGCACTTTCCAAAGAAAGTGCCATGGGGGAGGTGCGTTTGAGCTGGTCCTTGCAGTGTCTGGGAATTCATCACAGGAGAAGGCATTCTAGGAAGACAGAAAGGACTGTGCAGTGGCAAAGAATCTAGAAACACCTGCCATGTCTGTGTGGTGGTGAGATAGTTTATCACAGCAGCAGGGCACGTGGAGCATGGAGGGAAGGGAGGAACACGGCTGAGTGTGCCTGGGGAGGGAGAGGACGCCAGGTCTGGACAGGTGCAGGAAGCCGGGAGGTCTTTAGGCAGAGCAGTGCCCTGGCTGAGCTGGGGGCAGGGGGGTGGGGGCGGTTACTCATCGAGTCAGCCCCTCCCCCTGCCGTGGAGCACAGGCCTTGCACCCAGCAAGGTCAGGAACAGGGTGACACACATCAAGCTTGTCATCCAGTTGGGCAGACAAGACCCCTACGCTAGAAACAACAGGAAGAGAAAAACAAGTCCCACTGAAGTAATGCCACAGTTCACATGTGCTGTGCTAAGCTCTCAACATGTATGAACTCCTTCAATCCTCACAGTGGTTCTGCAGGCAGATGTTCCCTTGGTCTCAAAGATGAGGAAACTGGAGTTCAGAGAGAAAAGGTGTCTGCCTAAGGTCACACAGGTAACAAGCTGGGCAGGCCTCCTCCCCACAAAGCCCCTCCCTGCTGTCTGGCCAGGCCCCAGGAAGGAGCTTACCCTTCCTGGAGAGGCTGACGGGTCTCCTCACTGAGCCCAGGCTCTCGAGAGGGTAGTGGTCCAGCTCCTTCGTGATGTACAAGTGCTTCACCTACGAGCCACAGAGACACACGCTTGCCTACCAGCTCCCTTGATCCTCGTCTCAGGGCCTCCAAACTCAGTGCCTGCCACCCTTCTGCCTTGCTGGAGGGCATGAGTCACAGACCAAGGGACCTCAATCACCCACCCAAATGTGAGGAACTAAGTGTGCATGTATGTGGTTAGTTTGCATATATGTAATTGGCTGAATTTAAAAATTCACACCTTTTTCTGTTCCATTGGGAGTTTGGTGGCTCCAAGTTAGTGGGAGAAAAAAGGTCTCAAGGACCATGGTGGTGAGGAGGGAGGATGCTTGTCTGAGTAGATTATTTGAGAGAGGTGTGATCAGCAACACATATGCACAGTGACAAATTAATATCAATATATGTAAATATACGCACACATGCATATATTAATTTATCCCCTGGAGTTCTCGTTCTCTCCTGTGTGCTACAAAGAATGCCAACTCTACTGGGGGGAAGAACTGGTCCTGCCCTTGGTCCTGGGAATAAGCTGGAATTTATGTGACCCCCTTCCTACCACCCAGTGCAGAGTGACCCAGGCAGGGCCCTGGGATGGACTTGCCTGGTGGGGCCTGACACAGTTTGAGTTGAGGTTTGGGTAGCGCGTCCCTGGATCCAGCGTGTACTGCTCAAAGTTCTTGTTGATGTTCTCTGGGGTTGTCTGAGGTAACAGCCGGTAAAGACTTTCTCTGGAGGGAGGCAGAGCCCAGAAGTCAGGCCTTGTCATCTCAGGCCTCTGTCCCCCTGACCCCCACCATTCCCCTCTTTCAAGGGTTTCTTGGATGTGTTTATATAATCCTTCCCTGAGATACCTGACGCTCATGGCTCTTGAGGTCTGCAAAGCTGGGGAACAGTCAAAAGGGCTGAGAGAAGAGGGGTGTCTGAGAGGCAGGGATGCTGGCCTCCTCCCTCAGGCAGAAGAAGGGGTGCAGGGCTGGTGGCATGGTGACCTATGGTTTTGCTGTAACCACACTGAGCCACACTGCCTCCTGCAGCCTTTCGCCATGACCACAGGCCTCCACACCCGAGACTGTCAGAGGTCTGCCTCGACCCACCAGCCCTGACTTCCAGTGTCCGCCAGCTGTCACAGACACGTGGCCAGCAGCAGGGGTCTGGGAGGAAGCCCAGAATCTCAGCAGTGGGAGAGGCCTGGGAGGCCAGAGAGCCCAGCCAGGGCGGGACACTCAGCACTGCCTTGGAAGACTCCCTTAAACCTCTCTGGCTCTTGGGTGAGTGAGCAGTGTCAGGGAGCCCCAGCTCTAGGGCCACCCCAGATGAAGACTTGTCTTTGGAATCCAGGGCCTGAGGTCCTGGCCACCAGAGAGAGGCACTTAAGGAGGTAGGTTGTGATGAAGAAAGTGTCCTTGGAGACCCCAGTGATCCAATCAGGCCACATGTGGGAAGGCAGATTCAGGTGGCACAGAGGCTCCAGAACATCTAAGAGTCATCTGGTCACCTGACAGGTGATCTTGTCCCTTCTCCTGCCTGAGCCTTTGACATGGCCCTGCCCCCAGCTAGAAGCCCTGCTGGCAGAACTCACCTTTCAGCCAGCAGCTCCAGGGGAGGGGTGCCCTGGTTCCAGCTCTTCACCATCCACGCCGTGTCAAAGGCTGCCAGGAAGCCACGGGCACAGCCTGTGCCCATGGGCCAAAATGGCTGCAAAAGAAAATGTGCAAAACTCTGGTTGATTGTACGATCTCCCAGACTATGGTCCCATCGTGCCCAGCACACACTGATGGCCAGGCTTGTGCAAGGCACTGGAAGAATAGAGAGGTGACAGGACAGGGACCCTGATACCCACAAGGATTTGCCACAAGCTCAAATACCTGTAGCACAAAGTCAAATGCAAAGGGTGCTATGACATAGGTACAGCAAACCTGCTTTAGGGCTCAGAAAAGGTGAGGCAACTCCCACCCTGGGAGAGGGAGGTGGAAATCAGAGTATGCTCCATAAAAGAATGGCATTGGTCAGGTGCAGTGGCTTATACCTCTAATCCCAGCACTTGGGGAGGCTGAGATGGGGAGATCACTTGAGGCTAAGAGTTTAAGGCCAGCCTGATCAACACAGTAAGATCCCTGTCTCTACAAAAAATAGAAAAATTAGCTGGATGTGGTGGTACACACCTGTAATCCCAGCTACCAGGGAGGCTGGGATTGCTGGAGCCCAAGAGTTTGAGGTTGCAGTGAGCTATGATGGTGCCACTGCCCTTTAGCCTGGGCAACAGACTGGGCAACAGAGCAAGACCCTATCTCAAGAAAAAAAAAGAAAAAAAGAGCAGCATTAAACCAATCTTAAAGAATGGATAGGATTCTGCTTTTGACCCACTAGGGAATAGTGTGGGCAAAGGCATGGTGGCTGGAAAATGCTGGGCCCTGTTGGAAGAACAGCCCCCTCGTTGGGGTGTAGCACAGAACATGGGGGATTGTGGAGAGAAGTCACACTGAGAAGGGAGGCTGGGCCAGAAGCAGGGTGGGTGCTGAATGCTCACCAAGGAATTTCAGTTCAAGTCCATGCACAGCGGTCCCTGCACAATAGTGCCCAAGGGCTAATTCAATGCTAAGTGCTAACTAACCTCTTCCAGGAGAGCCAAAAGTGTGGTTTGGAATTCAACTCATAACTTGGGATAAATAATAAACATTTTTTGATCAACGTTTGCATTAAAGATAAAAATGCATCCCTTCTGAAAACATTTATTTAATCTAAGAGTCCTTGCACTTACAGATTTTCTGGACTTTGGGGCCCACACACCTCTCTTGCATCCTATCTGATTTTCCTGTCAAAAGACCACAAAGCACCACCCACATGAGAAAGGAGCCTTGGCCCAGCTGGGGGTCTGCACGCTCTGAGAAGGACTGTCCATGAGGTCTAGACCAGGGCTGCCCAATCGTGAACCTCAACCGGGAAGTCAGTGCAGAAGAACCCAGCGAGGGAAGAGAAAGCTCTCCCACCCACACGCAGGCAGAACGGGCTCCTCCGAATTTAGCAGGGCAGGCTCCGAGGCCAGGATGGGCTTGGCAGAGTCCTGCCAACTGGCCGAGTGCCTGTCCTTTCCCCACTGCATGACAGCAGACGCTGCCTGCCAGAACATAAATGCAGGATCCGTCTCATTGCAGGAAGAAGGGGGCTCTGAACGTGGGCGGTACCTCGAGTAAGCTGTCACCCACGAGGGCCACGAGCAGCCGGTGTGCCTGCCGCTCCCGCACCAGGGCTGCATTCTCCGAGGCGTACATGGAGGTGAAGTCAAACATGGCCACGTCAGGCTGCCCATAGTGGTTCATGGCAAAGTCTAAGGATGGCAGCTGGTAGTTAGTGGCAAAGTCTGCAGCTTCCCGGGCATAGGAGAGCAGGTTGTCTTGGTTCACGTTCTCCGCACACAGCAGCATCTCTGTGTCGATGTAGTCCTGGGGGAGATCAAAACACAGTGTAGTAACCTGCGCCTCAAAGGGCTAGTCTGCATACCCATGCGGCAAAAGGACTTGGGGTGGGTCTCTACAGCGAAGCTAATCAAAACAAAAAAATAGAAAGTCAGGGCCAAGGGAATAAAGAGGAAATAAATGAGCCAGCTGTGAGGGTTAACATGATTGTGATTAAGCACCAAGTTTGGCACCGAGCTTCCCGGCATCCAGGGCAAAAGGGAAATGTGATATGTTACAGGGCTTTCCTTATCAGAAAGAAGGAAGCATAGAAATTCCTCAGGGGAGGCAATTTTTTCCTGGCACTAAATTCTAAAAGATCTGTCTCATGTAGGAATTTCAATAGAGAACCCTGCGAGTTGTAATGAACAGTGGACTTGATAACAGTCTTGGAACAAGCAACAAGCACGTTTCGTGTGGCTGGTTCTCACCATAATTTCCAACACAGTTAAAAGACCAAGAGCAAATCAGTAAGCGCGACTTTATAATGAATCGAGCTAAGCTAACGCGGTCCAGATACGCTGTGTTTAGTGGTCAAACAAGACCAGGAAAAAAACTGGTACTCGGCCTAACTCTCAGATTTTCTCTCCAGAATCAGTTACCCCTTTTCTGCACAGGTCGAGGGCTGCTCAAGGCTTGGCTTTGCTCGTGGTGTTAATTGTTAGACTTCCCTGCTGGCGGTGGAGAGACCTGAGCTAAGAGAACGAGGATGTCCATCCTGGCGGGATACTGGCAATGAACCGCAGGATGTCGGGGATTGAAGGAAGTAAGAAAGGCTGCAGTATCCCCAAAGTCCAAGCTGCTCACTGTGTGGCTAAAGAAACTAAAAACATCATCTTTCCCAAAGGTGACACAAACATCAGAGACCTGGGGGAAGGGAGGACAGGTGTGTAAGGTGAGCACAGGTTTTGGGGTCAGCAAGAGCAACAGGTCAAAGTCCACCTCTGCTGTTTACTAGCTATGGATTTGGGCAAGTTATTTAACTTTCTGAGTCTTTGTCTTCACATTCGTAAAATGGTTATAACAAAATCTATTTCACAGAGCCACAGGGAGATTGAAGGAGACTGCATATGTGAAATCCCTAACCCCACGCCGGGCACCTGGGAAGTGCTCAGTGGATGGGAATTCCCGTCCCCGGCAGTCCATGATGGCACAAAATGCAGGCTACGCTGAAGTGCACCCTAGACCCACCCAAGGTGCCACATCTACAAAGGTCTTAAAAGGCACGGCTTCATCTATAACCAGAGTGATTTACTATCTCAACTTTCTGAATCACCATGACTTCAAATACCCTGTTTTGAAAATTCTAAAATTTCTACATCCAAACCACATCCCTCGAAGTGTGCCCGGCATTGGCCCGAGAGCCCTTTGTCAGGTCCTGGTGTCCAGGACGCAGGGCCTGTTATCTGGTGGTCTTTCCGATCTGTGTTGCTACAGCCATGGAGGTGTGCAGGGAGATGGGGGACGAGTGAATGGGGAGGTCTCAAACACACCCCTCCTCAAAGTGACATCCCTGAGGGGGCATGGGTGACATTAAAGTGCTTGGTGTGGACGCTCGTGCAGGAGTGTGGGCACCTGGCAGAGGGAGCAGGCCTCTGGGCCAGGCCCGGATGACAGCCCACCTGGCCCGCGGGTGCGGCGGGGCCTGTGAGGGGCCAGAGGGCCCCAGGTGGGTGGCGGAGGGGCAGGAAGAACAGAACCGTAGGGAGGAGGTAAGAACAGGATGCGAGGACAAAAGTGGGGGAAAGGGACAGGACGCAGGTTCTCCGTGAAGCGTGCAGGCCCAGGGACCTGCCCATCTGCATTAAGATGCAGGAGGCACGGGGGCCACAACTGGGCCCACTCGCCACAGGCCTGTGGTGCCGGGGGAGGTTGGGTCCTGGACACAGAGGCGGGGCAGTGTGGAGGGAAGCAGGGAACATGAGCGGAGGGTGGGGCCCATAAGAAGAGCAGACTCCCCAAGTGCGAGCTGGGAAGAGGCTGGAGGCTGGCAGAGGAGGTCAGGCGATGCCCACACGCTCCATGCGGGGGTGGGGGGATCAGCAACGGGAGGCCACCTGTCGTGCACCCACACCATCCCTCGCCCAGCAGCCAAGCTCGCCCCACAGTGCTGACGGCAGGCCTGCTGGCCCAGGAATCTCAGCCCACGCATGAGTGGCCACCAGAGGCAGGGTCCCAGGGAAGCTCTGGGATGGGACATCCTCCTGGTGGGGAACAGAAAGATGGACACAGCTGGGAGCCCAAAGGCATGGTTTCTGGAGAAGAAACTACTCCCTTCAGTGGCCATGGGGAGAAGCCCAAAGAGCAACCGGAATAAATGGGGAAGCAGGAAAGGGAAACTTCTTGTTCAGCAGTCAGTCAGTCATTCAACAAACATTTACTCAGCACCTTCTGTGTGCCCGTAGGAAGATGCTGACCCACACAAGGAGAGGAAAACAGAGAGGACCTGTCATTCCTTGCGGAGCAAGAGGAGAATGTAAATTTAAGTGGCTCACGGGCCAGGCAAATGCTACAGAGTGTGGCTGGAAACCTGGAGGCTCAGGCCACAGCTCCTGGCCCAAATGGGCATCCAATTCTCCCATGTCCAGCCTAAGGCCTCCAATTTCTAGAAGAGAGTTCCTGTTTAGTACCTTGAGGCCCCTCAGCACCAGCTCAGGAGGTGCCCTAGAGTCCTCTGAGGGAGAAGGAAAGGCCTTGGCGAGGACAACCATGGGCCTGGGGGGCTCTGCCAACTGCCAAGTAACAGAGTGTCCATGAGAACGTGTCACTGCCGGGGCAAACTCCCTGGGATGACTGAAGGTGACCTTCGCATCCTCGGAGGCTGGAGAACTCAGCCAGTGAAACATGAAACTGGGCAAACTTCGCCTGTCTACCCAGCCCCGCCTCCACCCAGTGCCCACTGCCCCTGCACCCCAGGATGACCCTTTGCTCTCTGACAGTCAGCCCCAGACTGAGGAGGCAACTTCTGGAGGGATGCCTGTGGGGTAGGGAAAGAAGGGGAACCGCCTCCCCCAGACTGACCAGTCAGCAGCGGGTGCCATGTGCTGAAGCCCACCGCCCACCCATCTGGGGGTGCCCAGCCAGCTCCACCCAGCCCGCATGCACAGCCTCTGCCCACAAGGCAGGCCCTCAGCGAAGGCCTGGGCTGAGGTGGAGGCGGCCCAGGGGAGGGCTGGGTTACTAATGCTGCCCAGCTGGCTGCCAGCACCAGCAGGCGAGAAGATAGACACATTCTTCTCTGACAAGCAGTGATGAATGGGTACCGCGCTGCCCGCGCTCCAGGCTGACAGCCCGAGAGCAGGCTGACCCTGGCTACACGATCCTTATCTCCAGGATGCAGCAGCAGCAGCGACAATGACAGGGGCTCTGGAAGGGCTGAAAACCTGACCACAGAAGCTTTTCCAGGGACCACCACTCTGTGTGTCTTCTTTCCAACCTTTGTGTTGAAGCAAGAAGAGGCAAAGCCACAGAGCAGCAGCCAGGAAGCCAGCAGGACAAGAAAGCCAGTGTCCAAACAAGGCTGAGAAGTTACAGAGGGATCTACCAACCCACCATGTGCAGTACTGTGCTAGTCGCTCTGTGTGTGTGTGTGTGTGTGTGTGTGTGTGTGTGTGTGTGTTTATTTGCAACTTCCAAGGAGCATAAACTTTCAGACAGACACTATCACTCCTATTTTGTAGATGGCAAAACTGAGGCTCAGCTTGCCCATGATCTGCGTGAGTACATGGTGCCGCCAAGATGCAGCTTGCATCTTTTTCACTGCACAAACAGTCAGCTTTCCCCCATACCATGACGAAGGTTCACAGGGTGAAATTCACAAGCGAAAGCATCTCTGTGTCCCACTAGGACAAGGAGCCCCCATCTGCCTCCAAATGACAGGTGACCTCCCAGAGAAGGGGCAGGGCTGAATGAGTCTTGGGCAGGGAAAGCTCAGCCGATGTAGTAATACGTTAACAGCACCACACACCCTCTGCAGAGACATCTCTATGTGTACCGGCCTGGGCTCTCCATCCAACACTCCAGCAACATCGAGGGAAGGGACGGTGGTAGGCAGGCAGTCCCTTCCCTCTCCTCCCCTTGCTCAGTTTCGGGCAGGAGGACATCTGCTCCCACACCTGCCGATGCTGCCAGCCCAGGTCACAAGGGAAAGACGGTTGGGAAATCACAGCCAAGAGGTACGTACGTTAATGATGACACCTTTGTCGAGCAGGCTCTGCTTCTTGGCTGTCATGACAAAGTAGTGGGTGCAGTCCTTGTAGTAAACAATGTTCTCTAGATCAATCCCTGAAAAAAAGAAGTATTCGTAGACTCAGTATTTCTTCCTCATGCCAAATGTGCGGCAGGAACTACACTTTGTCTTGTTGCAGGTCTCATCATTTATCTGCAGCATATTCATGTTAGACAAGTTTTTAAGACATACAAGGCTAGAAAGGATAAAATAGAGTGCTGGATTTTACCCAAGTCAAAGTAGCTAGCTTTTATAGTCCCACTTACAGTGTGCATAAGGATTGTAGACCAGTATTCCTAAGTTAGAGCTGGGTAACTGCTGTAGAAAGGCCAAGTGCTGGCCATGGCCATGACATCTAAGCAATGACACAGCTGGGATCTGACTCCAAGTCCTGTCCAGCGTGCCCTCCCTGTGGCCACAGGTGCATGGAGCTGTGGGAATTCTCCAAAGACCATGCTAAAGAATGTTTCTACCATTTCCCTGTTCACATGTGAAAACCCAGGTGCAGTGGTAGGAACAACTCAGGTTTCCACCAATTGCAAGACATTTTATAAACTAGGTTTCTGCATTGAAAACCAAGCTATGGAGATGAGAGCTCAGCTCTGTGGATCTCAAAGGGTGATCCTTGGGCAGCGGCATCAGCATCAACTGAGAACTTAATAGAAATGCAAATTATCAAGGCCCCAGCCCAGACCTACTGAATCAAAACCCTGGGGACAGAGCCAGAATTCTGTGTTTTAACAAGCTCTCTAGGCGGCCTGAGTCGCTTCAAGTTTGAGAACGACTGCCTTAGCTTATTTGAAGGGAGAGAAAGGAACAGACACAGGGCGTGTTGACATAGGCATGCAACACAAGGCGTGCTGGGAAACCATAGCAACAGCTTTATTACCGTTAAATAGGAAACGGCCATCAGTGCAGACGGCCCTGGGGGAATCAGAGGAAATTCACAGCTGTTGCTGTGCGAGGGCACCGTTGTGAAACAATGGCTGAAGGTGATGACCACAGCAGAGCTTAAAGGAAGCTCACTGAAACGTGGGAAAACATACTCAACGTCCCATCATAATTTATATTTGGTGGTGTAAGTATTTATGCTCTTGGTTTCTGAAGGGAAGGGAGGGTTGGATTCTTAAATCATGCATAAGGACATTATATGCTGGAAGGAAATATTAAAACTTAAAAAAAAATAATGCAACTGTGGTGAAACAAGCTCAGAGGGCCACGTGATGGGCACGCATCATTGTGGCTAGCAAGAGACACAGTCTTGCTCACCAACGAGTCCCCCTTCTAGAAAATGATCTCAAAGAAAGAATTTCACAGAAACAGCTTTATCTGTAACAGTAAATAACCGGAAGGCCTGAATCAGAGGTCAGCAAATGTTTCCGTAAAGGGCCAGGTAGTCAATATCTATCTTTGGCTTTGTGGCCATATGGTCTCTGTCATGGCCACTCGTGGTGGAGGCAGCCAGAGGCAACAATGTACAGAAACGGGGAGGGCTGTGTTACAAACAACCTTCATTTTGCACACTGAAATTTGAATTTTATATAATTTTCATGTGTCACAAAATATTATTCTTTTGATTTTTTTCTTTAGCCCTTTAAATATATAAAACCATTCTCAGCCCAAAGGTGATACAAAAACTGTGGCCATAGTTTGCCCATCTCTGGTTCAAATGCTTAGGCGGTGACAGTACATCTACCTGGTGAGACATGTGCGGCCCCTAACACTGACCGTCAGGAGGACCATGTCAGAACGTGATGCTGAATGAGAACAACAGGGCAACAAAGAGCACGGACACCGTGGTTAGAGCTAGAGCCACGTGAAAAGCAAGCCCGCAGGTGGCAGATCGCAGAAAAGGAGCGCACGGCCACAAAGACTGTTCCTGTGCTAGGTGGTCAGATCGTGGGCGGTTTATTTTCAGTGTAAAGATTCTACTTAACACTATTGTTACACTGCCTTTTCAAAAGAAGGATATATTTTTAATCGGTTAAAAAGAAAGGAAAAAGTCTGGAATTGACTTAATTGGGAACAGGCAATTCACCCCTCTCCTTCCCCTCAGCCTGTTGTGTTTTTCTCTACCCTCCTGTCACCACCTGACATGTGGCTTGTTTGTTTACTGACTGTCGGCCCCTGTAGAATAATGTAAGCTCTAGGACAGAGGGATTTTTGTTTTGCTCATTGCTCTATCTCAGGCCCTGGCACAGAGTAGGCATTCAGTAAATATTTGTGGAGTAAATGAATCAAAACCTTCTATGCTCTAGGCCCATGGCTGGGTAACAACTGATGCCAGTAAGTGTCACGTTCACAGAGTGGCCCTGGATGTCCTTCATGAAGAAGTGCGGCTGCCACACTGCACGAAAGCACCTGGGCCTCTCCAGGTCCCGCCTGGTGCTGGCTCCCCGCTCAGCGAGCTCCCCGAGCATCGCCCTGACCTCGGACACGGTGCTAATCTCCTGCCTTGAGGTGGTTCATGCGGGTCTCCCTTGCTGGACAGGGAGGCACCTTGGGAGGGATCAAGCCAACCTCCACTTGGTACCCCACAACATTGAGAATTGGCATATAGTGGGCACTTGGAAAATGTCTACAGTGCAAATAAATTCTTATTTATTTACTCTAGTATCTCTTTTCATGTACAACATCCAGAACTTTCCCTCAAGAATCTCTCTTGTCTTTGAAGGAATCCTGTCCACTCATCACCCATCCTCAGGAGACGTCTTGGCTTCCTCCCCATCAGAGTGAGTGTCTCCTGTTCCAAGGGCCCGGAAAGCCACCGCGCCCCGCTGCGCACTTCAGAAACCTCGGACAACGGCCCGGCTGGGAGAAAGGTAAGGGTCCCACCTGTTTCTTCTTTGAGGTCCTGGAAAAACTTCTGATTGAAGATGAAAGCCACGCCGCTAATCTCCTCCACCTTGGCCTCGGCCGTGCTGTTTCTGTTTATGAAGTTGGCGGTGATCGCGATAGCCAGCTTCCCACGGAATTCTTTTCTTCTGAACCCTGCATGGGGAGAAAGGAAGAAGTGGGTCTATCTTCTGGGTTTGGTGTGAAAACTGAAAAAGTACTGAGAAAGCTATTCTCAGATGCCTCCCGGGTCCACGAGAACAAAATTCTAGATCTCCAGAGAACAGGGGCAGGCAGAGATGCCGAGGTTCCTTCCCAAGGAGGACACTTGTCACCAGCGGCCTTTCAGTCAGTGGGACTGTGTCCTATTCTAAACTCTCTAGGTCCTGTTTAGGCCTCAACAAACAAAAGGCTAAAGTGATCTTTCCCAACAGGTCACTGCAGGGCTCATCCTTTTAAAGAAGTTTAGGCATTGTTGCTAGATAACACTCATGGGAGACTCACACGCACTTTGAACTTAAAGGATGAAAACTACTTTGTTAGCATTTTTCATGGTTTTTCCCCCTTTGAAAAGTAGGATTATTCAACTGAATTTCTGCAGGAAGGGATTTTAACAACTCTTCTTTGTATCTACAATTGTTACGGGTTTTATTGTGTCCCCACACCCCTCAAATTCATGTTAACCTCCAATATCTCAGAATGCGGCTTTGTGATTTGGAAATAGGGTCACTGCAGATGGAATTAGTTAAGATGAGGTCATATAGGAGTAGGATGGGCCTTCATCCAATATCACTGGTGTTCTTATAAAAAAGGGAACATTTGGAGACAAATGCACACAGGAAGAACACCACGTGAAGCTGAAGGCAGAGATCGGGATGAGGCTTCCAGAGGCCAAGGAACACCAAAGGTTGCCAGTAAACCACCAGATGCTAGGAAAGGGGTATGGAATAGATTCTTCCCCACAGCCCTCAGAAGGAACCAACCTTGCAGACACCTTGATCTTGGACTTCCAGCCTCCAGAACTGTGAGACAATACATTCCTGCTGGTCAAGCCACTTAGCGTGTGGCACTTTGTTAGGGCAGCCCCAGGAAATGGATACACCAATTCCCAGTGACTGGCACTTAGTAGGCACTCAACAAGATATAATGTATCCCATCTATTGACAGAATTCTAACTTGCAATTAAGTTAGCACCCAAATTCTTCAGAATTCTTATTGTTTCCAATGATGTATATTGAAATTGCTTTTGAATGGCGGGGGATGGCAGATAGATCACAGAGGATGGTCACTTCTTAACAGCGCATCTCCCTCCTAGTCCCCCTTTGCTGGCATCTGACCACCACTGCAGTCCTGAGTCCCCCAGCCCCGGACATGCCATGCACTTTGCATAACTCCAGGCACTGGTCTACAGGTGCAGACTCTCCAGATGTAAACTTTCCTCAGACGCCCTTAGGAAGCCCTCACATCTGCTCACCACGTACTCCAGCCTCACGCTGATTCTCAATTGCTCTGCCAAAAATCCCTTTGACTGAAAACCTTGGGTTTCTATTTAATACCCTTCCTTTACGTTATTCTTCATTTGACCTTTTGTCAAAGGGTCAGAAATGATTCTCTAGTCTAATATTTCTCAGCTGGGGGTGATCTCACCCCCCAGGGCCACTTGGCTATGTGTGGAGGCATTTCTAGTTATCATACTTGGGGGTGCTACTAGTGGGTAGAGTCCAGGGATGCTGCTAAACAGCCTACAATGCACAGGATGGCCCCCGAGACAAAGAATGAGGTGGCCCCAAACGACGATGGTGCCGATACTGGGAAACCCTGCCGTGGTCTACTCACGTGGTCCCAAGTGGCTTAAAGAGCTCCATCCTTCCCACCCTTCTTTCCATGTTCGTGAAATGCAGAACTATACTCAAGCTGATAATGGATCCTGGATTTTCAAATATTCCAACGTACACTTTTACCAAACCACCACAGTGACCATAAATTTTAACAGCACAACATCCAGGCGGGCAGCTTAAACACTCCCTGTGAGATGTGGGTTATCGATAGTGGGGAGGTGGGTATGGAAGGGAAGCAAGAAGGGAGTGGCCACCAGCCCTGTTGGGTGGCAGATGGGAAGGCTCTGCACCAGGTGGCCACATATCCTGAGTTGTCTACGTTTTCTAAGCCTGTTTCAGGGAGTATGTTCTGTCCTCAGAGGATGTGTCCTCCCAGTCAGGCACGTGCAGCCTGTGGCCCTTGAGGGGCAAGTTCAAAAAGTAGAACTGCCCCTAGTCTAAGAGATGCCACTGGGGCCATGCTGTTTACAGCCCATGGTCTCCAATTAGTACCATTCGTATCAATTAGTGTGGCCTGGTTCTTCTTGGGGCCCAGGTGGAGGCGACTGAAGCACTTCCCGGCAGTGGGGTTTTTCCCTCAAGCTAACTGAATCTTACTCCCAGAAAGCATGTTATGCTTCCAGCTTTGGAACTCAGAGAAGCGTGGCCTTTGCACCTTGACAATTTGGCAAGACTTGCCTAACTGCCTAGCAGTGGGTGTGCTTAAAAGTTAGGAAAAGAGATGGGCCCCTCCTTTAAGTATGAGTAATAGTAGTATACTCGACAGTAAACTAATACCACTAATACTATAAAAACATTTATTCTAGACGAAGTAAGTATGGAAGTGCTTAGCACCATGGTTTGCACATCAGCAGGTGCTGAATAAATGGATACTGGTTTTTTTCCAGGGCACTTTATCTTTGTAAAGCATTTTTACATACTAGTTTTTTCTCAGCCCTCATAATAACACCCTGTGGGGGTTCTGCTATTTACCATTGAGAAAACCAAGGTTCAGACAGAATGAAATGGCTGCCCTCTAAACTCCAAGACTCACAGGAGGATGGGCCACTCTACTCAGGAAGGACAGGACAGGACAGCCTGCCCCTCCATCCAGACCCCCATCCAGCTTTGGCATCTGCCATCCTGCCCGCCTTTCTCCACCTGCTCCTTGAAACCCCCCTCCCATTCCCATCCCCCCAGCCCCACCCCAAGAAGAAGAATCTTCACCTTCCAGGGTGTTCCTGCGGCCGTCGGCACCAATGATGACATCAAACTCGAACTCCGACAGAGAATGGTCTGCAGGGAGGAATTCTGCCCGCCAGCCGATTTCTATTGGGACAGATAAATGAGATGAGTTGGCAGAGGTGGAGAGAGAGTGATTACACCCCTTCTCTGTTGGCCGCAAGAGATGGACAACCAGGTATATGTGCCCCAGGCAAGACTCCAGAGGAAAGGCTGAGAGCAGTCCAGACTCACACTCTACCTGGTGTCCTTCTGGCTTTAGTGTCAGTTAATCCAGGACAAAGTAAACCAGCAATGCCAACTCCATGCCTGGTTTTACTGGCCTTTGCTGGGAGTCTGCCCTCAATGGTTCTCAGACTAGTCTCGCTTGCTCTGTATTTTCCTCAACAGGTTGCACCAGGCCTCTTCACATTCTCCCACATTCCGCAGTGCCTTCCATTGTGACACACCCGAGAGGAGGTGCAGGATGCAATGAAATCAGTTTGAGTTTCTATGCTCAAAATGCTCAGAGTGTTCTGTTGTACAGTACACTGTCTTTTATAAACACATTTTCAGGTGAAGCCTGGCTGCTTACCCAAAATTAAGATTTACCATCCAAAATTAAGATTTACCATAAGTCTGAAAAACATTGAGAGTGCACAGTCTCTGAATGCTATATAACAAATGCTGTCCCACTAAAGCCTCCCCTAAATTCTCAAATATTCTGGGCAGAGGACAGGAGAAATCACAGATGCACCCTCAGCAGGAGACTACGAGGTCTCTGACAATAAGCTGGCCCCAAACTGAAAGCCCTTCCCAGGCGGCAGCAGATTGGACAGTTAGTAAGATGCAGAGGCATCATGAGCAAACTCTGACCATGGTATGTGTAAAAAATCAGAATTTCGATAAACATACTAACACAAAAAAGAGAAACATTCCTAAGTAACACATACCTTTATGAGTAAATATTAGAGTATATAAATTATACTTCAATAAAGTTAAAAAATATTACAAACCCATAATATATTGAATCTTATGTTATAGTTGCTCTAGAAACTTCACTTTCTTTACTGGATTTTAAAATATCTATGGATACAACAAGTGCACCCCCATATCTATGTGTGAACACACAAACACAGATCGAAGAGCATGCGAATGAACTTTATCAAACAACCAAATCTATGTCTTCTGTTTAATACTTATCGATCAGATTTCATTTGCCAAAGTAGCATCCCCTAGGGACAGGGTAACCAAATAGCTGAATAATAAACCCCCTGGGAGCTGAAGAGCAAACCTAAAGTTACAGCAACAGTGAAAAAGGGTAAAACATCCTTAAGTGGAATTATGCCAAATGGCTCCCAGTAAAAATAACTCTCACAGAAACATCCTCTGAGAGCTGCAAATGTGATTTCCATTTTGCAATATCTTGATTTCCAGACAGAAAAGGAAAATGATACTGTACTTTGATTTTCTTGATCTTCAGGAGGCTCTAGAACCTTCACAAACTCCACATTCACGTGGA
>NW_012150174.1:7509634-7525302 GCF_000956105.1 Propithecus coquereli
ATATAAATTATACCTCAATAAACCTTTTTAAAAAAACAAACCGATAATATATTGAATCTTATGTTATAGTTGCTCTAGAAACTTCACTTTCTTTACTGGATTTTAAAATATCTATCGATACAACAAGTGCACCCCCATATCTATGTGCGAACACACAAACACAGATCGAAGAGCATGCGAATGAACTTTATCAAACAACCAAATCTATGTCTTCTGTTTAATACTTATCGATCAGATTTCATGTGCCAAAGTAGCATCCCCTAGGGACAGAGTAACCAAACTGTAGGTTCAATAGCTGAATAATAAACCCCCTGGGAGCTGAAGAGCAAACCTAAAGTTATAGCAACAGTGAAAAAGGGTAAAACATCCTTCAGTGGAATTATACCAAATGGCTCCCAGTAAAAATAACTCTCACAGAAACATCCTCTGAGAGCTGCAAATGTGATTTCCATTTTGCAATATCTGATTTCCAGACAGAAAAGGAAAATGATACTGTACTTTGATTTTCTTGATCTTCAGGAGGCTCTAGAACCTTCACAAACTCCACATTCACGTGGATTTCAACACCCAGCATCAGCGCCACCTTGAATAGGATGAGCTGCAGTTGGCGAATACCTGGTAGGAAGGCAGGGGGAGAGAGACGAAGTGTGGGTAGCAAGGCCGAGCGCCTGCTGTGTGCAGAGTGCCACGTAACCACACTGCTCAGTGGTCTGCGAGCACCGCAACCTGCCAACAGCATCATTCCTGAGCACTAATTACATGCCCACACTCTGTGTTTTCTCATTTAACCCTTACAGTGGCCCTTTGGGGTCATTATTATTCTCATTTTATAGATGAGAAATTGAGGCTTAACAAGGTTAAGGGACTTGTTCAAGGTCACACAGTAGCAAAATGAGAATGTGGACCCAGGTCTGTCTGGTTCCAAGACCAGGCTCTAGCCGTTAGATGATGCTGTAATGAGGGAGGCTCTGTCTCCGACTCCTTGCTGAGCTGGGCTCTGGGTTTGATGAGACAAAGATGGAAAGAAGAGTAGGCCAACAGAGAGTAAAGGGCTGTAGGTCAAGTCAGTGATCAGTGGCTCTTCCTATGGGGCCTGTCCCTCTTAGCCAGCCAGGGGTGAGGGGTAGGGTGGGAAAGTCTCCCCACAAAGCTGGGTCATGGTTCTCCATCTCCTGTTCACTCTTTGAAACTCCCCCAAAGAGTAGAACCTCATTTTCCTATTTTGTCTCCAGGCATTCAGCACAAATGCATATGCCTCTAAATATTTTTCTGCAGAGTGAGAAGTTCTTAACTTCCCGTGGGCCCCTGTGTATTTAGTGGGCTTAGCTCATCTAACATTATTGAGCATCTGCATGTGCCAGGTGCCACGCCAGGCATAGGAGACACGGAGCACACCCTCTAACATAGGTAAACAGAATGGGCAGGATACGGTGGGGGTTGGGGTGGTAGAGCCAGAATGGGGCTTGAGCAGGGGTCCTGGAAGCCAAGAGAAGAGGGACCAAGAATATCAAACCCATGGAGAGATTAAGGACTATGAAGCTGGCAAGAGACGGGGCACTTGGGGGTTAGGAAGCTTCTGTACATCTTTGTCAAAATCTCTTTAGCATGGTGGTCAGGAGAGATCAGACTGCAGTGGAAGGAGGTGTGAATGGAAGGTGTAGACCAAGTCTACACTTCCTCTTTCTAGAAGAAATACTTTGAGGCAAGGAAAGGTAACGGTGCAACAATGGAGGGCTGGATGGCCAGCGCGAGGTGAGGAGCAGGAAGACCCAGTGATGGGGCAGGTGGAAAGGAGGGAAGGAAGCCGGAGGGCCCGGAGTTGGGAAGGAGGCGGCCAGCTCTGCCGGGTGGCAGAGGAGGGAAGCGGGGCTGGCCCGGGAGCACTGCCAATGGCTTTTCTCTTCCCCAGAGCTCAGGAGGGAGGCCATCTGCTCAGAACGAGGAGGCTGTGCTGGGGTTTGGAACGCAGCAGTGGGACCTGGAGGAGGACGCTAACACGGGACATTTGAGAACTGCTGAGCAATGCTGAGCATGAGCTGGGGCTGGAAACACCCTGGGCTGACAGGAAGCCAATCAACTGGGCTTTAAAGGGCCCAATCCACGCCCTACCATGAGCTTCCTTCCTTCAGGGGAGGCCAGGCCTCTCCTTAGAATTTCAAGTTCTTAGTCCACTTCGTTCCAGCACACAGTAGGTGCTCAATAAATTCTTCTCACCTCCCTTCTCACCAGTACTGGAGCTACCCTTGACAATGATCGTTCTGACCATCTCAGTCTTACTTCCAGATTTCTGCCTGCACTTCTGCATGCTGCAGTATTTCCAAGGACTGGGGGTTAAACGAGAGCCCCGTCAAGGAGGGGAGAGGGGGGCTCTGGGCCAGGAACCAGCCCCACCACCCAGGGCCCTTGCGAGGCCTGCTGGCGCCCAGCTCTGCCTCTCGGGAAGAAGACTTGATGAGAACGTGGTGCTCAGTGTCGTCATTCTAAATTGGTGACCGACACACATTCCTCTGTGGGTGGTGGAGAACATCCTTAAAGCTGACGTGGCAGCTTTCTGGGCAAATCCAAATTTCTTTCCATTGGACTCCTAGAATTTTCTCATCCCAAAGTGGGAATAAACTCTGGGGCCACTGCTGGTAAATTCTCCTGTGTCTGAATAAATTACACCCTATGTGGCTGATAATTCTCTCCAGTCATTCCTGCCCAAACCCCAGTTCCTTTTCCCATCGAGTCTTGTCCTCATAAGAACGTGGCTCTCAGGGCTCTCCTCCCACCCACCCCCAGAGCAAAGCATGGTTTGAGAGAAGCAGCCCAGCGTCCTGAAGTTTGAGGACCATGGCTGTCTCTTACTCACTGTATTCCACTGGACACAAAGCGCCTTCCTGAGCACCTACTATGGGCCAGGCGTAGTGCTAAGCACATTGCAAACTTGACCTCATTTAATCTCCTCAGCAACTCTGGGAAACAGGAATTAATTACATTGTATAGGAGATAAAACCGAGGCTTGAAGAGGGTAAAGACCTTGACTAAAGTCGGACAGAAATGGAAGAGACAGATTTTGGACCCAAATCCGTTCAAACCCTTGAACTCTCCCCGCAGTGTTAACCTCCTTGACTTACATGGGTGACTTTGCTACATAGTCATACATAGTCATTCCACAGTCAGCCCTGCAGAACGTGAGTATAGGCAAAGTCAGCCCTCCTTACACGTGGGTTTTGCTTTCCACAAATGCTATATTTTCGACCTGCATTTGGTCCACAAAAATTTGTGTATAAGTAGACTCACACAGTTCAAACCTGTGCTGTTAAAAGGGTCGACTGTATTTAAAATGGCTAAGACCTCCTTCCTGCAAAGCTGACCCTCCCCAAGCCTGTCTCCACAGATCTTGCCCCGAGAGGCCCAGGCTTGAGTGATGACAGAGCAGAAGGGCCTCCGCGTCATCTCGTCCTACGTAAGCATTCAGGGATGGCCTAGGTAGGACCTGAAATCGTGTTCTCTATTTCCCTTCCTAGTCTATCTAAAGTTTAATCACAATGTTCTCTCTCTTTTTAAAGCCTAAGTTTTAAAAACTTTGGTATAGGACCTGTTAGGAAACACAGATTCAAATGCATCATTTCTCTGTTCTAAAACTTGCCATGCCCCCCAGTACTGGCAGCATCATGTCCAAACTCCTTTGCACAGAGGTCTCAATGATCTGGATCATGTGGCATCCTCTCTGAACTCCTTTAGCAAGTGTGACTAACTCTATTAAAGCATATTTTATTACTGACAAAATTTTGGTGAGCACCCCAAGGGTGCAGACTCTGCTATTTACTTCTGCCTCTGTTTTCTGTATTTCATTCATTCATCCCACAGATGGTTAGCAAGCACCTGCTATGCGTCAAGCACTCCTTTATGCCCTGGAGATAGCCTGGTGATTACGACATGCCACAGTCCCGGACCTCATGGTGCTTACAGACTAGAGAGGCAGAGCACAGGGCTGCGTAAGGCATAAAGTGGGCCTTTCACTGAATGTCTGTTAGTTGGATATATGGAGCCCCCAGGGACTTGCAAGATGGAACAAGCTGGGGACTCCTAGATGTACAGAGATGTGTCCGCCCCTCCCTTCACGGGGTCCCACCACTGGCTCTACTCACTGATGTGGTCGATAGAGCCAGCACAGAACTTCCCATAGAACTTCTTGGCTCCCAGGCCCCGCAGGTCATGGATAGTGAAAGGCCAGAGGTGCAGCACGTTGTTCCGGGAGAAGGTGTCCCTCTTCTCCACCACGACGACCTTGGCTCCCAAGTAGGCAAGTTCAATGGCAGTGCGCAAGCCGCACGGTCCTCCCCCGACGATGAGACACTGTGGAGGTGAGAGAGGAGAGAGACCCTCAGTGACCTCTAGCATACAGACACGAACCCCTCGTCAGCAGTGTGATGGGGCGCAAACCCCAGTCCACCCAAATCAGCCAGCAAGTGCAAACGGTGTACCTGTCCAGGTGCAGCACCTGTGGGCCTACCAGGCACCAGCCACTGTGGCAAGCCCTGTGAGGGATGAAGAATTAAAGGGACTTGGGGAGGAGGCAAGTAAGATGCACACGAGGTTCAGAGGCAAACTGAGCTGGGGTTAAGTTGCAGCTCTGGCATTTGATGCAACGTTTCCTCATCTGTGAAGTGGGTCTACTACCCTTTCCTCGTAGGGTTCTTGTGAGTAAGGTCACACTTAAAAAGCATATGGTACACCTTTGTGATCTTGGATTAGGCAATACTTTCCTAGATACAACACCAGAAAGCATAAGCAACAAAAGAAAAAATTGATAAATTAGACTTCATCAAAATTAAAACTTTGGTACTTCAAAAGACACTATCGAGAAAGTGAAAAGACAGCACCACAGATGGGAGAAAATATTTGCAAATCATGTATCTGATAAGAGACTTGTATCCAAAATATGTAAAGAAGTTTCACAACTAAACAATAAAAATACAAATAGCCCTATTAAAGAAGGGGCAGAGTATTTGATTAAACATTTCTTCAAAGAAGATATACAAATGGCCAACACATGAAAAGATGCTCAGCACCCTTAGCCATGAGGGAAATGCAAATCAAAGCCACAGGGAGACAGACAGCACTTCACACCCACTGGCATGGCTATAATAAAATAGACAGAGAATAGCAAGTTGTGGGTGAAGACATGAAGAAACTGCAACCTTCGTACATTGCTGATGGGAATGTAAAATGGTGCAGATGCCTTAGAACAGTCTGGCCATTCCTCCAAAAGTTAGACACAGAAGTACCATATGAGCCAGAAATGCTACTCCCAGGTATATATGCCAAAGAGAAATGGAAACATACATTCACACAAAATCCGATACATGAATGTTCATGGCAGCATTATTCACAACAGCCCCAAAGTAGAAATAAGCCAACTGACAATTTCCTGATGAATAAACAAAATGTAGTATATCCATACAGCGGAATATTATTCAGCTCTAAAAAGAAAGGCAGTTCCAATAGATGGATGAACCTTGAAAACATCGTGCTAAGTGAAAGAAACCAGACACAAAAGGACACAAATGGAATATTGTATGATTCCATTTAGATGAAATGTCCAGGATAGGAAAATCCATGAGACAGAAAGTAGATTAGTGGGTACCAGGGAACAGGAGAAAGAGAATTGGGAATGACTGCTCATGGGTACGGGGTTTCTTTCTGGAATGTTCTGCAATAAGTGGTGATGGTAGCATAATTTTGTAAGTGTGCTAAAACCACTGCATCATATACTTTAAAAGGGTAAATGCTATAGTATGTGAATTATGTCTTAATAAAAAATTCTATTACAAAAAGCATGTGGTACAGAGCTTGGCACACACCATTATAAACGTTATTCTTATTGCTGAGACCCAGTCCCGTCTTCTAGGAACCCTCAGGTTAGAGGTAAATTCAGACTTGTGAAATAAATAACTAGAACCTC
Source organism: Propithecus coquereli (assembly GCF_000956105.1). Taxonomy (NCBI): domain Eukaryota; kingdom Metazoa; phylum Chordata; class Mammalia; order Primates; family Indriidae; genus Propithecus; species Propithecus coquereli. The sequence continues at coordinate 7,515,585 of NW_012150174.1, forward strand.
ATATGGTCGGTTCTATTTGGAGCCCAGAAGGGGAAAAACTAATCCTGCATGGTAGTCTGGAAAAGATTTCACAGAGGGGGGGCTTTAAAAATGATTAATATTTTAGCCTACTGTATTTGTTGAACATTTACTATGTGGCAGACACTGTTTCAAGTGCTTTATGTGTTTTAGCTTTAATCCTCACAACAAATCTAAGGAATTATTTTTATGCCCATTGGAAGGAACTATTATTATACCCATTTCACAGGTGGGGAAAGCAAGGCACAAAGCAGCTGAGTAACTGCCTCATGGTTTCACAGATTGAAAGGGGCAGGGGCAGGACTCAAACCCAGGTGGTCTCATTCCAGAGCCCACCATGCTAAACTGCTTCTGGTTTGCCCAGAATAAAAAGAAAAACAACATTTCGGCAGAGAGGACAGCCCATTCAAAGAAAAAGAGAAAGAAGTTCAAGGTGGTTGGAGACCAGGATACTTTGGGAGAAGAGAGGGGAAGGAGAGAAAGAGATGAGAGTTAGTCTGAAGCCAGATGCTGAAGATCTTAAATGCCAAGAGGAGTGTGGTCTTGGTCCTGTTGGCACTGGGGCCACATGGGCAGAGGTGACAAAACAGGATTGCACACAAGTTCCACACCAGGTCCTCAATGGACATTGAATGTCGAATAAGGCAAGAGTCCTTCTCCAGGGAAGATACACTACGACCTAGCTAGTTTTACTGGGCAACAGCCCTTCCATTCAAACAAAATCTCATGAGGGGCACCCATACTGTCTAAAACCAGAGGGAAATGGTAATACTTAGTTCAGCTGGTGGGGATCTAAATAGCTGAGACTACCCAAAGCAAGGCAACAGGCAAGGAGACCTGCACCCCCTCCTCACTCCTTGACAATGCAGAGCATCTAGAAACCTCCCTTCTGCTTGAGAGCAAACCTTATCTTAAAAAAATACATTCCCCTTCCCCTGGCAAATATTCCATCATCTGGTTATCACTCAGCTGGGCCTCCAGGGTCCCAAAGGGAAAGTGCAAACAAGCATATCAGAAGCTCCCACATGGTAATCAGTGCGGCTTGCTGGTTGGAACCTTCCAGGGAGTTTGTGGACACCTAATTAGGGGAAATGAAGTCACCGCTGAGATCCAGCTCAGAGACGTCGGGGAGCGAGTGGGTGTGCAAGCCCGCTCGCTTCCTCTCTGGATGGAGCCTCAGGAGAGAACCAACCACCCCCCACTCCTTATCTCACTCCCCAGACAGCTCCTTGGCGGACATAGCCAGACAATGACGGGTCATTTCAAAGCACAACTCCAAACCCTGACACTTGTGAGGTTTGCTTTGGGGTTAAATCTAGATTCACTGCATTTCTTTGCAGTTACTGCATCTTTTCCCCTTTGCTGAGTTCTGTCCCTCCTGGGCCAGGGATGGAGAGGGGGTGGGAGGATGTGGGGTGACGAGAGACAGGAGGGCAGGGGAGGAACCCTCTGCATCCTTCTCTCCCCCAGGTCTGACCAGGCACCGCTCCCTGGCAAGGTAGGAGACCCTTTTCCCACCCAGCCAGGGTGCTGCTGTGCATTTTGCACACCAACAGTAGCCGGTGTACTGTTTCTAACCCTCCTGGCTAAACCTAAAATCCCATCAGTGAAAGCTCAGTTTTACCACCATCCTGGGCCCCAGCACATATTTCGGGCCTGAAATTTCAGAGATGCCAGTCATACCATAATCTAAAGTCAAAGCAAATACCAATGGGCCTAATTATATAAAGGGAGAAAATTTGGTGCAGATGTTATCAAGGCCGGAGAGAGGGCTTGTGGGCAGGGGCCGGGCAGGCTTCTCTCGGAACACGCTTGTTATGATGAACATGGGAACTGGGCGTTCTGACAAGAGGCCCAATGCCATGGCGGCCACACGCCTGGGCAGGGGAGCAGGAGAGAAGAGGACTGGCAGGCATGCCCACTGTTGATGCTCCGGACACGGGGCAGGGTCTAAACAGACCACTGAGGCCAAGAGTTGTGATAGCTCAACCCAGAGGAGCGCTCCACGTTCCCCAGACCTACCGGGCTATTGCTGCTGAGGACTCAGTGCCAAGGAAGAAAAGCTGTTCCTTAAAACTCAGCCCTCAGGCCTTCCTCAAGCCCCCTCCGTCCTCCCACAGGCTCTGTCCATACTGCTACCCCAGAACTAAGCTGTGCGTGCTACCCCTATCTGTGTCTGAGCCACAGCCAGTCTGAGCGCTCCCAAACACTGCCCGGTGTCCTCTGTACTGCTGCCTGCTCAGAGCCCAGGACCAGGCCTGGCACACGGAAGGCCTTAATAACTAGCTGACAGATGGATGAACTTTCCAACTCTCCCTGCCCACCCAGTCTGGCTCTCCATCTGTAACTGGGATGTTCAGTTCACGTCAGCCGGGGTGAACGTCGGCAGATTCCCACCCAGGCTGAGGGAGCTGGGGTCTGCCAAGGCCACCGGCATCTCGGACGTCAGCGTATCTGTGTGTTCAGGCAACATAAATTATTACCCAGTGGGGAGCGGGACTGATCCACGCCAGCAGGAAATCCATTGTATAGATAAGCTCCAGTGTTCAGGCCTCCACGATAGCAAAGGGAGAGACAAACAGCACATGGAAAAACCAGCTCTTTATTTACCAAGGGGGAGGAAGGGGAGGACGATGGCTGACTCGCCCATAGTCAGGGCACACACACGACTCCTGCTGCCGCGTGGAGAGGCCTGGCAAGCACAACCCACGTCTTGATGACACGGCGCATCTTCCAGCCGCCCCCATGCCAGCCCAGCAGTGAGTGGGCGTGCTGGGGCTGTGTCAAGAATATGCAAGGGATTCAATCTCCAGAGGGAGACGCCGAGGGGACCAGGGGCGAAGCCAGGGGTTAGTAGTCTGCAGGCTTGATTCCACTTCTGAATCTGCCTCTGCGTTCCCTGGGAGCCGTGTGTGCAGACACTACCGTGAGGCGGGGTGCGGAAAGCCAGCGCTTGACCAGGGGCTGCCCTTCCCCAGCCAGTCTGCACCGCCCTGTACCTCATCCGGAAGGATGGTTGTAATTTCTAAACTGCACTGTGCCCAGCGCCTTCTCCTTGCCTGGCACCGTCCTGATCGCTTTGTGCATTTCATCCTTGCAACTGCCCTGCGACGGTGTTATTATCGTCTCTGCCTTGTCAGCGAGGAAACCAAGGCATGGGAACACTAAGCAGCTCGCTCAGGGTACCCTTATTATCCCCAATTTTGGGTTAAGAAATGGAGACAAAGAGGGTAGGATATTTCTCCAAGTCCACATAATGAGTAAGTAGTCAAGTGTGGATTCAAACCCAGGCAGTGTGGGTCAAGGAGCGTGTGTGTTTTTGAAACAGATTCTCGCTTTGTTGCCCGGGCTAGAGTGCCATGCATTGGCCTAGCTCACAGCAACCTCAAACTCCTGGGCTCAAACGATCCTCCTGCCTCAGCCTAGAGTAGCTGGGACTACAGGTGCACACCACACGCCCAGGTAATTTTCTGTATTTTTAGTAGAGACAGGGTCTCACTCTTGCTCAGGCTGGTCTCAGACTCCTGACCTCAAGCGATCCTCCCACTTCGGCCTCCCAGAGTCCTAGGATTACAGGTGTGAGCCACTGTGCCTGGCCCAAGGTGTGTGTTCTTATCTACTTGTCTGACGGTGAAGCCTGACCTTAGGGGTGAGGTCAGGATAAAGTGAGGTGACTTCACTCCTTCCCCGCATGGAGCACACTGGCCTCCTGAATGGAGCTGGGGTTCAGGCTGCGTTCACAGGCCCTCTGCACGGAAGGACCAAGCCGTGTGCAGGCTGAGCTGCATGTGCTTCCCCAGGGTGGAAGTTCACAGGCTGGACAGAGCAGAGCTTGAGCCTGTGCAAGTCCTAAAAAGCCACACTGGCCAGTGCCACAGCAGCGGGAGTTTGGGCTTGGACAGTGCAGGCTGCCTCTGGTGAGCCGGTGGCCCTGGCAGTGGGCCAGGCAACGGGAGGTCACACATGGTGCTGTCTCCCTGGTAGCAGCAGCCCTCTCGGCACACTGACCTGCAGGCCAGCTCACTGGGGCAGTGCTCTAGTGCCAGGGACGTGCCACTGTACTTCCTGATATGGCTCTGCGGCCTTACTAGCTCTCAGGACTAGCTGCTTATCTGAACCCAGGCAGGAAGCCCCTGTTACTGGGTTACCATGAGCAAAACCAGCTTGCTTCCAAACCGCAGGATGGTGAGTTTTCAAATCCAAAGTGCCACCCACCTGCCAGTCGGGGCCTTGCCCTGGGGCCCTGGCCTCACAGCCTCACCCCTGCAGGGCAGTGCTGGGGGGACTCGTGAGAGACACAGCCACCTGGGGTTCTAGCTGTGGAAGATTCTCTGAGAGGGGATCGGCCAGGAAGGGCTCTTTGTGGAGACTTTAAAGGCCGCTCTGGGCAGGAGCTGAGTCTTGTCTGACCTGACATGGCTCTTCCCCACGCCCCACTCTCTCCTGTATCTGGATCACACCCAGTCATTCCTGAGTAACAATTACACATCACTTGCTAATCTCAGAAATTTATGGAAAGGAAATGGAAAAAGATACCCTATTCGCCTTGCTTCCCCTCAAAAAAAAAAAAAGTAGTAATTCCTCTAAGAACCATTCTGTTTTTCTCTGTCCTGCCCTTCCATCTTGAGTGCGGACTCTCCCCTCTTACAAGTACGCTACCAGTGGCCACAGCGGTTGGATTTGCAGGGATAGTTTCATCTGCAAACGGTTTGCCCTTGGCCCCGTAAGTACGCTCACACTGGATGCCTGCTTTAGAAATTATAAGCACTCAAGTCCTGGGCTGTCCGCGGGTGCTGTTCATGCCTCACGGCATCGCCCCATCTAACACCTGGGTCCCCCGAAGTCAGGGTGTGAGTGCCAGCGGGGAGGCAAACGCTTCACTTCAGATGCACAGAGCCAACTCAGCGCCACCTTTGTCCACGCCTGTGCCTCCCCATAGTAATGACGGTATTAGTAACAGTGACAGTAATAAATGGAGCTACCACTTATTGCCTGCTTATAATGTACTAAAAGTGTTCTAAGCATGTTATAAGACAGGTATCTCACTTTGTTCTTACAATGACCCTGACTTAGGCACAGTCATTGCCATTTGACAGATGAGAAAGCCAGAGCTCGGGAAGGGTCAATGGCCCGGCCGTGGTAATCAACAAGGGTGAGAACCTAACCTCTGATCCCAGGGTCCTCGCTCGAAACGCAGTCCCATATCAGTTCTTCCAGGTCTCTGTGGAGTGTTACGTGGTAGAACATGAACGTTCTCCCTCTAACACATGCCGAAGGTATGTAAGGACTAGTGAGATGGCTGTGGGATGGAGGCCCATGTCCCCAAACCTCAGGAAGCTGTTGTCTGCTGGGGACCAGAGAAGAAGAAAACAGACAGGATGAATGTGAGATTGTTTGGTGCCACCTGCGGCTACTGTGGACATTTGGAGAAGGAACAGATGAGTGATTGTGGTCAAGAAAGGGACCTCCAGGAGATGGGCCACGAGTGGGGAACTGAGGCTGAGGACTTGGACAGACAGAAGAAATGGCATGCTGAGAAAGGGGGGAGGTTTGCAGGGCAGCAGGGAGCCCAGGCTGGGCTGCAGTGAAGACGGAAGGGTGCTGGGGACAGGGGAAGGCGAATGAGCCAGGAAAGGGAGAACAAGCCCCATGGTGCATGGCAGGTCAAAGAGTTTGGACTGTATCCCCCTCCTGCATGTGGCTATTATGGGTTTGGAATAGAATGAAGGCGCTACTCTCAGGACAACTGGTTCTAGAGCAATAACGAAGATGGTAAGAATTGGGAAAAGAAGCTAAAGGCAGAGAAAAAAGCTGCGGCAGTATTTGAAACAGTTGACGCTCCTCTTGTCTCTCCTGTCCGCAGATGCTCAGGCATGTTTGCTGGTTCCCCATCATCTTCCCGACCTCTACACTTGGGAGTGCCTGGGCTCAGTCTTCATCCTCTTCCCTTCTTGACATTGACACCATCTACTTCCCCAGCTTGAATTACCATCTCCATGCTGATGATGCTCAACATTACCCTCAACCCTGGAACTCCCCCAGACTCCAGACTCCCAGCGACCTCCCCAGCTGCTCTAATAAGTATCACACATGAAACAGACCTACAGCCAAACTCTGTTCCCTCCCTCAACCTGCTTCTCCTCCGGTCAGCACTGCCTTGGTAAATGTATGTCTACTTTTCCAGCTGCTTAGACTCGAAATCTCAGTTTGGGTCTTGGAAGAGCCTGTGCCTTCTGCTCTCCCGCATGGAGGGAAGGCAGCCACCAGACCCAGCCCTACCCCTTGAGTAGGAGCTTCCCGGTAACAGGACACACCAGATGCCAGCGGCAGAGCCCATGGGACAAGAATTCACAGGGTCAGTTGGAAGAAAAACCATTGATAGGAGAAAACCGATGTTACAAGTAGCAAAATATGTTGTAATTTGTCACATCAAATGATATGTTTAAGATATGTGGGTATCATTCTATGAAAATTTTACCTTAAAAAGAACTTGAAAAAATACTGAACTCTGTTGAACTCTAGTCGATGACATGCATCCTGAAGGATCTGGGAGGAAATGTGCTGATTCTGTAATTTAGTTGAAATATACCACAAAACAAGATAAATCGTTGCTGGACTCTGACTCTGTTTGGAGCCCTAATTGCGTCACATGTGTTAACTCATTGAAACCACATGCCAACCCCAGATTAGGAAATCGAGGCACACAATGGTTAAGTAGCGTGCCCAAGGTCATCGCAGTACAGTGAGTGGGGGAACTGGCATTTGGACCCAGGCGGTCTAGCTCCAAAGCACAAGCTCATAGCCACCGAGCCACACTTGGCTGACTTCATACGGTTAATAAAGGCAGAGCTGGGAGTCACTACCAGGTGCGACTCCAACACCTGGCTCCTTCTTCTACATTGCTCTACTTAGAATATGTTTCCAGCAGTGTTAGGGCCCACTCTCTCTTTCTGCCCCCTTCTCTTTCCCTTATGGGTGGTCACCTCATCCATGACCACTCACAGCCACAGACTGGACTAACTCTATCTATGGACAGCAGCTTTGTCCCATGTTGGCTTCTACAGAAAGGCCACATGAGGTCTAGTAATGAATCTGCATGAGAACAGGCCAGACGTTCCTTCAACTTCCACCAACTCAATTTCTCTGAGGTCAGCAAAGGGGAGACTATACCTAAGCCCAGCAGCTGTTCCTGCCGCCAGCCCACAGCTGGAGCCAAGAAGCACAAGGCCAGCCCTGCTGTCCTACAGCCTTATCTGGGCCAGCTGTTATGTCCACAGCAGCCACCTGCCAAGAGCCTTAGAGTGGCCCCCAGGAAGGAGACAGCAGGTAAGAACATGCTATGAACATACTGTAAGAATACGCTGACCCCCTTCATTTTCTCCTTTTATAAAGTCTCTCACCATATAGACAGCTGCTGCATGAATACAGCATCAGGGTCTAAGCACGACTTAATTTGGGCACGCAGACAGGTAAAAACTCACCAGCCCTGGACGGAACCACCGGGGAACAGCAGGCACAGTGGTGAAGTGAGGGACCTGGGTCCAGAAGCAGGCAGCCTGTTTGCCAGCCATGCGACTTTGAGCATGGCAGCTCATTACCCTTGTTGTTGGTTCCCTCAACTATAAAAGAGGAATAATGGCAGTTCCTACCAGGTAGGGGCGTTACGGAGACGGAGTTCACACAGTGCAGAAGTGTTCGTAGAAGAGCCTACTGTAGCACGTGGCAAGCACTCTGTCAGTGGCAGCAACGACCGACAGCACCTGTCCTCCCTCCCTTCTTCCCGACGGGGAATCCTTTAAGTCAAATCAGATTTCGACCTCTAAGAGCTCCCAGTCCAGTCCATCCCATCTGGGGACAGGGACACTGTGATCCCAGCAGTCCAAAGGCCAGAAGAGATCTGCCTTCCTTGGGGCAGACATGCTGTCTTCCTTAGGGCATCTTCAGGATGGCAAATGAGCCTGAGTGCCCAGGAGCTGGTGGGCTGACCACCCCCACCCCGAGTTCACAAGTGCGTGCTCTGTCCGAGCTGGAAGGGACCTTACATCCGGGGCCAGCACATGTTTTTCTGTAAAGGGCCAGACAGTAAATATTTTAGGCTTTTTGCCAACCACTGGCTTAGACCATCCTGCCCAACGCACCCCTCTCTGTGACCCCTTCCCCTTAAGGGGGTCCAGGAAGTTATTTAAGGGAGCCCAGAGGCCATTTTTAACACCTCTGGAAGTCTGGTGGATTTCCTGGCTGGTCCTGCTGCCTGGGATGCCCTTCCCTCAGCTCTCTGAGCACAGCTCCTCCTCCTCATTTGGGCCTGAGCTCGAACATCACATTCCCCGGAGACACCTGGCCGGCTCCGGCCATCACTCTCTCACATTTCCCTGTTTTTTTCTGCATGGTGCTTGTCCCCATCCTACATCTCTTTTTTATGTGTTAGCTAGTTCACTGTGTGTCTCTCTCTAGAATGTAAGCTCCACTAAAGCAGGGGCCTTGCCTCTCTTATTCACAGCTGTATCCCCAGAGGCCAGTATGGTCCCTGATGCACAGTAGGTGCTGGTAAATATTTGCCACATGAGTAGATAATAAAATCATATCTTTACCCTGAATCAAAATGCACACTGAGGCTAACGGAAATATAATAGCCGGTATTTATGAAGAGACTCGCTTGGGCCTTTACACATTTTATTGAACAAGGGAGAAACTAAGTTACGAAGTAGGAACATAAAAGGTAAGTCATTAAATAAGAAATGTCCGATTTCGAATCAAAAGTATAGTTTATTATATCTCAAACAAGAAGCAGTACAATTAATTAAAGTATGCACCTAACCTATCGACACCCTTTTGCCATCTCAACAGTAGCTTGTTTACACCAGCAGCGAAGAAGCCTGGAGAGCGAGTGGTGATGAAATAACGAAAGGCATTTTCCACAGCTTGTTGAGAATCGAATACTTTTCCTTGCAAGAAGTGGTCCAAAGCCTGGAAGAAGTGGTGGTCAGTTAGCGCAAGGTCTGGTGAATATGGTGGATGACAGAGAGTTTCCAAGTCCAGCCTCTGTAGTTTGAGCAGCGCTGTTTGTGTGACATGTGGTTGAATGTTGTCTTGCAAGAGGATTGGCCTGTCTGTATTGACCAATCTTGGCTGCTTAATCACAAGCATCCTCATCATTTCATCCAACTGGTTGCAGTAGACATCCGCTGCAATTGATCGACCAGGTTCCATGAAGCTGTAGAGGATAATACCAGCACGGGACCACCAAACAGACACCATTAGATTTTCTTGATGAATATTCAGTTTTGAACTGTGTTTCAGCATTTCATTTTTATCCAACCATTTACTGAACATTTGTGATGGTCAAAAAGAATCAATTTTTCATCACATGTAACAATACAGTGTAGAAACAATTTACCTTTATGTGGTGACAGCAAAGAAAGGCAAGCTTCGAGACGATTTCTCTTCTGACGCTCATTTAATTCATGTGGTATCCATCTATCCAGCTTCTTTACCTTGCTGATTTGTTTCACATGGTTCAATATTGTTGGAATAGTAATGTCAAACCTTGCTGCTAATTCACGCATAGGTTGAGATGGATTCGTTTCCACTACAGCTTTCAGCTCATCATTACTCACCTTGGTCTCAGGTTGCACATGTGGCTCATTTTCAAGATTAAAATCACCAGAATGGAACTTCTCAAACCATCCATGTACTGTGT
>NW_012150174.1:7525682-7527726 GCF_000956105.1 Propithecus coquereli
GGACCCAGGCTACTAATCACCACTCTTGCTTAATTTTGCCTGGGATTTTGTCAATTTAGTGTGAACAGAAATTATCCATGGCTGATTAGAAATGCTGATGGGCAGTGACTTGCCTTTAGACTTTACAGAAATGGAAGGAAGATATTGGTGCCCAATATACGCAAGTATGTTTGTGAAACAATTTGTTTCAAAGTGCGGCTTTTGCGGGGAAGAAAAGGAATCAAAGCTACAACACAGGTGGAGATTTTCTCAGCTTTACCCAATGAAATAACAACGTTCAGATAGAGGAAACAGCTCCAGATATCACAACATCAGTTACAGGTGATAGCAAATCCTCTAGTTTCCCATGGGAAAAGACATTTGGTCAACTGCACCTTGATCCATCTCCTGGAGGTTGGATACCCATTCCGCAGAAAGGGACTGTGTAGGAAAGGCCAGATCCTGATTGTCTAAGAGAAGACGAGTCCCAGTGTGTTTGCATATAGAATCCTTCCCCAGCAAAGGAACTTTGAGGCCTTGCAGATAACAGGAAAAAGGAGAATCTCTTTGAGCATCTCACATGCCTTCCTGGCCAGAGAACCCAAACTCACCAGTGGAATGTAGTTTTGACTTGTAGCTACCACAAAAGAAGTGAGCAAACTTACTCAGAAGTTCTTGATAATTCCAAATGGGTCACCTTACATCACCTTACACCATAAAGTGGCTTGTAATTAAAATGTTTTTGAAACTATGAACAGACCACAGCGTCTAGACATTGGGAAACTCCAATCCTACACCACCCTGCCCGCACACGATTACTATGTGATCGATGCCTACAACTCGCCAAAGAACATGTCATGTTTCCTTTATAAGAGCATCTTTAAGGGCACATTTCTGGAAAGCCTCTCCTCACAGCCTGCTGGGGGCTGCTTGGGAATTCTCTCTGCTACCAAGAGGAAGGCATGTCTGGGCATCTACGGCACCTCCCCTTTAGAGGCAGGCCTGGGCCAGAGGAACATGAGCCATGGCTTTGGCATCACCCCTCAGGCTGAGGATGTCCACACATGGAAGGCAGGACTTACGGGAGCTGGGTCCATTGCATCATCACTGTAACACTCCAGGGAGAATAAACGAACTGCTTTCCCAGCTCAAACCCAGGGAGGTGGTGGCGGTGGGGTGATAAGGTAGGTGAGGACATGGTTTAAGCTCTGCTGAACTATTAAAGGAATATAAGGCATTTGGAAACCACTACCCTGCCTCCCTGTAATACGAGACCCTACCCACAAGCCAAGGGGAAAAGGATATCCACCATTCATTCATTCGTTCAAAAAACATTCAACAAGCAACTTTTTCTAGGCATCATATCAGGTGCTAAGGAAATAGAGATGGACATGTCACAGTTCCTGCCCACAGGTTCTCACACCTTAGCCAAAAAAGATACTGAAGGTTCCTAAGCAAGATGGAGTTCACCAACTTTACACATAGGAGGATCAGGAAAGAGCAGAGGTGAGGACCTAGGAGGAAGCTGCTTGTTAGGCAGGTGCAGAGGCTCCTCTGGGTGGAGATGGAAACAAGGGGTTGGATGAGACGCACTTAGCCTATGAAAGTTAAGAGATCACTAATTTGGGATGGGGGGTAGAAGGAAGTGAAACTGACTCAGATTCTCAGAGTGGGAGAATGGTGACACTGTGAACTAAGACTGAAAGTCAAAAAGAAGAATACATTTAGGGAGTAGGAGGGGAGAGGAAGTGTAAAGTTACGAATTTAGTTTTCTATTTGTTGAGTGTCAGGTACTCGTATAAATCCCAACAGTTGATCCAGAGCACAGACAGAGCGTGAGACACAGGCTTTTAACAATAACAGTAACTTCTATTTAGTGGAGGTCTACCACGTGTCAGGTACGCCACACGTCAATCTCATTTAGTCCTAACAAGAATCCTGTAAAGTAGGTATGACTATGCCCATTTCACAGATGAGGAAGTGTTGGCTCTGAAATGTTAAATAACCTGCCCAAGGTCACAGGTATCTGACCCTGGACATTACGCTCTACTATGCCCTGCCCTAA
>NW_012150174.1:7530672-7533199 GCF_000956105.1 Propithecus coquereli
AAATACTATCCTTTCAATATGTAATCGATATAAAAAGTATTAATGAGATATTTTACAACCTTTTTTTAAAATACTAAGTCTTTGACTTCAGTTGAGTATTTTACACCCACAGCACGGCTCAGGGTGGACCTGCCACATTTCAAGTGCCCTAGCCATGTGGTTCATGGCTCCCGTACCGAACCGCAATAGGCTAGTGGAAAAAAGAAGGGAATCGCCCACATTTCGGGGTGGGTGGTGTAGGAGAAGCGAAAGCAATGCAGGGGGCATCACTGACAACTTCTGGGGATCCCAGCAGTTCAAGCCTGTCCTTCCCTCTCTGGGACCTGCCGCCCCCTATCAACTACCCATCTACCCCAGGGATGGGGCACCAGTGGGAGTAAATAAAGGTGGAGGGGGCTTGGGGAGAGGCCCTAGACGCCCACCCACGCAGACAATGGGAGTCACTGCGGACATTCAGGGAGGTAGCTGCTAGCATCCAGCAAGACGGCCAAGGACTAAGACAGATACTGACAACTCAGCCCCTCTTGGGAAACCCCAGTCACCTCCACCGGCAGCTGCTGACGCAGGGCTGATTCCAGCCCCAGGAACCACTAAAACAAAGCCTTCGAAACCACCGCGTCTGAGTCAAACTCCAGTCAGTTCCCAAAAAATCAAAGCCCTTGCCCAGGACCACTCAGCAACGATCAACACATCCTTGGGGTCATTCAAACGGAAGGGCTGGGGGCTTGCCACTGCCTGGATTCATTTATTCCCTCATTCGGCCACTGCTACCCCAGAGAGGGAAGTATCACTGTCCCCACCACACAGATGGAGACACAGCACCGTACCCCTAGAAAGTGCCCCGGCCGGGATGCTTCACTCATTATTTAAAGCAAAATAAAAACTTAACTGAAGCACATAATTCAAAAATAAAAAAATCCTAGAGATGTTCCCCTTGGACTATGAAATTATTTAATGAACCGACATTTTATGCAAGGAACAAGAAACACAAAGCCCTTTGCAATGAAAACACAATCAGCTCCATGGGGTTAAAGAGAGGAAGGAAGAAGTTAAGGCAAGTGGGGGGCAGAAAGCAGCAGAGGGGGACAAACAGAAAGAGAAAAAGGCAGAGGCCGAGCCCCACGAGGGAGGGCGTAGAGGGCACACAGGGACAGACCCACCGAGCCTCAGGCGGGAGGCAGGGAAGCGACCGTTCACAGGCTGCTCCCTGAGGAGAGACGCTGTGCACGGCTCGTGGAGAGCTAGCGCGGGGGTGGACCAGGGACCCCGTCAGATCACCTTGAGAACCAGGTACAGGAGGGCAGGCCCACCGGCCTCAGCCTCCCCACCCTCTGAGCCGCAGCTCCTGGAGGGAACCTCTCTGCAGCTGAGGCCTGGAGCTCCCACCCCCTGTGCTGGGCACCCTGAACTGCCCAGCACGTCCTGAGTCCACTCAGCTCCCTCTCTCCACACCCCAGCAGGCACCTGAGCCTGCGAGGGGCACCTTCCCTGCCCCACCTCCCCTAGCAACCTCGTTCTGTAGATGGGGAAACTGAGTCCCAGAGACTGAAAGCCTACCTGTGTTCTTTCCCCCATGTTACAGGCAGAATGAAGAGTCTGTGCATCTTTTGTTAAAAAATGTACAATAATCTTAAAGGGGCAGGTTACATATGGTATTTACACACACAGTGCATGTAAAAAGGGCTTTGTAAATTACAACGCTTTTTACAAATGATAGTTGTTATTAAATTTACTCTTAATAAATACAGAGAACTCACTGTCCTCTAGATAACCTTATGGACCTATTTTCAAAGGGACTAAAGCCCACTTAGAAAGTTCCTTCTAGTCTATTATTCAACTAACCAAAAAACAAAGCTCCCCAAAGCCACGTCTAACCTCTGCTTCATCCCTGCGTAGGCAAGTCTTGTTTGTTTTTCCAAAACCCACTTCTTAAGCACTGGAGAGCTCTCAGCCACTTCCCACAAGTTTCCAGCAAAAGTGCAGGCGCCACTCAATCCTCTAAAGGACGCCCCTCCCCTGCAGCTGGCAAGAGGGCTGCCACCCCCTGCCTAAGGGGGGAGGAAAGGAAATGCCCACCAGGGCTAGGAGCCGGGGCCCCATTCAGAGCCCCGGACCAATCTTCCAGTTCAGAACTCCTTTGTTGAGCACCTACTATGTGCCTGGGAAGCATATAGTATACAGCAAAGAAGGTATAGAATTTCAAACACTTTGGCAGTATTTTGAAAACATGATCCCAGGCTGGGGTTGGGATTCAATTCGAAGCAGTTTACAAGGAACATGACAGGGTACAGGAGTGTCACCTTGGCTTCTTCCAGGCTTCCAGAGATCTTAAACTTAGAACTTCTGTTTTATATACTTGGATGTCCTTGCTGCCTCCACTGGGAAAGCTGAGCAGTGTAGTACAGTGCAAAGAACACGAAGAACTAGAACTGAACTGAGAACTAAAAGCTGAACTGTTCTTCCACTTCAGGTACCTGGTCTCCTCCAGCCTCAGTCTGTTCATCCATGAAATGGGAAAAGTAGCACC
>NW_012150174.1:7533249-7535235 GCF_000956105.1 Propithecus coquereli
GCTGGTTGGTGAGAGTTTATGGGGGTCGAGTACACCAGTCTGTTATCAGCTTTTGGCAGTGGTACACTGTGTTTCTGTTTGAAGTGGAATCTGTGAATAGTTTCACAGCTTGACAGTATTTTTTAATTCTGTCTGCTTAACAGCCCATCGTGCCAAAGAAGACCAAGAGGATACTGAAGGAAAAAAACAGATTTTTAAATGAGGATTGGGAATTGCAATATTATCTTGTTTCTGCTAAAGATAAGATGATTTGCTTGCTTCATGATACTGAAATATCAACATCAAAGAAATTCAATGGTCATCAGCATTATAATACTCATAAGGATCACAAATATTTTTAAATTAGAGGGAGAGGTACGAAAGGTTGTATTGCAGAAATTAAAAGATGAAAAGCAAAAACAAAGACAATTCTTTCAAGCAGCAATAAGACTGGGAAATAATGCCCTTGAAGCAATTTGTAAAGTAGCTTATATGCTCAGGAAAAAAGGGAAGCCATTCAGTAATGCAGAAATTGGGAAAGAATGCATTGTCGAAGTTGTAGGATGCTTAGACCCTGCTAACGTTTCAAAGTACAAACAACTGCCTCTCTCAAGGAGAACCAAAACCAATCAGCAGCATGAATTAGCCTTCAACTTAACAGAACAACTTCATACAATACTTCAAAAGGAAAATGTATATTATTCAATTGCTTTGGATGAATCAACTGATACTTCTGACTTGGTATAGGTTTTATACTTCATTCAGGTAATAACAGAAGATTTTCCTTGCTATGAAGAGTTACTCACTTGGGCACTCTTGGGAACAAAACACGGGGTATAGATATCTTCAACAGCTTTCAAGATAAACGTTGTTAAGTTGAACTGAATTTGCTAAATTTAGTGAGTGTATGCACAGATGGTGCACCTTCCATGACAGGAAAACACGAAGGGTTTATTGCACAGATGAAAGAAGTATTAACAGATCCAGATACTTTCATTTCTTTTCATTGTGTCTTGTGTCAGCAAAATTTCTGTGCTAAAGCTACTATGTAAAGTGTCACTTTGCAACAAGTTATTGATATAAGTATTGTTAACTATATTTGTGCAAATGCAACATGGCATCGTAAGTTTTGTAACATGCTAAAGCTGAACTGTGAGGTATTCAGTGTGGATTTGCAGTATGATTCTAAAGTGTGTTGGCTATCACAGGGACAGCTGTTAGCCAAAATTTTATCTCTTTAAGAACAGATAGTTAAATTTTATGAAGAACAGAATCAGCAATACAATGATTGAAAGAAGATTTCTGTAGGAATGTAGCATTTGGTATGATATTATGTCAAATCAAAATGACCTGAATATTTCTTTGCAAGGTAAAACTAAGTCTATACATGATACATGGCAAAAAATCCAAGCATTTAGAAACAATCTATCTTTTTTCAAAACACTTCTTCTTCAAAAGGAAATTTTGGATGAACATTTTCTCCAGTTAGCAAAGGTCATTTGATGAACAGGATGACATATGTGAATCATTTGAAGAATACACAGCTGTTATAGTTGTAATTGGAGATACAATGAAAGGTTCACTGACTTTGAGAATCATGACATCACACTCAAATTCGCATTTCAGCCTCACCTAGTTGATATCACCAAGGCACCTAAAGAACTACAGATGGAATTGATTGAGCTCTCAGTAGATGACATTTTAAAGTCATAGTTTGATGCTAAGAAAGATCCAATTGAAATATGGAAAAATGCAGTGGAATACCCACATCTTTGACAACATGCCTGAAAAATGCTTTCTTGCTTTTCAACCACTTACTGCTACAAATCTACATTTTCCTACCTGTGCCAAATCAAGACACCCTTAAGGTCACAAATGACTGATACCCATCCAGAAGATCAACTGAAACTGTAGACCTCCATGCTGCAACCAAAAATTCAAATGCTTTCCAACAAAAAGCAAACACAACAAAGTCATTAAAAGGTTAACTTTAAAATTAACAAATAG
>NW_012150174.1:7538578-7549169 GCF_000956105.1 Propithecus coquereli
TAGTACAGTGCAAAGAACACGAAGAACTAGAACTGAACTGAGAACTAAAAGCTGAACTGTTCTTCCACTTCAGGTACCTGGTCTCCTCCAGCCTCAGTCTGTTCATCCATGAAATGGGAAAAGTAGCACCAACACACATCCGAGCATTGCCGGGAGGCTCAGGTTCCCGCCCCAGCCAATGCAGCATGCAATGGTCTGGAGGGGGCCAGATTCTGTCGTGGGGATGGAAAGGAAGCACAAGTGGCTTGGATTTAAAAAAAGGGATTCAAGCGATGAAGCCCATCCTCTGTGTAGTAAGGCACTTTCCAATGGCTAACATGTAGAATACTTCTTCACTATTCTCTCTAGCACTGAACAATGGTAATGGTTTTTATTCCAGGAGCAACCACTTATTTATCTCCAGCATCTAAAACAGTGCAATCAGGACTCCATCCATCCATCCATCCATCCGCCTTGTTAAATGAAAGCTAACCACTACTCTAAGCTCTTTACAAACACCTCATTGACACAGGAGGAATCTTGGACGAGGCAGGTGGGCACCCCTCCTTTGGCCATTGGCCTTTCAATAACTCTCTAGGCTACGTGGAGCCTTGCTTCCTGCCATGCAAACTCCTAAGGCAGATAGATTCAGAAGGCCCAGCTACCTGGAGAGACTCTGAGCACAAGAGGCTGAGCCGATGATTCCTTGAACCCATCTGTCTGATGGGATAACCTCGCCAACTCCTAAGGCTTTCGGGGGAATTCAAAACTGTAGGGCCCAGTGTGGGTTAGTTGCCACTGTTGTTATTAACCACTAAATTAACTTACCCAACCTCCTGTCCCCCAGCAGACTGAAGCAATGGTTCCCACGAGCTCATTCTTGTGTCAGTAAAAATACGGAAAGGCGCAGCTTGTCTGGAATCTATTTATGAAACATCTCAGAAAAGCTCAGAAGATTTCATCGCAAACCTGAAGGTCAGACATTCTCTGGGACAGATGACAGTGCAGGACACTCAGGAGCTCGGCACCCCGTGGAAGGTGAGACTGGCCTTTCCCCACTTCACCTCTCCCGGGCCAGAATTTCAGAGAAGCAGCTGACCACCCACTCTGCAGCCTCCACGGGCAGGTGTGCACAGGCCGGCGTCTGCAGTGGGGCCCTCCCCAGGGACAAACACACCCACACTTAATCCCTAGGGGAATGGTGAACAAGGAGCAGCTCGCAGGGCAGGGAGGTGGCCAAGACAGAGAGCCCCAGGGCCCAGATGCCTTTTACCCTGACAAACAGTCATGACAGAGGTAATTCTCTTACTCTGTGCCAGACACTGTTCTAAGTGCTTTACGTATATTAACTTACCCAGGCCTCCCAATCACCCGCTGAGTTGGGCACTATTACTGTCCCCATTTTACAATTAAGAAATTTGAGGCACAGAGAGGTTAAGTAACATGCTTAAGGTCACACAGCTGTAAGTGAGATGCAAACCCAGGTTGGCCTGACTTCAAAGACCACACCACACCACTACCTCACTCCATGGCTCAAAGAAATGAGAGCCTCAAGGGCAGTCTATCTCAATAGAGCCCTTAGCACACCTCCCTCTCCTAAGTCCTGGGGCAAGACAGTCCCTCTCACCTCAACAGTCCCCAGCATCCTACAGTGATAGTTAACCTCTCCTGGCTCAGCTCAGTCTAGAAACATTTGCTCCCTCACACTCAATTCTCTCACAGGCCTGAGAGGAGCAAGGCGGTTAGATTCTGGGTTCTGAGCGGGAGCGGAGGCTCCGTGTCTGGGCTGGGACAGGGAGAAGGACAGGCAGAGTACGGACAGGGTCTACCCAGCCAAGACTCTGGCAATCATTTTAATGAGCAGTGCAGCACCATCTATGTTTGCCTGCTCTGAAAACTGAGTTGAAATAGAACGTGGTTCCAAGGCCCAGGACAGTTAAACAACCAAAAAACAAGACCACAGTGCATGTCATCTGAACCCAGTGACCACAAAGCCTTTTTTGATTCAGAGCTTAATTTAAAAAAACAAAAACAAAAATGAGTCAGGATATGGTTACATGACGGCATCGAGCTGTTCCCCCATCGCACATACTCCTAACTTCCCGTACAAAGAAAGCATTCTGGCATTATAGCGCCTTTCCACCAAGACAACAATAGGGTGCATTTTTCCATCTAACAACAGTTGGCTTGAAACAACAGATGGAGCAGCAAGAGTGGACGTGAGCCTGCAAAACCACATGGGACATTAATGGGTTTCCCAGCTGCTATCAGAGGGTCCAGACACTTGGTGTAGGGACGGGTCTCAGAATGTGTCACTCCAAAGGCCCTCTCACGGGGGCTCCAGGGAGCAGAGGATCAGCCTACGCATTCCCCACCCATGAGCTCAGGCTGGACGCCAGCCAGGGAGAGCCAAGGTGGACAGAGCACGAGAGGTCAAGAGCCTGTGATTCTCGCTGCTGCCCCAGGAAAGGAAGACTGGCCGTCCCACGGAGGCGTTAGGACACCAGCTCTGCCTCAAACAGCGATGGACGGTCTGGTGTGGTCTTAACTGAAGGAAAGACAGAGTCACAAGACATTGAAGAGAGACCTTAGAGAGGCCGTCGACTAAAACCTCTCACATCACACAAGGGAAACAGGACGGAGTAGGGAGGAAGGGAGAGAGGAATCTACGTTTCTGAGGACTTCCTCTTGCTAGGAATGAAGCTTTATGTGTTTGTTAAAGCTGGTAAGGTATGTTTTAATATTGCTGTTTTGCAGAAGCGGAAATTGGGACTCAAGCCGGTAAAGAAATTGGCCCTGGGTCACAAAGCTAATAAATGAAGGAACAGAGATTTGACCTCATCTCCCTCCCAGGCTCTCCCCAGCAAGCCCTCGCTGCCGCACATGGTCAGGCCCCAGCGGGCTCCTGACTGCCACTGCCAGCTCTGTGACATCAGACCAGGGTCCTCCACCACCTTTATGCCATGGGCCACTTTGGCAGCCTGGTCAAGCCTACAGACGCTTTCTCAGAATATTATCTTTAAATGCATAAAACAAAATGTTAACACATTTAACGTATCTAATAATATATTAAATAACAAGATCTAGCTACAAGTCTAACACTTACATAATTTGTAGGTAATTATATGTGTAAACCATGGATTGAGATAGCTGTGACCACTGCAAGAAGAAACGAAAATATCTGTGATTTCTATTGGTGACAAAGTCACAGAGACTGCTGATGTAGGTTTGCTGCCTACATTCATAACTAGGCAATATGCTACATTTCAGTTAGAGCAGTGGTCCCCAACCTTTTTGGCACCAAGGACCGTTTTCATGGAAGACAATTTTTCCATGGACTCGGGGGAAGTGGAGGATGGTTTTGGGATGATTCAAGCACATTACATTTATTGTGAAGTCAAACCTCTCTGCTAATGACAATCTGTATTTGTAGCCGCTCCCCAGCGCTAGCATCACCACCTCAGCTCCACCTCAGATCATCAGGCATTAGATTCTCGTAAGTAGCACGCAACCTAGATCCCTAACACGTACAGTTTACAGCAGGGTTCGCACTCCCATGAGAATCTAATGCCACCACTGATCTGACAGGAGGCAGAGCTCAGACGGTGATGCGAGCGATGGGGAGCGGCTGTAAATACAGATGAAGCTTTGCTCACCTGCCATTCAGCTCCTGCGTACGGCCCAGTTCCTAACAGGTCCTAAGCCTGGGGATTGGGGACTGCAGAGTTAGAGGTTAATGAAAATAAACATTTTATTTTTCATCCAAACTCACAGATCTCTAAAGATTAAAAATCCCTGTAGCAGACCAGCACTGCTATGAATCCCCAGCATGAGAGACAATTGTCAACCTCTTCCTTAAACCTGAAGGACAAAATAATAACAGTTACTATTCACCGAACATTACAGTGTTGCAGCCCCCCTGCCAAGCTAACTGGTTTCCTACTTACAACCATACTTTGAAGTGGGTAATATTGCCTTCATCTTACAAAGCAGAAAATTTTGGTTTCAAAGTTGAATCTCAAAGCAAGTTAGATCCAACTATTACATGTTCAGGTTTCTAGATTATCAAATGAGATATTAGATTATTGTGATCGAAGAGATTGCAAAGTAAGCTGTTAGGAAAAACTATTTTGCTTGAAGCTCCCTACTTGGCTGTATGAATTTTGAATTCATATAAACAAAACAAAATCAATTAGATGCTAAAACTGATATAAGGCTACCAATGTCATCTTTAACCCCAAATTTCAAACCACTAAATCCACCAAAACAACTTCATGGTACCAGGACATAAATCAAGAACTTATAATAAGCAAACACTCAAACGTGAAAGTCTAAAGTCAGAAATTTATAAACACAAAACAATGTTGTTGCCTACCTTAAATATTTCAAGCAGGATTTGTTTCGAAAAATAAAGGTAAATACAACATCTGAGCTCTCTCTGTATCCTCGCCACCCAACACTAAGTATTGAAGAAATAGTGTACCTGGAGAGAGAATGCATCTCAGATCTTTCCAGACGTCACTTTCTCCACTGAAGTCCTTAAACAAAGGTGGATCGACTGGATACTAAAGTCTGGGGCCACTGGTTTTGAACATTCTTCATTCTTCCATGTATCCCCATGTAATTCCAGGCAAATCCTTTATCCCAATTAAGCCTCACTGTCCTCATCTATGAAGTGGGGACAGCATTCCCAGCCCTTATTACCTCAGAGCTATTGTGAGAATCAAATGAGGTACTAGACGCAAATTGCTTTATAAACAGAAGAGCTTTATACCATTGTGATTTGTTATGAAATCTAACAAAGGGTAAGTCATCCCATATGGTTGGGAGCTTCAGAGTAAATGTGACAGGCAAAAATACAAGAGACGCCTGCAGCACAAGAGAGGATCGCCCATCAACGCCACCCACACCTGTGGCCATGTGCTGCAGACCAGAAGCAAGGCCAGCGTACGCTCTGCGTGGAAAACCTTCCCGCCAGGAAAATACCGAAACACTGGGAGAGTCCAGACCTGCCAATACTCGGGTGTACAATCCCTTGCAAAGCAGCGTAACCCACATCCTCCCCTCCTCAAGGACCATGGCTCACGGTCTCCACCTAGGTGTGTCTTTAAGGAGAAGAGAGTTTCAAGGTGATGGTGACGAACCACAATCAAAATGTCTGAAAGAGGCCAAGTAGATGAGGATACAAAGGCAGTCACGGTCTTTGCTAACTCCGAGGCCTCTAGTGGCTCTGAAGAAAGCATTTCTACCCACACAGGGGGAATTGGGTCGGGTTACAGTGGGTTGGGGGAGAAAGGGGAGGTGAAGACATAGGAGCAAGGAATGGGGGATTATCTTCCCCAGGCATTTGGTTGAGAAGGGAAGAAGAAATACTGGTTTTTGTGAGAAGTCGGATGGCTGCTTAGCAGGAAGGGGCTGAGAGCTAGGGAGGGAGGTAAAGGGTGAGAACAGCTGCGTGGGAATTGAGACAGACAGGAAACTGGCTCGGTTTTCTGCAAAGGCTGTCCCAGTAGCACCACGAGGCTCAGCGTTAAGTTGCCATAACTCAGTAACGACACCAACCAGCGCCAGGCAGCCCTCGAGAGCAGGACACAGCGTTAGAGTCTCCTCAGGTGGGGGCAGCCTGTTGTCAAGGGCGCCGAGAAGATGCCACCTATGATTGCAAAGGCACAACCTCCATCATGGGCAAGAGAATGATGTTGGAGGCTGATGGGTGGGGAGGAGAGGGAAGCGTTGGCCGAGGATGGAAACCGGGGTTTGCAGCAGGTTTCAGGAGAGCGACACAGAGAGAGAAGCAGCAGCTCCCAGCTGTGGTTAGAGAGGAGCGTTTCCAGTGAGAGTTCGGGTGGGGCAGTTCTGGGTGGTGGCAAACCCCTAGGTGTGGCCCTGGGATGGGCTGCTGAGGAGAAGAGGGGAAGTGGAAGCCACTGGAGCCGCAAAGGGGCAGGATCTCTGAGGACAGGGCGTCCACAGATCGAACACTGAAAGTGCCAGCAATGCCAGCCAGGGGCAGGGTGGAGGAGAGGCTGAGAACAGGGGAGGAGGGTGGCTAGATCACAGCCCATGAAGCTGTGGGAGACCGGTCGGCGAGGCAGGAGACAGGCTGAGCAGCAGGGCACCCCGCCAGGCTGGAGCTGGGACTTTAATTGAGGGGCACTGGGGAGCCCCTGAATTTGTGCAGAGGCACCGTCAGAGCTGTGCTTGGGAAGAGGACTCTGCAGGGGCCAGTAGGGAGCCGGGCTGCAGGGGAGGAAAGGCCACGGGACAGTCCAGAGGCTGGCAGCTGTGATCAGCCAGTCCCTAAACCAAAGAGGGACGGTGGGAAGGGAGAGCAGGGGACAGGCGTGAATAAAATCGCAGAGAAAGGTGCAGCAGGACTTGACAGCTGATTGAATGCGGGAAGCAGAAAGGAGGCGGGAGTCCAGAATGCTTGCAGAGTGTGAGCCTTCGGGACATTGAAACAGAGGAAGACAGCAGCCTTCAGAAGAAGGGGTGGGTGTGTTTGAAGGTGCCGGAGGGGCGTCCTGAAGACATCCAGAAGCTACGAGAGTTGAAAAACTGTTTTTCCTCTTACTATACTCTCACAACACAACCAACACACAATACTTCTGTCACCTCTGGTCACCAACCAGCACCCAATTTCTCCCCACCAGCAACCAGTTCTACAGTGGTGTCTTCTAATTCAACCAGATTCTGTATCCCACAGGCTGAAGGCACAGTCCCACAAGACTGCACCCACTTCAGATGCCTGTCGCAAGTAGCAGGTGGCCACCTACACTTCTGGCCAACTGGCTGTAAATCAAGGGTTCCCACGTCCCCCTCGTCAGGTTCCATCAGCTTGCTAGAGCACTCACAGAACTCAGGGAATCACCTACCTACATCTAATAAGCTGTTATTAGAAGGGGCATTGTAAAAGAGGCAGATGAACAGCCAGATGGGAGAGATGCGCAGGGCAAGGCGGATGGGAAGGGGCGGGAAGCTTCTCTGCCCTCTCCCTACATGCCACCCTCTAGGCCCCTCTGTGTGTTCAGCTGTCCAGAAGCTCCCAAATCCAGTCCTTCTGGGTTTTTATGGAAGCTCCATTATGTAGGAATGACTGATTAAATCACTGGTCATTGATGATCAAGTTAACCTGTGGTCCCTGTTTCAGGTGACCAACCCCATCCTGAAGCTACCTTATTAGCATACAAAATTCCCAGGGTTTTAGGAGCTGTGTGTCAGGCATCAGGGAAAACCAAATACACATTTCACAGTATCAGGCTACCTCAGTGAGGGCATGGGGCTCAGGAGGGGGGACAGGGCAGGGACAGAAACGTGGAGAGCCATCCTCATGCGGTGATGGGAGAGTGTGGCTGAGTCTCCTGAGAAAGGACACCCGGCAGAAGCAGAGAGTCAGAGACAAACCCTTGGAGGGTACCAAGTGTGCACTACAGAAAAGGTGAAAAAGCAAAAAGACTTTGAAAAATGGGTCCCAAAAGTTATGGCATGCCCTTCCCCAACACCATACATGAAAATTTACTCAAAATGGTGAAAGATCCAAACCTAAGAGCTGAAACTATAAAACTCCTAGAAGAAAATGTAGGGCAAAAGCTTCATGACGCTGGATTTGGTAACAATTTCTTGGATATGACACCAAAGGCATAGGCAAGAGGAGGAAAATAGATGAATTGGACTTCATCGAAATTAAAAACTTTTGTGGAACAAAGGATACTATCAACCCAGTAGAAACACAACCCATAGAATGGGAGAAAAAATTTGTAAATCACATTTCTGACAATGGATTAGTATCCAGAATATATAGAGGATTCTTAAAAGTCAACAACAACAAAACATATAACCTGATTCAAAAGTGGGCAAAGGACTTGAATAGACAGTTCCGTAAGAGAGACACACGAATGGACAATAAGCACAGGAAAAGACGCTCAACATCACTAATCGTTAGGGAAATGCAAATCAAGACCACAGTGAGATTCCACCTCACCTCCATTAGGATGGCTGCTATAAAAGAAAACAAAAAATACGTATTGGTGAGAATGTGGAGAAATCCGAATCCTTGGGCACTGCTGGTGGGAATGTAAAATGGTGCAGCCACTATGTTTCCATAGGATGATGGTTCCTCAAAAAATTAAAAATAGAACTGCCATGTGATCCAGCAATTCCACTTCTGTATACCCAAAAGAACTGAAAGCAGGGTCTTGAAGAGATATTTGTATATCCATGTTCATAGCAGCATTACTCATAACAGCCAAAAGCTGGAAGTAACCTGTGTCCATTGACAGATGAATGAACAAATGTGATACATATATACGACAGAATATTATTCAGCCCTGAAAAAGCAGGAAATCTGGACACATGTTACAACATGGACGAACTTTGAGGACATTTTGCTAAGTGAAATAAGGCAGTCACAAAAGGACAAATACGGTGATTTGATTACTCTAAGTACCTGGTATGCAGTTAGAGTTATCAAGTTTCACAGAGACAGAAGATAGAATGGTGGTTGCCAGGGGCCGGGGGGAGGGAGGAATGAGTCATTATTGTTTAATGGTACAGAATCTCCGTTTTACAAGATGAAAAAGTTTTAGAGATGAATGGTGGTGATGGCTGCACACAAATGTGAATGTGCTTAATGCCACTGAACTGTACACTTAAAAATGGTTAAAATGGTAAATTTTATGTTAAAATAAAGTTGTATCACAAAAGGCAGTAGGATAGCCTCAAGAAGGAGAAGAAGGTGATTAACCGGGCATTTTAAATGTTTTATGTGCATTTCCTCATATAGCCTTCACCCCAGCCCCGTCAGATAACAACTCTCGTTATTATTATTCCCATGGCACAGAAGAAGAAACAGAAGCTCCAAGAAGCAAGACCACACAGTTAGTAAGACATGGGTAGTGTTACGTGCTGTGGCTATTCCAGAGGATTTTTTCTTCTTCCAAGAAGACTTTAAATCAGAATGGCCCTGACCTTGGCAACGAGGCTGGCTCCAGCCTGGCCCTGATCTGCTGGTGTATGGTCAAAGAGCAAGCAGCTCCTCTAAGACACGATGAGCACGGGATGCAATAAATTCTTTAGGCCTGAGACGGCTGTTACTCACAGATGGGAGAGACTCCAGTCTACCTTTATGTTTTTCAACCCCGAGATTTCACAATTCCTTTTATGGGGACGTCAGATCATGTTACTTTGCACTGAAAAGCCTCCTGTGGCTTTGCATCTCATTCGGAGTAAACGACAAAGTCCATCCAATGGTTTCAAGGTCAACCCCACTCTCTCTCTCTGACCCATCTCTTAACACCCCTGGCTCCTCCCAGCCACATGGGTCTCCTTGCTGTTTCGAGAATATACTGAGCACACTGGCTTGTCAGCACTTGAACACCTGCTATTGTTCCCTTTGCGTAGACTTCTCTTCCCTCTAAGAGCTGCACGCTCATGATTTGACTTCCTTTAGGTCTCTGCTCAAATGCCACCATCTCCTAGAAGCCTTCCAAGGACATCCTATATCAGACAGCAACCCGCCCTCCCCTACCCTGCTGTGTTTTCTACCTAGGACTTACCACCTCCCGACACACACATGCACCCCACCCCCATACGCACACACACTCAGACCACACTCATTTGCTTATAGTCTCTCGCTAACAAGAACATAAACTCTAAGAGGACAGGGACTTTGTCTGTTTTCTTTAGTGCTGTATTCCCAATGCCTGGCATGTAATAGACACTCAAAATGACTTTTTGAATGAGTTAATAATTGTGAAAAATTTAACTCAGGGATGGCAATTTTAAAAATAAGAGTAAATGAAAACAGTCTGGTGGTTCCTTAAAAAGTTAAAAATAGAATTACCATGTGACTTAGCAATTGTACTCCTAGGTATATACCCAAAAGAAGTGAAAACAAGGACTCAAACTGATACTTATATGTCAGTCTTCATCACAGCATTATTCATAGGAGCCAAAAGGTGCAAGAAACCCAAGTGTCCATCGATGAATGAATGGATAAACCAATGTGTACATACATACAACAGAATATTATCCAGCCCTAAAATGAAGAATATTCTGGCACATGTTACAATGTCGATGAACCTTGAGGACATCAAGCTCAGTGAATAAGTCAGTCACAAATACTGTATGAATACATATTTACGAGGTACCTAGAGTAGTTAAACTCTAGAGACAGAAAGTAGGATGGTGTTTGCCAGAGGCTAGGAAGGAGTAGAATTATTGATTAGTAGGTACAGAGTTTCAGTTTTGCAAGATGAAAAAGGTTGTAGAGATGAATGGCGGTGATGATTGCAGAACGACATGAATGTATTTAATGCCACTGAACTATACATTTGAAAATGGTTAAAATGTAAATTTTATCTTACGTATATTTTATCACAGTTAAAAAAACTCATACTCAATTCAGTTATTGGAAAAGTTTTAAGTATGATTGGAATAACATGGATATGTAAATCTACTTTTTCAATCACAAATTTTATGAAATCTAAGTACAGATTAAATATTTCTGATTAAACTTTAGCATCTGCATTGAGATGTTCTGTGTGAATAAAATACAGGCCAGATTTTGAAGACTTAGCACAAAAAATGCAAAATTATCTTTAAATATTTTTTA
>NW_012150174.1:7550104-7806911 GCF_000956105.1 Propithecus coquereli
ATATATTATTATATTTACAACTTACTGTCAAGTATATACTTCTGTAACTATATATGTTCACATATTTCAATGTTTTTATTGGTATATGTGTTACATAGAGAGCTGGTAGCCTATAGCTGACCATCCTAGATCAGTTGAGAACCGTGTGGCCTCCTACCCTTGTCTCTTGCAAAACTCATTTGCTGAAAGGCCAAATAGGAGAAGACCTAATTGCTAGAACCTGCAGACATTTGATTCTCTCGTACAGTTTGACTTCTTCCTCAGCTCAATCCTGCCTCTTCCCCCATTCCTTTCACAGATGGTGATTGCTAATGAACATCTTGCACTCCAAATACCTTGTAAGCATTTGCTTTTGAAGAATTCAACCTGTGACAAATACCTATTAGGTATATTAGGGTAATGTCAGGCATTACCCTAGGTGCTGGAGAATCAGCAAGGAACATATGGACAAAAACTCCAGCCCCCATGGAACTTATATTTTAATGGAGTTTCTGGGAACACTTTTGCCTATGTGGTAAAGAAATATATGTAGCTAGAGCAGCCCCTTCTACCTTCTTCCTGCCTTGAAAGCAAATGTGAGGGCTGGTGCTACAGCAGCCACCTTGTGTCTACAAGGTGATGAGTATAAGAAAAAGCCACACTGTCCAATTCAACACCCACTAGCCACATGTGGCTATTAAACACTTGAAATGTGGCTGGCCTGAATTGAGATGACCTGTAAAACACATACAGGATTTTGGCAATTTCATATAAAAAAGTAAAATATTTCAGTAATCATTATTTATACTTACTACATGTTGAAATGATAAAAAGTGTGGATATATTAGCTTCACTGGGTGAGCCCTGGTATTTCCAGACCTTGACAGTGGGTTTACAGAAACCGGTACCAGCCAATCCCTTCATTTCCTCATTTGCCTGTCCAAAGTTACATCCAAGCATTGCTCTCTGAGCACCCCTTATTTTATAATTGAATAACATACATTATTACAATTAATTTCACTATTTCTTTGTATTTTTCAAATGTGGCTACTAGAAATTTTTAAATTACATGCGTCTGACATTGTGTTTCTATTGGACAGCACTGGGTCAGAGAATCAGAGAACACAGCTACTGAACCTCCAGTCACCAACGCTCTCCTGACTTCTCGTTAAAAAAAAATAAACCTTTATTTGTTTTAGTCTCTACGGTCAGGTTTTCAGGTACTTGCAGCCGAATGCAATCCTCACTAACTCAGTGGAGGAGCACAACCTGGCCCAGCGAACTGCCCAGGGCCTGTCCTGTGGCCAGAGGCTGAACTCAGCCTGGTACCCACCCAGGTGGGTAGGAGTAGACAGATATATTCACACCAGGTGGGAGAATTCTCTGGCCATAAAATATACTGATATCCTAGATATTTTTTATTGTGGAAAAAAAAAAGCAAAGCAGATCGGGAGTGTCCAATGGGCAGGAAAGGGAAGTCAGGGTGTACCTTCCAGTCTGGGAAACAGAGTGTTAATCTGCTTCATGGTTTCCATTTGCCCTGCCCAGCAATACACATTTATTTGGATAATCCCGGCCAGAGATTCCCAGGGGCCTTGTACAACCCTGGGTGGGCCAGGAACTGCAAGAGGGTTTTCTTTTTTCTCCAAGAAAAAGGAGGCCCAGACTTTCAGCCCCACAAGCCTACTGGCTGATGTCCCATCCCTTTTGAAAGCTCCGTGGGCAGCCAGATGCTAGTCAAGGCTAAACAAGGCTGTGGCCACCACCCCTGCCCGACAGGGAGCAATGATGAGATGTAAATTTAAACAGATGCTTAAATAAGGAAATGAAGGCATTGGCTCATACCGATTTCTGCAAACCCTCTATCAAGCGTTGGAAATACCAGGGCTCACCCAGTACAGCTCCAGAAAGAAGCCCCTTGAGCCACAGAGTTCATTCATCTATCCCTGAGCATGTTCCCTGTGCTGGGTGCTTGAGACCCAGAGATGAGCCAGACGTGGTCATTAAACTCAGGGAGCTCACAGTCAAGTGGGAAAGAGATAGACACAGAATCAATGCAGGACACTGATCAGCGAGACAGCAACAGGAACAGAGAGTGTGGGAGTCCACTGGGGCACCAAACCCAAACTGGGGATGCAATAAGAGGAGGAGGTAGTGGGGAGGAAGTCAGGGAGGGCTCCCAGGAGGAGGTGATGTTTGCATGAACTGAATCACAAAGAGAACAAGTTAGCCAGCCCAGGCCCCAGTTGAGCACTAATAGCATAGACCCTCTGTGGGCCAGGGCCCTAAAATCTCAAATTATTCACCAAATTTTGAAAACAAATATAAGTATATTCAATGTGATACACTTACATGTGTTCTTCTTTTAAAGAACATTCACTTTCACTGATAAAGCAAACTTCTTAATGAAACCATGAATATCAAACTATGTTGTGAATTATAAAGCACAATGCAAATGTTAGATGGTAATAATAGTAATAAAATCATTGTTGTTGTTGTGAGGGGCGACAGCAATCCCTACCATATCGCTGCTGGACTGCTCCTCGCCCAGTGGCCCCGTCTGAGGGCGCCCAGGCTGCAGGACCCAGAGGGTGTCCGTCCACGCCCACTCGGCAAGGCCCAGGAAGCTAAGCAGGCAATGTCCCACTGCGGTATCCCCTTTTAAAGAAAGACTTTCCTTCACACTTCCCTGCACTACTGGTGGGAGTCTCCACCCTAGGGAGGAGGATTTGACAATGCCTATAATTTTTACACGCAGTGCACAGGCCCTTTGACTCAAAAATTCTCACAGTCTATCCTATAGATAAGCTTTTACACGTCTACAAAGAAGCGTGGCTCAGGAAATGGACTGCAGCCCTGTTTAAAACGGCAAAAGGCTGGAAACTAAGTAAACAAATTGTGATACAGCCATAAAGTGGGAAAAGCAAGGAATAAAAGGGCTAGATCCATTCGTACTGATACGAAACAATCGCAAAGATTGAGCGGAAAAAGTGAAGCACTGAACAAGTCTAGAACAAACGTGTACAGGTGCTTCCCGTCAAGAAAATCAGGGTGCGGGTACCCAGACCCATAACATGCCTGCACACCGTGTGCATATACACACGTGTGGAGACCCTCAGGAAGGGCACAGCACACACGGTACGGCAGTGGCCTCCATGAAGGGGAAACGGAGGAATGGGGAAAAGAAACTTCTTTTCACACTATGTAGTCTTGTGCTACTTGAATTATTTTTTATCATGAGCATGCATTTCCTTTTTAATTAAATTAGTTTTCTCTTAACGAGACAAAAAAATCTTTCCACATATATTTATAAAATGGACCACAGTGAACCTGGATTAACCACTTCCTGGGAAGACAGCCAAAAAAGGGTTTTCTCCTCAGCACGATACTGTGAACTGGATTCACTCGAGTCCCCGTATGATGTCTGACGCACACACTCGTGCGAGCCCCACACGCTCGGCGTGGAGTGGCGACGCCAAACGCCGTCATCGGCACAACCCGACTGGCAATCCAGGCCCCAAAACTTGCTTGATGTGGCGGTGCCGCCGTCCATCGTTAGGCGAGTGGACAAAGTTCACGCGCGCTTCTTGTTGGGCTGGTACAGAATCTCCCACCCCGGAGCCCCGGCTCTGCTTTATCAGGTAGGCTGCAACTGTCCCTATCAGGCAAAGCGGGACTTGACGTGCCTCGGCCAGCACCCCGCAGTGGGTGATTTCAGAGGCCAGGAATGTCAGATGGGCCTCTCCAGGCCAAGAGGTAGCAGCCTTCTGCTCCCAGCTTCCCCCTCCCACCCCTAACACCCTCTCGCTCCACCTCTCTGCCTCCCCGCTGTGCTTTGCTGCATACACTGGGCCTGGGCTCACCCTGGGGAGGGGCTGCAGAGGCGAAGGTGGGCGAGGGTCACGTTCAGGAGCAAAGGGTGTGAGGTGCTCACAATATACAGACATTCCCCTCTAAAAAGATAACGCATGAGTTTTCATTATATAGGCTGGCCCCATTCCTGCGAGTGACGAGAGTCCATGAGTCACTTCCTGCAAGCGTGTTTTCATGGCAATGGTGTACGAATGCCTCCTGGTCTGAAACGGTCACCTGCGATTACTGAGCAACCCC
Source organism: Propithecus coquereli (assembly GCF_000956105.1). Lineage (NCBI taxonomy): Eukaryota > Metazoa > Chordata > Mammalia > Primates > Indriidae > Propithecus > Propithecus coquereli. The sequence goes on from NW_012150174.1 coordinate 7,554,194, forward strand.
AAGGAGGGTGGCGAGAAGAACCCTGGACTGGATTGGGAGCTGGAGGCTCATTGTCAATGGTTTACCAGGCCTTCTGTTTGGGCACGGGCCCCTCCATTCACACCCTGGTCCAGGAGGCCCTTCTCCCGTCTTCTCCCATCCTCGCATTCCACTCTCTCTGGCTCTCCTCCTTTCCCCACTCCCCACACACCCCTTCTTTCCCATGACACAAGCAACACACTCTTCCTAGGATATGTCATTTTTCCTGTGTTCCCTCTAGCTGTTTCCTTAGCTCTACATGGCAAACTCATACTCATTCGTCCAGCCCCACATCATACCTCCTCTTCCAGGAAGCATTCCCAGACTACCCCAAGTGCAGTTACTTGCTTTTCTATACTCCTGCAGACCAGTGTACACAACTCTCTCATAGCACTTAGGATATTAATGATAATAATGGCTGAATTCTTTTTTTTTTAAAGACAGGATTTCACTCCACCACTACAGGCTGGAATGCTGTGGCATCATCGTAGTTCACTGCAACCTCAAACTCCTGGGCTCAAGTGATCCTCCTGCCTCAGTCTTCTGAGAAGCTGGGACTATAGGCACATGCCACTGTGTCCAGACAATTTTTCTATTTTTTGTAGAGACAGGGTCTCACTCTTGCTCAGGCTGGTCTTGTACGCCTGACCTCAAGCAATCTTCCTGCCTTGGCCTCCCAGACTGCTAGGATTATAGGTGTGAGCCACTGCACCTGGCCTCAATGGCTAAATGTTTACTGATCACTTACCAGAATGCCAGGCAGCACTCCAAACGCTTTTCAAAGGTTACTTTTTTTTTTTTTTTTTTTTTTTTTTTTTTTTGAGACAGAGTCTCACTCTGTTGCCCGGACTAGAGTGCTGTGGCATCAGCCTAGCTCACAGCAACCTCAAACTCCTGGACTCAAGCAATCCTACTGCCTCAGACTCGCAAGTAGCTGGGACTACAGGCATGTGCCACCATGCCCGGCTAATTTTTTCTATATATATTTTTAGCTGTCCAATTAATTTCTTTCTATTTTTGGTAGAGACGGAGTCTTGCTCTTGCTCAGGCTGGTCTCGAACTCCTGAGCTCAAATGATCTGCCCGCCTCGGCCTCCCAGAATGCTGGGATTACAGGCGTGAGCCACCGCTCCCGGCCGAAAGGTTTCCTTACTTAATCCTCAGTAACTCTGTGACGCAGGAACCATTATTACTCTTGTTTTACATGCTCCTGCGGATCAGAGATTTTAAGTCACTTGCCCAAGTCCACAGAGCTATTAAGTGGCTGGTAGGTACTTACACAAATACCTGGCACATAATAGCTGCTCAATAATTATTCACCTCATGAATGATTAAATCAGTAGACAAATGCAGAAGCAATTACATTTCTGTCTCCTTTACAAAATGCTCAAGTGGGAACCACTTCTTATTCATCTTTAAAACTATCCTCCCTGCCAAATACCTAGTAAGATGTAGGGCACTGGAAACACCTGCTGATGAGTGAATGAACAAAAGAATATAAGAGCAAAATAGTTAACGGAGTCCAAATCCCAGCATTGCCACTCACTAGCTTCAGCTAAATAGCTTCGGATGCCTGGGCCCCCATCTGTCACTCATCAAATGCAGAGATTGTATATGACATTTGCTTAAGTTCCTTCTAGCATTAAAGATTTATATTAAAAAAAAAGTCACATGATTTTGTGATTATGGCATTTCCCATACCAAATTATGCACTGCAGTTCTTCCGCCTTCCCTGTGAACATTGGATGTGACATTTGAGCCAGGCGTTACCCTGCTGCAGAGCCAGTATCAGTCCTGAAAGAGTTAATTGGCTGGATGCTTGGTTCACCTCATTCTTATCCAAACAGAGTCACACCCAGGGAAAGAATTATTAAGTGCCTGACAAAACCTTCATAAATAATAATCAATCATAAACAATGATCTCAAGTCAGACTATGCAAGTGGCACCTGAGCCATGGCTCTAAGGACATTCCAGGCCATTCTCCTCGTCCCCTGGCACCTTACCAGAATCCTTCTTCTCCAAATATTACTAGTGATAGATCCTGGTCCCTAATCTGGCACCACCGCCACCACGAGCACATGCGTGCGACACACACACTCACTCACTGATGGCACGAACGCAGCAGCGCAGTGCTGAGGGGCTGACACATGCTGTGAGACACATGCCGAGGCCCCGATCCACTCCAGATGGCACTGAGATGCGTCCACATCGGTGCAAAGGCAGGGGCTCTGGCTGAATTTCATTTGTTCCTGCTCTACCTGTGGCTGACCAGGAGCTTGGCTTTATGTCTGGTACCTGATACACTCGTGTCGTCTGCTTAGCATTGATGATCAGCCACATGTATGCTAATGCCCAGGATTTCCCTCTGGCTAATGCTCAGCGCAAACCATTACACCAAAGGGTACCTACCTGCGGTGTGTGAGCAAGACAGTGTCTGTTCACGGTGGAGGAGAGGCAGGGCCCTGTTCCGTGTTTTGCCTGACTCGCAACAAGGAGTACGGGCGCCGGCCTCACAGAGCGGGATGCTAACCATCCGCACGTGAATCCAATGCGGACAGGGCCTCCGCTGCGACCGGAGCACAAGTGAACAGCCTCTGTAGAGGACACTTGTTGTTTACCTGTCCCACACTCCCACGTCTGTGGGGACCTGCTCCTCCCTCACGCCCGTTGTGTGACGCTTGAAGGGCTGCCAATCACAGCGGCCAGTTCCCCTGGCTTTGGCCGTAATAAACCCACAGGTGAGCCCATCAGAACCCTCCTCTGAGATTTTTTTCAATATTGAGCTGGAAGAGGAAGATTCTAGCCTTTGGGGTCAGAGAGCTATAAAGACTTGAATGAAAGGCTACCCACAGGGAGAAAAGTCTGTTTGCAGGAGGGAAGAATGGAGCCCACAAAGAGCAAAGCACCCCGATTATGACAAAGGAGAAAGACTCCGAGTGTGTGGACCTTCCTATTTATACGAGTTAATGATTTCCATTTTGTTTGGTTAGTTTGAGCTGGGTTGTGAAAAGGACAGCTCAAGTGACCTAGCGCAGTCACCATCCGTATGTACAGAGCGTTTTCAAACGTATCGTCCTTCCTCAGCACCCAGGTGGTTTTTATGAGATGGGCTGTCCCTCATTTGAAATGTCTTTGTTCCTTCCCACAAGAAAGGCGTCACCATTCCTGGGCAAGAGGCACTCTTAGCACCACTAACTATGGCCGTTTTCTTCCCCTTTGTATCTCAGGTGCCAGTGGTGCCCTGCCAACCACAAGACAGCTGTTCTATTTCAAGCTATCAATGCTCGTAAAATGGGAGCTGGCCAGACAGGCTCAGCAACCGACGAGTGATGTTTGAAAGAAGAGCCTCTTTGCGGTGGTCGGCCCTCTGTTCCATCCCTCTGCTGGCTGACTCCCTCTGAAGATCCGTCTTCAGATCACCAAGAGGGTCCCTCAGCAGCCACAGAGTGTTGGGTGTATGGGGCAATCACATTTCCTAATAAAACAGGAGCCCTGAAAACCCTCTGTGAGAAAACATAACTCAGTCGGGTCATGTGACTTTTATGGGAACTTTCAAAAGCAAAGCCACCATATACAACTACGGAGAAGGGTGACGCTTTGAAGGCTACAAGCTTCCCCTCCTCTGACTCTGCAGAGCTGCCCGGTGAACTATGAACCATGAAGTTACGACAATGGGGCTGGCAGGCCCTGGGCGGAGCGGTGCCCAGGACACTGGTCCCACCCTGTCCTACCCTCTCCTTTTCTCCACCGCCCCTCTGCTCTGCCTGCGGCTAGAGCTCTGCAGGCCAGGGATAGGCACTGCCTGGATGGCTCGTCTGCTCTGGGCTGAGGCGATCGGTCTGCTTCAGCCTGCTGGAATGTTCTGCCTACGTCCCGTACAGTACAGTTGGTGCGCCCCGGGCTTGGAAGGGCTTGGCAGCTGTCTCCCCAGGGCAGTGGAAAGTATCCCACAGTGGACTCTACAGCTCCTCATCACCAAAACAAAAACACAACAGCCCGATTGCCATGGAGAGTTCAATCCTCTTGTCCTGGGATTGGCACCGACTGGAATTCCAAAGGCTCTGGCTGACCTACCTCCTGCGAGGTCTAAATACAGCACGTTCAATTCTAACCTAAACACACAGCCTGGACCAGCGCCCGGGCCTGACGGCCCCAGGAGCCACCCAGGAAGTCAGCTGGGAAGTCTTGACTCCTAGCCGCCCAAGGGTGGGGGGCATTTCAGAGCTATCAGAGGTGTGATGGGCTGGTGAGCCTTCACTGATGCTGTCTATGGCCACACGACGGGGGTTGCAATCAGTTTGTACAGGGCTAACTACACAAGTGATTCTGAGCAGAGAAATGCATCCTGGGGAAGGGGCTGGGCAGTGGTGAACGCAGGCGTGTCAGGAGGGAGAGAATGAGAGAGGGAGGAAAAGGCAGTAAGCACCAAAGACCTACTAGCCAATTAACACATTAACTGCCATGGGAGTTGTATTTAACTCACGCTAGTTTTGAGCCCGGGGCCTTGTGAAGCATATGCAACTCACACATCTCTTTACCTTTACCCTTATGAACTATGTTTCAAGTTGCATATAACTCACGCACAGAAAATAATAAAAAATAACACTTTTTCCATTAAATTGGAAAGAAATTATTTTTGAGGTTTTTATTATATTTTTGTAATAAAATACCAAGACCCCAGGGAGAAAACTTTTTTTGTAATGTGGCAATGCGTTAATTCAAAACCAGGGGATCTTTCCAAAACATTGGTACCCAGGGGAACACAACTCTCTAATTATGCCTCTCCATGGGATTGGAGGGCTTAAGCCCTGGAATGAGACAGATCGAGGTTGCCCTCCAGTTATGTGACCTTGGGCAAGACAATTGACTTCTCAATTTTCACACCTCTAAAATGACCTAAAGGACTACTGTGTGATGAGACCATGGATATAAAGTGCCTAGCGCATAGTAGTTGCTCAATAAATAGCAGCTACTAGAAGTAGTAGTGGTAGCAGTAATAGCAGAAGTAGGATAACATCAGGTATTTGCTTCCCTCCTTTGACCTTGCCTTGGATTGGGCACAGGGCTTCCTTCGCTTGGAGAGGGCACAAGAAAGGTTGCCGAGGCCACCATGATAAGATGGAAACTCCCAACGAGGAAAAGCCCACATGTATAGACAAAGGAAACCTTCACTTGAGAAAAACAATGCGACATTCACACCCACATCTACTGAAGAACCTTAGAATGGCAAAATGGCCACAGCCTCCTAACCTCCCAAACGTCAACACACGCAACCCTGCAAAGGTAAGAAATGCCTACACGGGGGCTTCCCCTTACCTTGGTGTTCATGCACGACTTCCCTCGCTTATACTCTTTGTGGGAGCCACGCTTGTCCAATTTGTACCACAGGGCTTTGGCCTTCCAGGTGGTCACCTTGGACTTGAGCTTGGAATAAAAGTTTCTGTGGTCCAGAGGGTCTAGGTCCAGGTGTCGTGTGAGGATGTTGAAGGCCTGGAGGGTACCTTTGCACGTGGACGCCTGGACAAAGTTCTCAAAAACCTGTCCTGCCTGGGCCTGCTTCTCATCCTCGTTTTCCCCCATGGTTCAGGAGCCGTGTGGAGCAGTGGTGCGGAGAGGACAGAGGAGAACACCATGAAGTACCTGGAGAAACTTCACACCTGCAAAGGCAGAGGGAGGCAGAGGTGAGCTTCGTGGGCAATGAGTGTGGGGGTGGGGTGGGTGCTGAGAGATAAAAATAAAATTCCCTTAAGACACTAAAATCTTAACCATAATACTTAGTGCTCAGTGCTAAGCACAAACCGTGTAAATGGGATGTACAATCGTGCCTTCTCACCTGGCAATGCGGCCTGGCTGGCAATCTCTCCCCTACACCCCCTCCTCTTGCTGGCTGGAAAGAACCACAGACTGTACGATGCTACACCCTGGCTGATGTCAACAGTACCTGGTCAATCTTGCTATAAACCAGATGTTTCTGGAAATAGTGACTAGCGAAGGAAAAAAAATAGAAAAGCATAGATTTAGCACCTTTGCAAACCTACCATTCTTGGTGCTGCAAATGGGTTGACTAATATCAACAGAACCTGTTCCCATTACATTGTGCACAGACAGAAAAAAAACAAATCCAAAGCACATGCCTCTCTGGGTTCCATGACCATCCCACCTATCCTTAGACATCAAACTGCAAGGTCTTTCTTCATTAGTTACCAGAGGGCAGGTCTTTCCCATGTGGATGACAAACGGCAGCTTCTCAAAACTCTCTGTTCCTGGTAGCTGCTGGGAGCACACACCCACCTCAGTCAGACACAAGGAAAGACAGAGGGACATGCGGGCCGCCTTCCCCGACATGGACAAGGAGCCTGTGCTCTGTCAGCCCGGCCGCCAGCTATCTGGAACAAGTGCTTGGGCCAACGGGAGGGGAACGCGGAGGGAGCTCATTCACATCACAAAAATAACTCGCCCGGGTTTTGGCCGTGGACCTTTCTCTCCGCATCACTCTAACCTCAGGCATGTCTTAGGAAAGTCATTTAAGTTTCAAAAGAACAAAAATAAAGTAGAACTGATTTTCCAAAGCACTGTTTTTCCAGAATCCAAAGCTAGAGCAAGAAGACAAGTGTGGAGGAACTGGGGCTGACCCGGCTGTCGGGAGGGTTTGAGGGCATCTGTAAACAAGAGGGCGCAGCAGACCGAGCCCCCTAGCAGCCCCTGGCAAGAGGAGCTCGGCAAACCCACAGGACACAAGGCCCTCGTGGCAGCTTCGCGCTGTCTACACAGGAATGCTTAGTGTGGGCACATTTGGATTGCGGGATGGTTTTTATAATACTAAAAGCTGAGAACGGTGTTTATCTTCTTCCTTAATCTCTTACTCATTCATCCAGTAACAATTATTGGTGCCTTGGCAAGAGTGGGCATCACGCAAGGTGCTGGGGATACAGAGATGGCCAGCACAGGGCCAGACCTGGCCTCGCGAGGCGGGCAGATTACAAGACAACAGGCAGGGGCTTGTGGAATATGAACAACGTGCATGGAAGCCCAGAGCAGGAGGCGTCCAACAGAGCCTCAGGGAGTCCAGAGGAGCCACAAGACGGAAGTGTCAAGAACACTCCAATTTTAGGAACCAGACGGATTTCACTAGAAGACTGGAAAGTGGACACTCTAGGCAAAGGGAACACACAGAAGCGTGAGTCTCGAAAGGGCTGGCACAGGCGTGGAAAGACATCAAGTTCAAGGCGTCAGGAGTTCAGGACCTGTGAGGAGGAAAGGTGGGGATGTCCAGGGCAGATGGCGGAGTGTGTCTCCTCCAGGCCAAGAAGGGGCCCGGTCCCTCCAGTGGGCCACGGGGAGAAGACAGAGCAGCAGGGGAGACGAGTCTTCGGGAAGATGGGATGGCAGGGGTGGAATGGAGGAGGAGGCTGGAGGCAGCAGTGAGGAGAGAAGCTGGGAGAGGGGAAGAACGGCACTCACAGAGGAGCACAGCCCGCAGGCACCACCCAGAAGGGGCAGCCTGCTGAGGCAGACACCAACATCCAGACACTGGGGGCAGGGGGACACCAGCGACTTGTGCAGGGCCCTGCCCTCCCTTCCTGCTTTCCCCGAGAGCTTCCAAGGTACCTGGCACTGGGCTCAGCTGAAGGGAGATTGGCACACATGCCTTGCTCCAGGCCCAGCCAGCTTCCACGCCTCAGCCAGGCCTGGATCCTCCGTGAGGCCTTACCTGGCTACTCTGTCCTCAGCACTCAATGCCTTCAGCAGACTAGGGACACAGCTCTGCACCCTGCCAGACACGATGAGTACAGATTCCCTCCCAGATGCTCTCCGGGCTCTAGGATGTCCACCGTGCTCACTGTGGAATTACTCACATCAACACCACCTCCTACTGTGTCTCAGCATCCCCACGAGGGACACTTGCTACCCAGAGAGCATCAACAGAGGCAGGCCTCGCTGGCTTTTCAGAGCATGTTAACATCCTCAGCCTTTGTCTATCTTTGGAACCACGCTGTGCCCAGCATTGAAGAACGGATGCAGTGGCTGGGGACAAATACAAGGCTACTTGAATTCGTCTGCTACCCTGCGGTCCTTTCTGAGGACCAGCTAGTGGAACAGAGAAAACCACAAGGCTTTAGAGATATTAGAGGCTGAGTACAAAGCTCAGCTTGGCCCCTAACCACCACGTGGCCTCAGTTTCTTCTTTTGCAAAAGATGGACAGTAATCTCAGCCTTGCAGGGTTGCCATGAAGGGTGAGAAACACGGATGGCGGCAGAGCCCAGCCCCGGGAGGCATTCAGTGCATCTGTCACATGAGATAGATTTGTATCTGGAGGAATGCACCAGTCTGAAAAATAGTTTTGTAAATCCGGTCTCCGAGTTGTCACCTCCTCCTTGTCCAAAATCATAAACTGTTTGGAGGTATCAAGCCATGCCTGACTCCTAGACGATAATTTACAAACTGGAAGAACCTGTCTCCTCCCCACCAGAAGTGCCTCCCCTCCTCCTCAAAAAGAAGAAAGAACAACTTAATCTTAGAGCTCCAGTGGAGAAAGAGCCAAAGATGGTGCTGAGGGCTGGGGTGCGTGTGGGAGGAACTGGCCCTTATCTGGAGTGAGATAGCGGAGGTGGAGGAAGATGGCTTGACAGGAGAAGATAAGCGTGGCTTGGACGCTACCACAGCAGCCCGTACCAGGCTCAGACCTGCCTCCCTGGACCGAAACAGTCCAGTCTCAGCCTTTAAAGTCGGCTTTCCAGTGTAAGTCAAGGACCTTAAAAATGACTAACACCTGTGGAAGGTAGCTTTCCTCATGGGAGAACATCAGAGTATTCAGAATCAGGCAAACTTGGGTATAAATCTGGTTTCGAGCACTTGCTAGCTGTGTGACCCTAGGCAAGTTATCTCATCTATCTGGCCCCAGTTTTCTCATCTGTGAAATGGGAATAATGCAGTCTTCCCTCTGTATCTGTGGGGGATTTGTTCCAGGGCCTCACACAGATACCAAAATCTGTATGTGTAGCTGGGCGTGGTGGCTCACGCCTGTAATCCCAACACTTTGAGAGGCTGAGGAGAGAAGATCGCTTGAGGCCAGTTCGAGACCAGCCTAGGCCACATAGTGAGACTCTGTATCTACAAAAAATTAAAATGTTAGGTAGGCGTGGTAGCACATGCCTGTAATCCCAGCTACTTGCGAGGCCGAGCTGAGGCAGGGGGATCGCTTGAGCCCAAGAGTTTGAGGTTGCAGTCAGCTATGATCATGTCACTGCACTCCAGCCTGGGCAACAGAGCAAGACCCTGTCTCACAAAAAAAAAAAAAATCCACAAATGCTCAAGTCCCTTACATAAAATGGTACAGTATTTGCATATAACCTATATACATCCTTTCATTTACTTTAAATCATCTCTAAATGACTTATAATACCTAATACAATATGAATGCTATGTAAATAGTTGTTATACTGTATTGTTCAGGAAATCATGGCAAGAAAAAATGTACATGTTCAATATAGACACAACCATCTACTTTTTTTCCTGAATATTTTCAATCTGCAGTGAGTTGAATCCATGGTTGTGGAGCCCATGGGTACAGAGGGCTGACTCTACTACGCACGCCATGGGGTTGTAAGGAATCAGTGAGATCAGGTATGTGCAGTACTTAGCACTTTGTGGATTCATGATAATCAGTGCTCATTACTATTCTTCAAATGGCCCAAACATCATCAAATCAAAAGGAAGGGGAAAAAGAACACAATTCATGACCACTGAGACTAGCTTTCCAGGTCAAGGAATTATACACAGGTTGAGTATCCCTTATCCAAAATGCTTGGGATCAGAAGTATTCAGGGTTTTGGATTTTTTTGGCTTTTGGAATGTTTACATCATACTTACCGGTTGAGCATATCAAATCCAAAAATCCAAAATCCGAAATACTCTAATGAGCATTTCCTCTGAGTATCATGTCAGCACTCAGAACATTTCAGATTTTGGAGCACTTTGCATTTCAGATTAGGGATACACCACCTGTATACTTTAAAACTAGAGGACAAGGGCTTTCAATTTAGAAGATCTGAGTTCAAACCCACTTCCTAGATGTGTAGCCTTGGACACATCACTCAGCTTCTGAGTTTTCTGTTCCCCATACATGAAATGGGGAACACCACGCGGAGTCGTTTTGGTGATGGATGCACATGTTTGGGACGCAGGGCAGTGTGGGGGATGAACGGGAAAGGGCTCACCCAGCACCCAGAAGGACTCGGTGAGTCTGAGTCTAAGCTTTAAGCCTTTTCTTCCAGAGAACTGGGGTGTAATAACTTTGGTGGGTACCCACCAACCCCTATCCCAAAAGAAGGTGGTCAAGGGTTTTTTGGTTTTCTCTTTTAAAGCAGAGGATCCTGGGTGACTGGCTCTTGTTAACCACCACCCAGCTGCTGCCTTTTTGGAGTTTGATATGAAATTGAAATAAAATCAACTAGCCAGAAATATGAAAGGTTTCTCCATTTTCTGGCAAGAAACAAGATGTGATGCTTTCATTTCCAAGAATAGCTTTGAAGCAATCTGGTTTCTGCCAACTGAAGTCCCTTATTTGTGGTTCTTCTGCTCCTCTGCCTATGTGACTTCATGAGTCACAAAGCAATTCCCTCTCCCTGCCCCTGGCTGCTACAAATTAAAACTCAGGGCCTCAGACTGCAGGCAACGACCTTGGTTATGGGCTCAGCCCACAGCACCTGAGAGACAAGCTCGAGGTCTGTGCAGAGCCCCCGAGCACCTCTCCAAATGAGAGAAGAAGCCTCCTCACCGCAAATCTGCAGGTACATTCATATTTAGGATTCCATGCTGTTTGCCTTCCTTGAGCCTGCCAAACGGCAAATCAAACAGTGTGACCAGGACTTTGACGAATGACAGAGTTCTATAAAAACTCAGGGAGGTTCTGCCCAATGTCCCCTGGGGAGGGACACTGGGCAGAACCTTCCCACAAAGCAGCAGTTTGGCCCAGGAGAAAAGCTCATCCTTTAACCCCTCCCTCAAGGCTCACAGACAAGATCTGTTTCAAAGGTAATGCAATCTAAAAACAAAACGCTCTTGCCCTTGATACTGCCAAGCTGCCCTATTCAAACTTACCATCTCCCAGGCCTAGCTCACCAAGGAGCCGTGGGGCAGGGCCCAGTTTCCTTGGCGATAAATGGGGGCTCATCCTATACTTGCAGGGTGGTTGGAAGACTAAAAGCTCCAGCTCTGAGCCTCACACATGGAAGATTGTCAGTCGTGGCTACCTGAATCCAACACCTGAGATGAGGCAGGAGCCAGCCAGGGACTCAGCGGTGGGAGATTCTCCTGCACACACTATCTCTGCAGGGCCCACCGTGGGCAGGAATACCTGGCACACAGGTGGCGCCTGCAGATCCATCTGGTCCAGGAAGGCCTGGCTTCCCATCTACCAGGGCACTAGGCATCCAACTTGAACCACAAGAAGCAACCCCGAGGTTGTGAAGGGACTGAAGGGCCACCTTGTTCTCCTGGTAATCTCCTTCCAGCAGGCAGCCCACTGTCCCTTGGTCACTTCCACAATGCCGAGTGCACTGCCTCCTGGGGCCACCCACTCCAACCTTGCCACCTCTGTTCAGAAGAGGGCCTTGGTAAGATAATTCTTCTCAGGCTTTTCCAGAGAGAGAAATTCTGTCTCTCCAGAGGTTTCTTTCTCTACTGTTCCTGGTTTTAGCCTTGAGATTACCCACAGGAAGTTGGAGCCCCTGTCCATACAGGCTGGGCCTACACATGTGGAGTCCTCTTACACGTGTCTTCCGGAACCCTACTGGAAAAAGCCAATGAAAAGCATCCAAGAGACTCACTGTGGATGAGTCTCCCCACCATGTTCCCAAGCTGTAGCAAGGCGTGGACCCTCCCTCTGTCACCACACTGCCCCAGGGCAGGAGTGCTGGCAAGAGGCCCCCAGCCCATGGCAGGCCTTGGCCTTCTGTGCTTCTCTGCTCAGAGCCCATGTTCACTGGGCTCTGGCCCTCCCCGCGCCAGCCCCTTCCTTCCCTTCCTCAATGGCAGGAGGACTCCACTGCTCTGGCCTACAGTGGCCTCACACATTCCCCCTTCCTCGCATCGCTCCGCTGCCTCTTGCAGCCACTCACAATGCTAGTCCCTGCCTTCCAGGGTCCCCCTGCCTGGTGTCTAAAGGCACCCGTGTGCTGACCAGCCACAGTGCTAGGAAGGGTGGAAGAGAGCCATCCCCAGCCAGGTACTTCTACCAGCACTAACCTAAGGAATCCTCACAAGTCTGGGGGGTGGCATGACATTTTTTTTCCCCCTCTTTTTTGGTTTCTATTCTATAAGATACAAGGGGCTTAAAAAAAAAAGACAAAAAAAAGAAGTTATTTACAGTTTTAGAACTTGCCTGTCTCCCTTTTCTGTAATGCAGCAATGAGTCCATATGGGGTTACTATTTTATGTATGTATGTACATGTGTATGTGTATGTACATGCATGTGTAGATGTGTGTGTGTGTGTGTATCACACACATACATGCATTTAAGATTTCTTCCATAAGGATTTCTAGCCAGTGCTCCACATCTTCACCCATACCACCAAGCCCTCTTCCAGGACCTTCTCAGAGAGGCAAAGTCTTTGAGGTGGGGGGACTCTGGCCTAGGCATGAGCAGATTGGGGTCCACACCTCAGCCTGCCTCCTGCCCTCATGAGGACACAGACGGTCGGCCCTGCGCCAGCCTTGTTACAACCATCATCTCATTTAACCATCCGTGTTTGATGGAAGAGAAGACGGCTTTACGGGGGTAAGTAGCTTCCTCCACGTCACACAGGTAGCAAGCGGGGACAATGCTGTGAACTGAGCCCAGTTCCATCTCACTTCAAGACCCATGCTCCGGGCCACCAGTCGATACAAGGCACATACACAGAAGTAACATGGACTTCCCTGCCCGAAGCCACCGTGTAAATTAAACCCGTTATGTTCTGTAGCTTCTCAAGTTCTTCTGGGCTGGGAGAGTCTGCGCGTGTCAACAACAGGGCATGGCTTTGTCAGTTATGGTGCAACCAGACGATAAAGTGTCAGGCCGTCCTTCAAAAATAATATTTATAAAGATATTTAATCCATGGGGAAATGTTTATGCCACAATACAGAGTGAAAAGAGCAGGACACAAATCCAGGAACTCAGTATGATCTCAACTCCCCAAAATAATATCTCTAGGAGAAGAGAAATAAGCCAAACATGAGCAGTAGCTGTGTGTGTGAGTACATTTCAGATGATTGTTATTATACTTTACCTTATACTTTTCTGTATTTCCCAAATTTTCTACCAGGAGCATGCATGATTTTTAGAGCTCCCTCCTGTATACACAGTCCAGGTCCGAGAGTCTTCTCTCCCGACTGTCGGTCTCAACGACAGGCGGTGGGCTCCTGTGTCTTATCTTCCCCAGACCTAGAAACACCCCAGCGCTCAGTGGGGCTCAGTGTCTGGGGCCCCGTGTGGCTCCACAACACGAGCAGTGCGGTCTTTCTCCAAAAGACAGAGGGGCGTCCTGCGTGGAGCCCTGCCACTGTGCTGGCTTAATAAATTGGCTTGGATTCTAACAGGTCAGGGACAAGTCCCCCCACGGCTGCATTCCCCCCAGCAGCTCTGCTTGAGGGACCACACGGCTCTCGAGTCCAGCATGGCAGGCCCCTTCCAGAGAGCCATGCTCTTCCACCCACATTCCAGCGTGGGACGGGGAAGACATTTGGGGCCTTTGACCCAAATCTCGGCTGTGCCTGTAGGACCCCTTGCTGGGGAACCCCCCCAAGAAGGAAACCCGTGTACCCGGTTGACAAAATAAGATACATCTCACCACACACACAGCCTGTCTCACCAACAGAAACCCAGCAGACTCCGCACATGCCCTGAATCATCCTAAGCACGTATTAGGCGCCCAGGCAAATGGCGAACTCGAAATTCCAATTTCCAGGGGGCCAGCCTATCTCAAACTAATAGTGGGAGGTGCCCACAATGGGCAAATTCACAGAGACAGTAAATAGAATGGTGGTTACCAGGGCCTGGGAAAAGGTGGAAATGGGGAGTTTTTATTTAATGGGTACAGACTTTCACTTTGGGATGCTGAATAAGCTCTGTGGGTGGATGGCAGTGGCGGTTGTACGACAACGCAAACGTACTTAATACCACCGAACTGTACACTTAAAATGGCGGAAACAGTAAATTTTATGTTATGCATATTTTGCCACAAAAACAATAATAAAATATATACAAAATAAAACCACCACCACCACCACCACCTATTAATGGGAGCCGCCCAAGGCCGGAGTATAGAATTTGTGGTATAATTAACAATCAAGTTAATTTTCTAAAATACTTTTGAGTTAAGATATAATAAGTGAAATAAATCATTAGGATAATGGAAGAAAATTGCTGTTTTTTATTTGGTTCAATGAAATAATTTTTAACTTTTTTAAAGTCATCTAGGCTCCCTCATTCTTCCTTCCAAACTTCAGTTGACCCTGAGAAGCTTACAGAAGCTCAGCGCTGCCAAGGTCCCAATTTTTATCTCTTATTCTGCCTTTTCAAGGCTCTCACCACCAACACACGCCTCCCCCACCACTCGGCACCTGTGAAATCTCCTACAACACCCCAGGGAAGGTTGGGAACCGGCTCCCTGGTCACAGTTCCCAGGGCTTACTATACACCGCCTTATCCAGGGAGAACATTCCAGCTCTGCTCTGACGCTTCCTGCACGGTGCTGCCAGGGGTCTGCGGTTCCCTGAAAGCAGGGAGCGTTCTTCCCTGTAGTGAGAAAATTCCCAAAAAGCTCCTTAAGCATAGGTCCAGATCAGCACAGCTCTGCTGGACATGACATCAGGCTCAAAGGAGTGCAGATAATGGCTGTGTAATTGGACAAGACAGCTGTCCCTTAAGGTCAGGGCTTGGCATAATCAACTTTGAGGACACTGGCTATGAATGCTTTTAATTCATTAGGAGAATCCTGTTGTAATGCAACGAAGTGTCCCCCATTTAAAAAAATAAAGCTGACGTATATTATACTTACTGTCTTCAAGCAGCACACGTGGACGTGCGCTACCTTCTACCTGCTGATTCCTGTCCTCCAAGGCTCCTCTTCTCTAGACCCTCCTCACCTCCCGGCCTACGCCCCTCCCAAAATGGCTGGGGGCTCCCCCAGGGTCCCCACAGCATCCTGTGCTTACCTCCACTACAGAAAGTTATTCTGTGTCGAAATTAATTTTTCATTTCCCTACTCCCAGTTCCTAGCACAAAGCCCTCTCTATGTAGTATGTGCTAAAGGAACGAACGAACGTGCAATCTTTGGGAACACGAAATTGTTGACATTTAATGGGCGTCTATGAAGTCTTGGGCAATGTGTTCAAAGCTTTATATGCATTAAAGTGTTTTGTCATTGTAACAAACCAAGGCATTGTTAGATACCATTATTATCCCCATTTCTCAAAGAATCAGAGAAGCTCGCAACTTGCCCAAGGCCACGCGGCCGGAAGTGGTGAGCCTGCCACTTGAAGCCCCCTTATCCGAGGTCAGAGGCACATCCCCCCCACCACACCCACATTGCTCCCACACACGGAGCAGATGGAGCCACAGGTGGACAGGTGCTACTGCCTTGCACAGCACATCAGGGACACGGTCTCTGGTCTAGACCTTTGATTCGTGATACTCTCCTACCCTTCTTTTATCAAACTCCAAAATGCTGGCATCTGTAGATCAAATGAGAACAGCACCTAATGAGCCAGTAAAAGCTCAGCTGAGAGGTGGCTGTCAAGCCTTGGTGAGCATGGCAGAGACAAGCCTTGCTGACCACCAGCCTGACTGCTGCTTCTTCCTGGGCCTGTGCTTGCAGCTGTCTCAGGCCAGGTAACCAGGTTCTAGGTCATGGAGGGTGGGCAGGAATGGCACGCGCCACTTCTAGGGCTGACCCGTAAGAACCACAGCGATCTTCCGTGCTTTTCCTGCTTCTGCCAGAGCACGGCAGCCTTGGAAACCACGTGTTGAAGACGGCAGAGCCACAGGACAGAAGGAACCAGGCCTCCTGGATGCTTACTTGGAGGAAAGCTCTCTATGACCAGAACACACACTGGACTTTCTATATGTGAGAAATAAACATATAGTATGTGAAGTCGCTGAGAATAGGGGGTTCATCTGTTGGTCAGGAAGCATCACCTTAACTAATACAGTAGGTACTATGGGTGGGTACGTCAGAGTTGGCCGATGGCTTTCCCTCCCAATAAGAAGGCTGAGTGCAGAGAATTAACATCGCTCCCCCTACCACCACTGTTGCAGTCCAACTTCCAACAACCTCCGGTTCTGCCACATTACATTTTACCTCCCATTAGCACCTCAACATCCTGGAAAAGTCTCTTGGCCCCCAGAAACAACCCTGCTCACCCTCTACTTCGGCACACTCACGTGCACAGACCAGCTTGAAAAAACACATCCCTTCCCTATTTGAAAATGGTATAAGACAGGAGAACAGGACAGATAAGCTAGTTCATTTCCTTGGTTTCGAAAACACCCCCGGGGCACCCAGCTCCTCAGTCGCTGGAAGCCGATGCGATGCGATGTGGTGGAAAGAACGCGGACTTCTGAGTCACCGAGTTCACCCCTGGGCAAGTCATAAACAACAGAGAGTTCCTGTGAACATCAAACAGAGGTGCCTCTCACAGCACCGGGCTCACAGATGTGCTCAGTAAGTGTCAGCTCCTGGAACACTGCGTGGGGATGACTCCCATCACTTTAAGCTCCAGGTAGCCCAGACCAAACTAAGGCAGAAATTGGTGAATTTTCACAGAGGGTGAGGCCGGCTCATTCTCCCTTTAACCAAGCATCTGCTAAGGTGGGACAGTTAAAAGCATATTTTCCACCAAGTCTCTGCCCAGCACCCCTGGAAGTCGCTCGCCAGGTGAACCTTGGGGTCTGCATGGCACTACATCTCACGTCTTGCTGAAATTGGGCCTCGGGGACTTGAATCCCAGTACGGTAATTAGTCTGGACGATGGAGAGGGATGCTGGGGAAGAGGTGTCGAAGTCATGGCAAAGTGACTTGAAAAGGATTTCTCGCCTCCTTTCTCGCCTCCGCCTGCTCACTGTGTGCACGGCACTGAGCCAGGAGCCCAGGGTGACCGCGGAGCCAGCCGTCCTGCCCAGAGCAGCCCACAACCCAGCTATGTCTGATGGAGTCTGTTTTCCAAAGGACCCCCTTTCTGAAGAACTGCACCATCTGAAGCATTTTTTCAAACCCCCTCTAAAAGGATTCATTGCCCAAGAAAGACTTTTTTGGTTTTTATCTGATTTATCCATATGAAGTCATTCCCCTAAATGTGCACAAATTCAACCACGGTTAGAGCTATATTTGCTTTCACCGGAGAAAACAAATAGCAGTCTCCCTTCTTCCCTTCACATCCTAGGTTCCCAAAGGAATAGTCTAGCCTCGCAGTGCGCACTTCCTCACCTCCCACTCACCCGTCAATCCACCACAGTCTGGTTTCTACTCACACCCGCACGCCACCTCATGCAGCACGCCGACGTCACCACCGGCTCTCTGTTGCTAAATCTGGTCGCCACTTACGGGGCCTTATCTGGCTTGTGCTGTCTCCCCATTTCAGTCTTCTGCAGACTGCTCTCTCTCCACCTGCCCCCGAAAGTGAAGCTTCTGATCTTCACACTCATCTTGCTCTCAAGGACTCAACACTCCTACGGCTCAATCAGCATCTACGTCCTGATGACTCGCCAAGCTGTACGCCCAACACGCATCTCCCTGCTGCATTCTGGGCCCACGTGTCAATGGCATTAGATGTTTCCCCACCACTCTCTTACAGAGACCTCCCCTGCAGTCTGTTTACCTTCCACCTGTTCCTTCTCCTGTCACGCCAGCCTCAGTGAATGGCACCATCTGCACCCAGACCCTCAAGCCAAGTCCGTGGAGTTGACATTCTCTGCCCCTTTCCCTCATTTTATAGAGTCACCCAGCCCTGCCTCCTTGATAGCCTGATCCACTGCCATCTCCCCTCTTTCCTCGGAGGTTCAGGTCCCCACTTGCTCTCACCTGGAACTCTCAAAATCTCATCAATGCCCTTCCTGCCTTGAGATTCACCTCCTTCCAACCCACCAGCCTAGTTCTCAATCTGCTGCCAGACAGAACTGTATATCAAAAATGTACGCTTGGTCAGATTCCATTCCTGTTTAAAATTCTTCAACAGCTGCCTGAAAATCTGCAGGGTGAAGTCCCAACATCTCAGTAGAGCAAAACAAAACCCACGTTCATGATCCAGCCCTTGCCTTACCCATCACCCTCTTCCCAATCCCTCATGCTCTAGACTCAGGAACCACATGCAGTTCCCTGGTGAACTGAGCCCCTTCAGACTTCTGCCCTGCGCCTCTGCCTATGCTGGTCCCTCTGTCTGGAAGGCCCATCCAGACAGTTCACTTGGTGAAAACTGGGTTGTCATTAGAGGCGGAACATCAAAAGTAGCAGAATGTCATGGCTCCCAGTTTGGCCTCTGGAGTCAGGCAGACTGGCTGCAAACCCCAACCCATCACTTACTAGGGGTGTGAGCCCGCATGAGTTACCTAACCTCTTTGAACCTCAGTTTCCTCATCTATAGAATAGGGATAATAATGGTCCGGGACCTGTTGGGTTGAGGATAAAACACAACGACGCCTGGCGAAGAAGTATTCTTAGCTGCATCATTCTTCTTTGAAGCTTCACCTTGCCCTCCCCTCGCCCCCTTCCCACCCTGTACCCTGGGGGAGGTTTGTATTAATATGATGGTTTTACACATACACTATTGCACTGATCTACTTGCAGGCCTGCCTGCCCTACCAGCTGTGGGCTCTGAGGCCAGCGGCTGCATGTCCAGGGCTTGGCACCTGGGCCTCTGGCAATGGTAGATACCCGATAACCACTTGTTTTTGATCAAATCAAATCAAAAGCATCACACAAAATTCAGGATATGTAGTGGCTCGGGTTGCGACTGTAACACCACCACTTTGCTCAGGGCCAGGTCAGCTCTGACCTGAATTACCAAGTGGCTCTCCTAACAATCTCCACTTCCCACCCCCACTTCCCATCTGGCTGGCTTCACCTTCACCTGTTTATAAAGTTCTCTGGGCTCCCTGAACCCCTTGTACAAGTCCAGACTCCCCTGCTGGGCTCATCAGGTCCCCCTACCAGAAAGCTCCCTCCTCATCAGGCTCAATTCCCAAAGGCATCCGGGCCCACCCTGTGCTGCCCCAGATAGGCTGGCCTCTTCTGCACTCACATGGGGTCTCTGCCTTACCTCTCCCACCCCTGTGCAAACCTCGCCCAGCCTCTGAAGCAAAGTCGGCCCCACAGCACTAACTGAAGCTGTGCCCATGGGAGTGGCTCAGTCTATTCAGGGAATCTGATTCGAACTAACAATTGCTGATAAGGGCTGTGGCAGAGGTGAGCACCAAGGTGGGTGGACGCAGAGCGGGAGATGGAGTGACCAAGTGCCTGAGAGAAGCTTCCAGGGAAGGTGGCCCCAGAGCTGGACCTTAAAGGATGAGCTGCAGAGCTCAGGTACAAAAGCTGCCCAACCCTTGCCTGTCTGTCTTTACCACGCATCCTTCTAACTCCCGGAATCTATGCCAAAGCTCACCAAACCTGGGTCGCCGGCAGATTCACCAGGAAGTGTCCAAAAATTCAGCTTCCTGGGCCCACTCCCAAACAGAATCTCAGTAGCCTGAGGTCCAAGAGGAAAAATATTTTTTAACTCCCTGGGGAATTCTGTTGATCAGCCAGGTTTGGGAGCCCCTAGCCACGTTCGCTTCCACCATTCCATTTACTGAGAATCTGCACCGTGCCCAGGGCCTCACAAGGCACTGGGGATACACCAGGTGAACAAGACGTGTCTCCCCATCTTCTGAGAAAGGGGAGAGACACACAGTTACAATGCAGGGGCCACAGAGGGCACAGACCATGCCATCTGGCACTTCATTTAGCCTTGAACCCATAAAATCTTTTGTGCATTAATCTTGTCTGCACAACTAATGTAAAACCTTAACGAAAAGGTAATGTTTTTTTGTTTCTTTTCTATTTCCCAGAGTATTCATGTTAGTTCTGGGTTCTCAGCTGGTCCTCAATTGATATTCAAATGATTCAACTTTTTGTATTATGTCCTTTTTTGACTAATTCACCTGCTGATGAGCTGTTTACTGAGTTTTATCTTTGTAATTCCAGTGCCAGTGTGGTACCTGCTCCCAGCAGGTAGTGAGTATGTGTTTGTCGAATGAATGAATGTTTACCAGTAAAAATCTAGGTCAGGAGGGATGGAACTGCTTCCACTGTACCACCTTTAGAGTTCACTTAAAAGACTTCTAAAGTTTTTGTCTGAATTACAGACCTTCAATTTCAGGATTAATTTCCTGATATACAATTACAGAAGCTTTGCTCTTTCTATGGTCACTAATGTTATTAACAATGTAAATAACACCTTCCTGGATCTCAGCAGTCCCCTGGCCTTGGTACGAATGTGCCAGGGCCAGGGAAGGGGAGATCCTTGTCCATTCCTTCCATTAAGCCGTCCACCCGGCCAGCAGTCCATCTGGCCACACCCCTCACCCCAGTCTCCGCGTAAGGACCTGTAAGGTCCAATGTGTATCAGGGCACTCAGTCTTTATAAGCAGGTATGTACACCTGCATGGACAGGTGAGCCCTGACTGAGTCAGAAATAACTCATGGGCTGTTCAAAGCTTACTGACATGTCAACACACCTGGGGAGCCAGGATCTATGATTTGAATGTAAAATTCCCGATGCTGCAGAGAGGCAGCATACAAAGCAGGGACGCTCATCAGGAGGTTTCTGGGAGACATGTCTGAGTGCAGGACATTCAGCCAGTCAGAGGTGGGCTGGGCAAGCACAGGTAGCCAGAAAAATGGACTCTACCCTGCTCTCGCCAGGGCCAGCATTCCCAGTGGTTTATTGCCGCTACTGACGTTTGCTTTAAGACCTGAAAAAAGGACTTGTAGCCTTGAGCCGATAAGGATCAAAGATCATCTGGCCCTCCCTCCAGGCCCCAGCTTAGGAGATATCTCTATCAGGTAAAAACCAGAGGACTCTTTTCCGAATTATGTGCTGGGTCCTGGAGAGCATGTGGGCAGCTCAGTCTGAGGCCTGTTCACTTCCTTTTTCCTTGCTGGTAATTCATTCATTCATTCATTCAACAGATACTGATTACTATATGCCAGGCCATGTGCTAAATGAATCCAGCTTAACAGTTCTCAGGGACAACCTCGGGGGGGTGACCACACCAGACACCGACAGGGTGAGGCAACTCTGGGAAAGGATTTCTTCCCTTTACCAGGAGGCAGCCCGAGAGCAGCTCTCGGCCCACGGAAAATATGCAGCTATCAGGAGGCACTTCAGATGTGTGAGCAGAAGTGCAAGATAAAGACAGTTCTGGCCCCTTCCTTACTGTGCAGAGGAACCAAAGTCTCCTGGGAATTCTTTTCCCCAAAGATCTATAAAAGCAATTAAGGTTCCAGGCAGTAAATGTAGAAATGCCTCTCTGATAAGATAGGGTAGAACCAGTCCCTAAAATACACTCAGCTGCTGAACTGACTCTTGAGGAGATGATTGGCTTGGCAGGTCGTACGACCGCTGGAGTTTGAAAGTCCCGTGACGTCATCCTGCTTGGTAACGCTTCCGAGGCTACCAGCTGAGAGCAGTGCAGACCTGTGCAGGAGGGTGGCAGAGTCTTAGGAGAAGGATGCCACCTCTCCAGGTGGCACTCGGAGGCCACATTCCTGTGAGCTCAGAGATGCTGGGACAAGTGCTCCAGGACTCAGCACGGGCTTTGACCGCTCGGTGGGTCAAAATGCCCCACTGGCCCCACACTCCAACATCTGGCAGCCCGGGGAGAGCAGCACCGAAGGTGAGGCCAAGCTGATGAATTTTCCGCAGTGACAGAGAGACCGTCTCCCACAGTCCTGATGTAATAAATCTGTGTTGGCTGAAGAAGATGCTGGACTCTTTCCTTGGTATTTGGGCTCATGTTCTGAAAAAAACATTCACTAAAATAAGCAGCAACTGTTCCCAGAAAGGATTTTCTCTCTCCTCATAAAGATTCAAACCCCAGGGGCCACAAGTAGGGACAGTTGATACAAGACCAGGAAACCTTTGACTCCAAATCACTGTCTGGTTTATTGATTTATTGTCCTCCCCACAGAGGACAATTCAGGCTCAAAGTTCAGTTTCCAAAGCTTCGTTCCTCGGGCAGATCTCAGCAAGGAATTTATTAAAGGGGAGGAGGAGAACATTGCCCAAGAGACAAGGGTTGCTGGAGGGTTCTCTCCCTTCACCATTACGCTTTCCACTTTAATGATCTGATATTTTTTTAAAATTCTGGCTCACCCTCATGACAAATAACCCACTTCCTGGATACTTCCACCTTGCAAATATGATCCTTCAAAACAGCTATATATTTCTATTGGTCTTTATTTTTAAGCAGCTTTCTCACCTCGCACCCCCAGCTCCTGCAGAACTATTGTGTGACCCTGTCTGGAATGTGAAACGGTCCCTGAAGAGAAAGTCTGCACAGGAACTCTCAAGGGTGTTTGCTATCAGCTTATTTGGCAAGAGGAATCTGAGACATTTTAAATATGAGCTGTTGGCATGGCCCACCACACCCCGTTCCCTTTGCCCCGTCCAGTCACCTCCACTGGTGCATAAGAGATGTAGAAAATGGACATAAACTGTCTGAAAACAAGCCACGCCCCCTGCCCCCACCAATTTCCTTTCTCTGCAGAGAAAGTACTTCAGATGCCTGGAGGATTCATATCTGGAGAAGCTTTGCTGGTCTCTGCTGCTGAGGTTTCTTTCAATGAATCTCACATAGCCAGCAAGTGTTTTGCAAAGCCTTTGATGGTCTGGTTCCAAACGCCCCTTTTCCTCCCCCAGTTTATCTCTCAATTGAATGTTCCACTCCTTGGATCCTCAGCTAAGAAGAAAAACATGCACACGATTCCTCCTTCCTTCCAAATACCAAATCAGGACCCTTCACGCCACCACACTGTTTCCTTGGAAAACCCTCTGCCTCCTTCTCTGCCTGGAAATCTCCTGTTCATCCTTCAAGACCCAAGTCCCACAGCACCTCCTTGGTGCAGTCTTCCCTGTGTATTGCTCTCTTCTCGGTGCTTCCAGAGCACTCAGTGTGGCTCTCCATAATAACACTTAGCTGGCTGTGACCACATATTATGTATATCTGTCCCACCACCAGGCCAGGCCATGAGCTCCTAGGAGCAAAAGGACTAAGTCTTATTCACCTTGGCATCCCAAGAACCAAGCCCAGGGCCTGGCACTTGAAGGTCCATAATAAATGCTTGATGCTTCAATCAATGCCCGGCCTTTCTCCCCCTAGCCCTCCCTCCTCTGTGCTGAGTGGTCATGTGCAATGCGGACCTAGGAAGGGCTTCAGAGCCAGACACCTGTGTTTGAGCCCTGGCTCCTATGGGACATGGGCAAGTTATTTAACCTATATCTGCCTCGATTTTCTCCTAGATACAACAAATAGCCACACCCACTTCTCAGAAAGCTGCTGTGAGGAACAAACAAGGTGACATATGTAGACCCGGTGCTTGCCCAATGGAAAGAGCCCAAGATGCATTTCCTTGAGCTCAGTCAGAAGTGTGGGGCCAAACGGAGTCCTATAGAAAAAACTGAGTGGTCTCCATTCTGGCTCACATGCCACCAGCACAGCGGTGGGGAAGCCAGCCTCTGAGCCCAAGAGCCCCCCTGAGAGGAAGGGACAGGGCAGGCTGCATTAAATCCATGCCTCTTGCTGGAAGCTCTTAGCACAAGGTCTGCTTAGCAACAAAGCCCCTGTGATTTCTTTCTGAATGGCAAACCCATGAGAGGCCACCACTGCTGAGGCTGGGCCATCATAGCTTTCATTTCCTGTCTCAAATTAATCTTTCACCTAAGACACACCATAAAAAAGAATCATGCTGACTCAACAGCACTAGGTTGCTAAGTACGAGTCAAACAGCCTGCACACGAGAAGCCTCCATGCTGTTGCACCCGAGTTTTATTAGGCCTCGATAAATAATGAGGTGGAAACAGCAGGGGCCCTGCTAACACCTCAGACGTTCAAATTCAGGGTCAAAGAGAGAAGTAGAAGGTGTGACAGCTGAGTCCACATGGGGAGCCAACATGGCACTGGGGAAAGAGACATCTGTTGGCAGGAGACTCGCTTCCACCTCACTCCTACCCCTAGCTTCCCTTATGGGCCAGGTTAAGCCACGTCTCTGGGCCTCAGTTTCTTTACTCACACTTGGGAGAACTGGAGTAGATGAACTGT
Organism: Propithecus coquereli; assembly: GCF_000956105.1. Taxonomy (NCBI): domain Eukaryota; kingdom Metazoa; phylum Chordata; class Mammalia; order Primates; family Indriidae; genus Propithecus; species Propithecus coquereli. Next base: position 7,578,547 of record NW_012150174.1, read on the forward strand.
AACCTGGCAGCTATAAATCTTAGAAACAAAGCCAACTTCCCTAACCCTTCCCCTTTTTCTGTTGTTGTGCATCTGAAACGTCTCTCATCTCTCCCTGAGCAGTCTTCTACCAACACTACTCCCTTTATTTCTCCAGAGTGTCTGGTCACCCCTGACCACAAAGCCTGGCCAAACTTGGGGCCATATTCTTAAGAATATGTTTACTACCCTCTGGTCAAACAACTCAATAGGGTCCTGTACCCTGGGGTATTAGGAACTTAAATATCCCAATAACCTCTAATTCAACTCCCCTCCCACACCAACCTTCACTCCTTAGATCTCCAACACTCTCAAAAAGTTAGACTTTTCCCCATGCTGCTTGATCGGAGACTAGGGCAGGGACAGGCAGTTCTTATGTGCACTCTGCATATCTCAGGGTGGGGCAGCAGAGAGGTGGGAAAGCTACAAAGGCCAGGAAGAAAGTGCTTACGGAAGCAATCTCCCGTAGCATGAGGAGAGGTGAACTGGAGGAGAAGACAGTGCTAATCACGAGGACAAACTGAGGGTGGGCACTAAAGACCACAGAAGTCTAGGAGATGTCTTTAAGATGCCACCAAGCCTCCACTCCTTCCTTACTTCTTTAATAAGAAATCTGAGGGCAGGTAAAGTTCTGTGACTTGCCCAAGGCCACGCAGCCAAGCTGTGGACAGCCCACACTAGGTTGTGGGTCTTTTGGTCTCTGCCCACTCTTTTTTCCACTCTACTCTGTTGACCTCAAGAGTCTAATGAGGCCAGCTGGGTTCCCTGGAAACTCTAAGAAACATGACTCGTGTCACTCAGGGAAACAGCAGACCCAGCAGATACCTTGATAGCGGCCTCTCCGATCCCATGCGTTCCTTCCCAATTTGACCTCGTTTTCTTGTTCTTTCTGCAGCCCTTGCTACAAAACCTTGGGAAGTTCAGAGGTGAGAAGGGAGAGGTGGGCCTCCCTATCTCTACTGAATCCTAAATATCTAAGATAACCCACAACTGTCCCTCTTCCTCAGTCTAGAGAAAGTTGGTTGGGGAAGGGTAGGAGGAGGAAAAACATCAGGTTAACCAACTGGAAGGCTGACCTGTTTAGGCCAGGGTATTATTCGTGGGCAATTAGATGGGTCATCTGAAGGTTTGTGACAACAAACAATAGGCTCTGCCTCTGCCAGCGACCTTTCAAACATCAGCGTTTGACAGAGTTTCTCAGCACCGGGAACCGGAAGCACCGAGTCAAAGATTCAAGGAATTAATTATTCAGCGGGCATGACCCAGTTCCCAGAGGTGAGGCTGGGTGAGAAGAGAAAGCACCAGGTCCTTATCACGGCAAGAAACTCAAATACTTCACGGGGTAGTGTTCTCTTTGCTGCCAAAGCAGATCCATTTATGGTGCAGAGTGGCCAAAATATAAAAGTCAAAGGAAAAAGAAGGTCAAATTTCACTCATTCAACAAATGTTTACTGAGCCTCTCTAAGTCCCAGGCCCTCCAGGGATTTGCATATGGTTGGAGTTCAGCAGAAGAGAGAGATCTCGGAATCTTTAAACAAGAGGCCTGGGCTGGGTCCCAGCTCAGCCCTTAGAGAGCGACATCACCTTGGGCAGGTTACAGCTTGTCCAGGGCAAATCTCTCATCTGTAAAATGGGAGTCAGTCCACCTGCCTGATTATGAAGATGAAATGATCTTTATAAAATATAAAGCGCAATGTAAATACGAGGTGTAAACAATAATGATATAACACGACACACTTTCCCTGCTCTAGAAAAGTGTATAATCTGGAAACGTTTTAGAAAATAATCCAAGGTACCTATTTGGCAAGCATCGCATTCTCTGTAATTTAGGCAAATTGTATGCTTCAATCTGCCAATGGAGATGGAGGCGGCGGTCAGTCCCAGTCTCCCAGTCCAAGAAGTTGCAAGGAGGGGTGGAGGAAACAGAAAGAGTCTCCAGGCCCTGCCTGGCCCTGGGCAAGCCTCGACTGGACGCATGAGCCAGGAGAGACCCAAGCATGCAAGGGGGAACCGAACAACGGGACAGGTACGTGGTCAATCAGAAACAGAGCAGAACAAAAATTCATTTGCGCGCAATAGGAATGAGCCCCCCAGAATGGCACACACGTCCCTCCCCACACACATTTCAGACGATTCTGGAATTCACAGTTCATTGCCGGAGCCTCATCTGTGGACGCGGTCTGCATTCTGGGTTTCTCCTGAGTGGGGAAGACTCTCAGGCCGCAGCAGACTGGCCGGTCAGGGCCTCTCTGCCCTAGTCCTTCCCCAGACACTAACAATCACAACTCCTGGAGCAGCTGTCCCTAGATGCAGTCAACTCCTTCTCATCCTGCTGTCCCGACTCTCAACACAGACTCCTCATCCTCACGTGGGTCCTGGGTGCCCACCAGGCCAGCCTCCAAATGCTCAGACGTGCCTGCCGGCTGCCCTCCGGTGGGGCCGCCACATACGCTTGGCTTCTTGGATTGGGGCCTGATGCCCCCCTTCCCTCTCTCCCTCCCTCCCTCCCTCCCTCCCACAGCTAAACCCAGCTCCTTCGAGGCCCTGCCAGGCTCACAGGTCCAGGGACGCCCCTGGAGAGCAGGGCCAGTTTCACTCGCCCCTCTGTTCCCTCTAACTCATGACTTTCTGTAAGGTCTTCACCCTCCTGTAAATGTAGATTTATGGTCCTAAAATGTTCTCTGATTGCTGTATACAGAAGGGAGGCAGAGGAGGAGGAGGGAGGGAGGAGGAGTGGAAAGAATGCTACCCTGGAAGCCCAGGGCCTGTGTTTCACTTCTCCATTTGACACGAGTTAGTTCTGTAACCTTGAGAAAGTATCTTCAGGTCAGGCCTCCGTTTCCCTGTTTGGTAATGAGGGGTTTGCTCTAAATAACCTTTCTAATTATAAAGTTTGGCATCACAGAAACTAGACTAGCCTGGGACACAGCAGGCATGCGTCCTGGTCCTTGTTAGCCTACAACCTGGGACAGGTTATCTGACTGCTCACTCCATGCCTAGAAAATAAATGCAGATAACATGACTACCCCTCCTGGGGTGCAAGGCGCCCATGAAATACTGTCTGTGACAGAGCTTCATGGACTGCAAAGCCCTGATCGAACCTCAGGGTTCACTCAGCTGTTGACCACCTGCACCATGCCTGGTACCGTGCCTGCCGGGAGGGGCTGCCGGCTCAGGCAGGAAGGGTGGAGGACGGCTCCTTGCCCTCAAGGCTCCCACAGCAGGTAGGCGAGACGGGCAGGTGGACAAACCCCAACTCAGCTGGTGGTGGACCTGAAGTATGAACAAAGCGCTATGAGAGTGCAAGGAAGAGGCGCCAGCCCAGAGGGAACAGCTTGCCCTGGACATGGTGAGCTGTGCCAGGACGGTGGGACTGGAGCCTGGGCATAGGGGAGGGGCAGAAAACACGGCTGGACAGCAAGGCTGAGGTCCCACTGGAGGGGGCCTTGCAGGCCAGCAGGAGAGTGAGGGTCAGGTGTGGCTTTGAGGGGGTCCCCGGCAGCACTGCAGAGGACAGAGCAGAGAGGGCCGAGAGTGGAGCCAGGAGAGGGGCAGGGAGGCTCTTATCGTGCAACAGTCCAGGAAGGTGACTGTGGAAAGCCAGGCCATCGCTGATTCCTGCCTGCACCAGGCCTTCAAGACCGTAAGGCTCCACAAACCTCTGTATCTGCAGAAAGGTGTAAACAGGTTTGCTGTCCTCAGAATGGAACCCACGCAGATGAAGATGCTGCGGTCACATTTGCAAACCTTTGACAGATGGTCCAGGTTGCTCTGAAGTCACTCCTTATAGAAGCCACCTGGCCAGATCCTTGCCTTGGCAGAGATCCGGGTGGCTAAGAGGCTGGAATGTTCTCAGGGCTGGAATTGGGATCCCAGGGCTGAGCTGCTGGCCCTCCTTAGGGGGAGGGGGGAAGAGACTGATCCACCCAAACACCCCTGAGTCAGACAGGCCTTGCCCCTCCAAAACAAACCGCAGTCTCAACCCCTGCCTCCCAGCCTCCTCTGACAGTGGGGGAAGGCTGTGCAACCTTGGAGGTCGTCAGCGAAGACAGAGGCTTAGGAGGAAAATGAAGGTTTCACCAGCATTGTTACTTCAAATGGGGTCACATGCATTTGAGGTTAAAGAAAGAGTCCAAGTGGTCCCGCACTTTTTAAGCCTAGGACCAGCCCCCCAAGAGCTACTCAGTGGCATAAAAGATCCCCCCCTGCGACTTACTCACTGGATTCTCAGGCTTCACAATGGCTAAGGTCTTCGTCCAGGATGAGCCACACACGGGTTGCCATGTTCCTGTGAAAACAAGAGCCCAACAATAAATGTCAGTGACGTGATCTTACGTCACAGCCTCCTACCTCCTCCCCTCCAAAAGGGCACATGTGTTGTGCACTTTGCCCTGTGTGACACTTCACCCAGCGAGAGGAAGTAGACAGAGAATCTCTCTCTGTGCACCAACAAGTTTTGCCCATGAAGAAAAAAATAGTGAGACTGCTAAACAAATTCTATTATCGGCCACAGTCTGGGCACCCTAAGGGCTTATCATATCTCTACACAAAGACTGCTGAGAGAGTAAGGTGGATATGAAAGAGAATGCCCTATTAGCTGCTTTGGTAAAAACAGTGTCAGAATTTCTAAGCTAATTCTAAGCTAAGCTAATTTCTAAGCTAAGCTAATTTCTAATGAAAGTAAATCAAGCTGATGTAGAACTTGATAACAAGTCACCCATGCAAAATTTGTCATTTCCTAACGTAGAAAGGTCCAAAATGCTAAAAAAAAAAAAAAAAGAAAGAAAGAAAAAAGAGAAAACCAGAAAATTATGCAAGTGAGACAGCATCTGATCATGGCTGAGTTTGCTAAACAAATTATTTTAGTTTCCAGTGACCACCCACATTATTTGGTTACATCCTATTGCTTCTGTAGAAAATGCCTCTACACCTGTTTGGAAAATGGAACCCAGAGTTACAAAATATTTCTAATGATTTACTTTCACATTAACAAAAAAACTCAGATGTCTAAGAGGTAACCTCAAGAGTGCAAAAACTAACACAGATGTGAAATTTGAGATCTATGAAAGGCAATATCCATACTCCAGGGAACTGCAAACACTTGGCTCAGCCGAGCGGCAGGCCTGTTTACCCACGTAAACACACACACGTGTTCTCTCCAGCACAGAGAAGGCTATGTTTCAAGTGCTGAGAGATGGGTTTCACTGTGTAGAATTCATGGGCTATTAATGGCAGAGAACCTACTATTTGCTGAGCCCTGGTCACGCATGGAATCGCCCCTGCTAGAGACTAGACACACTTGATCTCAGTGGCTCCTCACGGACAGGAAACAGAAGCTTGGAGAGCAGGTGGCACTTGCCAAGGCCCCACAGCAAGGCAGGATGTGAGCCCAGGCCTGGCTGACCCAGCGCCCATGAGCCTTGCCACCAAGCTCAGGGTGAGGTGTCCTGGACGCCAACACCTGGCATAGCCATGGTGCATCCACACACCTGGTGAGACTGGCAAGCTCCAACGGCAGCCATCTGGGCAGAAGCTGCAACCATCATCATTGTAAAGCCCACACCCCTCGGGGCCTGTGCCAGCCGGCAAACAGGCTGGCCTGCCCTGGCCACATTCTCTCAGCCTGAGCTGTAGGCTCTGTGCTGCTGCCTCAAGCCCGAAGCCAGAGAGACTGGAGGCCTCGACTTCGCTGCCCCCTGCTTCTCAAGGGAAGGTTCCAGGGGCAGTGGGTGGGGAGCTGGACATCCTGGTGCAGAATTCCACTGTCTGTCCAACCAGGGTTTGAGAAACCAGGGACTTCCCCATGTTCCCCGGATCTCAGGAACAGAAGTCCTTACCCCTCCACCCCAACCCCAGGACATTACTGAGACCAGCAGTGGGGAAACAGGACTCTTCGAGGTTCTGCTTGGGTTGTCTGTATGGTGGGATGGAGGTGGACATGATTGTACCAGGCCACAAAGATTGACGGTTGGTCAGACCCCACAGAGGCCTGGGCACACTGTGATCCGGCCACTCAAGGGACCAACTCATACTCTCTGACCAACAGCCAAACATGCTTCCGACTCCCTGCAACACCACCAAACCAGAAAGTCCTAGAGCCCAGACTCTCCCTTCCCTTGAGGGGCCTCAGTTTCCCCATCTGTAAAATGAGGAGCTTGACATTTTTGGTGATTTCCTTACTGAGGACCCCGTCTAGCTGCCCGCCTCCATAAACCTTGACTTTTAGAGACACATACAAACCTAGTTAGCTGTTAAAAGGACAGGGAGGGATTAACCTGTGCACAGGCATTGCACTGAGTAGTTAGCATGTGCTACCTCAGCTAATCCCCCCAGCAACCCTGTGAAGCACGTACAGTATAAAGTTACAGAGGGGGAAACTGAGGTATGGCACAGCCAAGTGCCTCTCCCAGAGTCTCACTTAGCAGTGACCTGGAACTCACGGTGGATCTGGCCTGAGGCCACACCCATGCTCATTCCCTGACCCAATGTTTCCCTTTGTAATCGATCAGAATGAAGAAACGCTGTCTCTGCTTGGATGTGCCATCACACCAGTCCCAGGCAAAGAAGCATGAGGTCTCTGGTCCCCTGTGGGCCTGGTTTGGGTGGTGCAGGAAAGTGTTCCTGCAAGCTTGCGTGGCCTCATGGATCCCAAGGGACACGAGAGGCCCGAGGGAGAAGAACTTGGGGAGACCTTCCCCTCTGATGTTCTCCAAGCCCAAGCTCTTCTCTAGGGGACCCTAAGCATTTGGACAGGGCGTGGCATCCTCTAGATCCTTAATAAGTATTTGGTGTAAGTTAGTGTGAGATACATCAAGACCAGCTCAAACCACAAAGTCAGTCCCCAGTGGCAGGCACCAAGCAGAGGTCTCCACACCCCAGATTCCGACGCTGAGCCGGGTCTTCTCTTTACCCCAACCACCAGGGGAGCTTCTGGCAGAGCAAGAAGTGTCTAAACACAAAGGCTACCCGGGGAGGTAGTTAAGAGCTCAGGCCCTAAATCAGGCAAACCAAGGTTCCTATCTCAGCTCTGTCACTTAAAATTAGTTGGGTGGCTCTAGGCAAATTACATAATCTCTGTGGGGATAATGTCGGTACCCACTTCACAGGGCTGCTCTGAAGATTACACAAGACAATGCTGGAAAGAACTTAGCCTGGTGTGTGTTTGGAGCAAGAGCTCGGAGGTGACACCTGTTGCTATGGTCTGCGTCAGAGTGGGCGGCTAAACATACTTTTGGAGCCCTCTGCTTGGGTTCGATCTCAGCTCTCCTCCTAGCTGGCAAATTGCTTAACCTCTCTGTGCCTCAGTTTCCTGGTATGGAAAATGAGGTTGATCATGAAGAATAAATGAGTTACACAGGTAAAGAGCTTAGAATAACATCTGTCACAAAGTAAGCACTCGATAAAAGTGAGTTAGTGTTATTCTTAATTATTAACATTACTAGCACCCTTCTTCCTTTCTTCTGATGACAGATTCCATCGCCCACTCTCTAGCCAAACGAGTGGGCATAGAATTCAAGGCAGGTTCTTGAGAGTATCTCTTCCCCATGATCACATTCACTGGCACAAAGTGTGTGCACGTGCTCCAAGCTAGGCCAAGTTCCCATATGAAAAATATGATCCTCCTGGGTCAGCTGGAGAGCTGTGTGGGGTCAGCCGGGAGCTGCCTGCAGCCATGGACCCCTGAACGGGGGACTCTGGTCTGGGGATGCTGGAGGTCACGTGTTCTCTTCCTGCGGCTGGATTCTTCAGCACCTCCGTCAAGTCTTTGAGCCTCCTCTGAAACTTTCCAATGCATTCCATTTTTGCTCAAGCTCATTCAAGTTTGGTTCCTGTCCCTTGAAACCAAAAGAGTCCCAACTAACAACAGTGCTAAACAAATGGCTGCTTTATCATCACCAAATCCCATCCAGAAAGAAAAGCCAGCTGCACCCCTCGGTGAGACCCGGGCAGTCAGGGAGAAGCAAAGGTGCAACAAGGTGTCGCCACGAACTAAAGTGAGGGGAGGCTGCTGCAAGCCCCTGGACCAACGCCCCTCCTGGGAGAGGGAGATTCTGAGACCAAAAGAGTGAGTGCTCCAGGCCTGCAGTCCCACTGAGAAGCCAGCCTCAGACCCGGCCCCTCGCCACTGCATTAATAAAGGGAAGAGGAGAAAGAAGGAAGCTGGAGCTGATTTTCATTGACTTCTAAGTGGTGTCGGAAAAAAACCCAGATAGCTATTTAAAACAACTCTTTTTAAAGGAGGAAGTAAGAGAGAAAAGGGGGAAGGAGGATAAGGAAGGAGAAATTGTCTTATTTGAACACTTACATGGGCCACGCACTGTGGCCACACTCTTTCATTTGTGTGATCTTATCTAACCTCCAGCACAGCACTGGGAGCTGGATGATCATCCAACCCATTTTCCAGGTCAAGAAACTGAGGCTCACAGAGGGATCAACAACTAACTCACTGAGGTCATACCACTCTTGCCTCTCGCCTGTAACGCCTGATGTGCCGCCTCCCTGGTACACTCTGATTCCTGAGCCTGGGGTCTCCTCCTCACACAGGCCACGCCTGCTGCCACTACACCTCTGCTCAGACCCGCTGGAAGTGATGGACTGTCCTGCAGCTCCCTCATCCACAGCCACTCAGAGAGAGGGGCAGCATCTCGATACCCCAAGTACATCCTTGGGCAAGTTTCCTTCTCTGGAACTTAGGTTTTTTTTAAATCTCAAAGAGCTCTAGTGTGATTTTAATGAGATGGCTTTGATGAGTGGGTTTTAACCAGGATGCGCCTGTCAGAATCCCATGGGGAGTTTTTCAGGTTTTTGGTTTTGCTTTTGTTTTTGTCTCAGTCACCTGTCCCAAGAGATTGTGACTTCGAAGATACGACTACAGTGCCTTGACACTTGGCACTGTGCTAAACAATGCTATCTTTGCTTTGTCTCATTTTCTCACTACCTTCTGGGCCGGCACCCAAAGATGATCTATTCCTGTAGCCCCATCTCTTCTAATAGCACCCCTTTAATTCCCTCCAGGAAAAGAAGCTCCATCTGCATGTGTGTTTTTAAAGGGTTTTAGAGAAAGAGAAAAAAAAATCCCTGGCCTGGTGGGAACAACAGACCCAAAACATGCTGACCCCTTACCTCTGGTGTGGCACGCGCCACAGATGGACACAACGAGCACACTTAGCCGCCTTCTCCGCAGGCCACAGGGAGCCCAACACCAGGGTCTGCACAGGCATAAACTAAATGCCCAGCCAAGTAAGGACGCTGTAGACACAAGCATCAGATGGTATAAAAAGAGACACGGGAAGAGATGGGAGTGGTAGCTTCCAACATTTGCAAGAGAATTAAACTGGAATTTGTGATCTGCAATGATATGAAAATCCTCCTGACCACAACAAGGTTAGGGAAAGCAGCCTGGACCGTACCTGTGGGAGTGGGAGAGGTCAGTAAGCGTTCCGAGGGGGACCTCGCCTGCTCACCCTCACAGGACACACGCTTCACACCACCACACGCTGCCCAGCGCCCACCTGGCGGCTGGCGGCTAACGGCGACTCTCTTTGTGTTCTAGCAGCAAGCTTCAGGCAGTGGCTGCCTCATCACAAGGGATTATCCAGGCAGGTGTTTTCCTTCCTGTCCTTCTTCTTTTCATAGATTTATTCTGTGCTATTTGAAAAATAAAAAGGAGCTGGCTGATCTTCCCTCAGGGCATGATTCGGTTTCACTCCTGGTGCGATGTGGTGCCACAGGGCACATCCCTGCCTGGTGTTGGAGTGGCGTGCAGGACACTGGCGGGGACCCATGCACAAACTGGACCAGCTAGACATCTGCAAGGGCATGGAATGTTCCAGGGGTCCCATTTCCTGCACCCCCTCCCCAATCTGCTTTCCTTTAAACCAAACCCAGTATTCAATAAGGATTTGCTGAGCGCTGGCTGGGACTGTGAGGAACACTGCAAAGTGCGGAAAGCAGGGCCGGGACTCAGGAAGCAGAGGCACTAGAAGGAGGAGTGCTGCCTCCAGGTCAGCCAGCACTTGGGCTCGAACCCCAGCCTCGCTGCCCGCCCCGTCGTGAGACCTCGCACAAGTCCTTTCAGCTACGAGGTTCGTTGTTCCCCTTTGTGAGATGATGTCTACCTTATAAAGTTAGGGTGAGGATTAAATAAGAGAATATAAATCAAAGGATAACAGAATCTGCCATCTGGTAGCCATTTACTATGAGCCATTTACTATGTGCAAAGCGCTTTGCCTGGGTGTTTCCCTCCACTTCTTACAACTTCCCTGTGAGGCAGGCACCACATCCCCAACCTCAGATGAGAAAACCGAGTAGAGAAATTAAAGCACCACAGCTCATAAGAAACAGAGCTAGAACATACGCCCAGCCACTGCACTACTGCCTGGACATGGTAGCTGCTCTAAACACATTGCCTTTCTTCCACCTGCGGGACGCTGTAGGTACTTCCATAACTTTTTGTTGAGCTGAACTAAACAGAAGATTCTTCTGCTTAAGGAACAACTCTATGAAGTTTGATAAGTCTGGATCAAAGGCTGTCCTGCAGCCTGGTTTAGTTCCACCTTTAGTTCCACCAGCTGGAGGGATCTTATCTATTTGCCTCCCAGGGAGGAAGAGTTTCCCTCTCAGCCCTGCCACCCAGTAGTCTCTACTTCACCCGCCAGCAGCCCCTTTGTCTCCTGCACACAGTTCTGGGCCCTGCACCCAGCACCTGCTCCTCCCCCTGACTGAAGCCACGGACTCCATCCTGCCGCCTCCACCTCCAATTGCAGGTCCCTCTGGGCATGTTCACGTGCAGGTACTGCTGCAAATGCTTAAAGCTCCAAGACCAAACCAGTGTCCCCACTCCACACCGCTTCCTGAATGCTGAGTCCCAGCCCAGACCGTGGACACACAGCGAAGGGGAAATGGGAGTGGAGATGATCTGAGCAACTCTGATCTCATCAGGTCAGCTCAAGCCCATCACCGTGTGCTCAGTTTGGAAGCCACAGGACCTGGGAACGGGATAAAAGCAGAACTGTACGAAGGTCTGTTAGTCACACGGCCTCCTCCCAGTCCTCTTTAGGAAAAGGGGTAAAGGGGAACGGATGAGATGGCTTTGGGTGCAACAGTCAATGTGAACCTCCAGAACGAGGCCTCCTGGGATGAGCAAGGGGGTGCCTGTTTCGTTACCTTCGAATTTTGCAACGTCTTTGAGCAAATTCCTGAACTCGGCAGAGCAGCAGTCTCCTTGCCTGTTCAACGAGGACAGCTAGCAGTAAGCACACAGGATGACTGTGAGCACCCAGTGAAATATGAATGTGCAGGGGCCTGGCAAGCTGGAAAGTGCCCTGGGAAATACCAGACATTTTCCATGATCCTGGGAGGCAGGGTCATCAGGTCAGAATAAGTGGCTTGAAGAAAAGAGGAAAAGTAGGAATCCACTTCTTTTGGCAAACCTCTCTCAACATTCCGTAGTACAAGGCACAAGTCTCCAGGGATTAAAAAAAAAAACCAAACCCACCGCTGATTGATATCATTCATCGTTTAGAAAAGGGCAGATATACACCAACATCTACATCGTAAGACAAAACAGAATGTGTTACAGGAACAATCCCACAGAGAGGATAGGACATCCTGTTCTGGCCTCAGAGACCAGGAAGGCCTTTATAATAACATTATTATAATACAATGATTAGCATACTAACAACTCTTTCTCAGTGCTTGCTGTGGGCCAGGTACTGTTCTAAGTGTTGGCACGTCTTCTCTCATTTAATTCCTAAAACCACCACATCAAGTGGGTTCACAGATGACAAAACTGAGGCACAAAGAAATCGACTCCTATCTTGGCCTTACATGGTTGGTAAGTGGTGGAGCCAGGATTTGAACCCATCAGGCTCTGGCCCTCCAGCACACAGAGGGTTAGGACAACCAAGACAGGTCTCAGATAAACGCTCTGTGTGGCTGAAAGGCTCTGATAAGGCCTGCAGGGCTGAGTCACTGAGGAAAGGCACTGACTCACCCACAGTCTCTCCCACCCAAGCCTCCCACACACACAGACCGCCCCTGGTCTGTCCTGGAAGTTGGCCCCGCCTCTACACTACCTGTGCCCGTGTGGGAACCGAATACCAAGAGAGACTGATACAAGAACCTATATGTCAACGTCTACATTGACAGCAGGCCACTCGTGGATCAAGCCCAGCTCTGCCACTCCCTGGCTGTGTGACTTTGGCAAGGCTCAGCCTCTCTGAGCCTCCGCTCCCTCATCTGTTAAGATGTGGTTAACCCTGACGTGCAACGTGGGCGGTTGTTGCGAAGCTAAAATGAGATGGTGTGTCTAGTGCGGCACCTGGCACACCACAGTCTCAATAAACAATGGTTGGATTAGAAGAGTTTACATAGGATTTCCATTGCAAAATCATTTTCTTCACAATAATATCTGTTGGTAAGAGTACTTTTAACTAGTACTCATCTAGCACTCATCTGCCACTGAGCTAAATCCATTACATGAATTAACTCATTTAATCCTTAAAAGCACTGTTATTTTTTTCATTTGGCTTCGCTTTAGGGCAACACATTCATTTTGCTCACACACAGATATGTAAGGAGAGGGACAGATGGTCAAGACAGTATTTTTTAGGCACTTATTACATGGTAGGTACTGTTCTAAGTATCCTACATTCAGTAACCCATCTCGTCCTCTCAAAAATGTGCCTATCAGGTAAGTACTAGTTTATCCCCATTTAACAGGTGGGGAGTTTGCAGCACAGAAAGGGAAGTGTCACATGAGTAGATTTTTTAGGTCCTGGTCATCTCGTCCTGGAATCTCAGACTCCCACCCAGACTCCCTGTCTCAGCTCATCCTCCGCAAAGCCACTAGGGAGATCTTCCCATGCATGGTGCTCCACTGCTCAAGAGCACTCAAAGGCTCCCTGCTACCTATCCAAGAACCCCGATAGGTTAAGGAAGATCAACTGGGGCTGAAGGTCCCTGCAGATCTGGCCTTGCCTCCTTTCCTATGGCCCCAGACATTTCCCTTGCTGGTTTAGAAATTCCAGTGACAGGCTGAGTCAGTGAGGCCTTCCCTGGCCACCTGTTTAAGATTATAGCCCTCCCCCCACCGCTCCCCTTCCCCCAACCCAACACATTCCATCTCCTTTCCTGCTTTGGTTTTCTCCACCCTACCTCTCATCGCCTGGCCTCCCACACATCTAATTTACTTGTTTATTGTCGATGTGTGTCCCCTCCTAGAATATAAACTGCATGCGGCAAGGGATGCTGTCCTGTTTTGGTTTCTCCCCTGCTGCAACTTAGCACCTAGAACAGTGCCTGGCACAGAGTAAGAGCTCGTGAACAACTGCCGAATGAATGGACGAGCAGACGTTTAAAACGTCCAAATGGAGCAATGGTGAGAAAACGCCTAGCATGCCTCCAGCCTCGCTCCTGTTCTTGAAATCCTTTCTGGAAGACAGGCTGGAGATGCTAGACTGGAATGTCTGGCAGGCAGACCCTGTCTTGCCCATCCTCCTTGGGCTTCACAAGAGTTCCCCGTGAGATCCTGGGCCCTCATCTTCCCATCCCTATTCTGAATTGAAACACACTCGAACTCAATCTCTCTCTCTCTCTCTCTCTCTCTGTAAACTATTTGCAACTGTCCTAAACCCACCTGCCCAGCCGCGTCTCCCTCTGCCCACCTTCACGCCGGGCCCGTTCTCGTTTCTCCCGGCTTCAGCACCCGTGGGAGACGCCCTCTCCTTCCTGCCTCTTATCCATCCACACTTCACCTACGCTTCGGGACCCAGACCACTGCTGCTGTTGCTGCCTCCTCCCAGGCCCTCTCCAGCCCCTAGAAAACACTCCCACACCCACTGCCGTCTCCTCCAGTCATACGGACATTAGTCATGAACTACCCTGTGACTTGCCTTCCACGACCGGCTGAACTGTTACCAAAATCTCCTGCTACTTAACTTTTTCACACCGCATGTCTTGCTTCCCCAAGCCCACTGCGAATGCTTTGGGAGATCCATCCTGTCATCCCCACAGCACAGGGCCTAGGATACACAGTAGGTGCTCAATAACTGTTTCTCAACTTCCCAAGGTAAACAAGTCATCTCCGCAATCAGGTCACTCCCTCAATTACAGGTACCTGGACTGGCTTCTCCCGCGCTACATTTTCTCTTCAGAGCCAGCTCTGACCTTGGCTATCTGCAACCCCGGCCGTGGGCCTGTATTTTTAAGGGGTGTTACACCTATTCTAATCGCGATCCCCTGCACCAGGCAGCTGAGATGATTTGCAAAGCGCTGCAGGTCTGGAAAAGGAAAGTACATAGTTCTTCTAGGCAAACCCAGAGATTCAGAGCATTCCAATTTCTTGAAATACTGGAGTTCATCAGAGGGAAAAAACCACGGTGTAAGTTTTAGGTGATTCACAGCAGAAAACCCACACTTGGAACTCAGGTGTGTCCGTTGAACGCCAGCTCTCAGTAAACTGAGATTATAACAAATGGTAGTAAAGTCTCAAATTATTCTGATATTTGCAGAGACAAGAGCCAGGAAGGACAGCGGAGACCCTGCTTACTGCAGACCCTCCATGTGCTGGGCCTGTGCCGGGCCCCAGAGGAGGGCTTCCTGGTGGCCCCTCTGCACACTGAGCAGCCTGGGAGCAGCCCGCTCCACCGCTGAGGACCTGAGGCCCAGGTGGGCAGGAGGCTGCATAGCCCTGACTCAAGCAGGTGGGTCACGCGTGTTCCACATGGGCCTCGACAGTTCTAAATTAGCCAACCAGGATCCCAGATTATCTGTGATACTTTAAAATTTTAAATAGGAAATACACTCACTGGGTTCCAAAATCAAAAACAAAAGTATTCAGGAAATGATGCTTCCCTCCTACTCCTGGCCCCATCTACCCCGTGTGTCACCACCCTGAAACAGGTAACCACTGTGATTAGCCGTCTGTGTCTCGTGCCCGACCACGTTCAAGCATGCATATGTAGATATAAATGTGTCCCGTTTCTTCCCCTGATAGCAGGCTACACACACTTGTCTGTGCACAGCTTTTGTCTTTCAAAGGACTGGGCTTGGCACAGGGCAGGGGGAGAGAATCGCTCTATATAACAAAGATGTCTGCGTGACAAGCCCATGAAGCCAACAGAAGCATTCTGGAGAACACATGGGTGAGAGGAACGGAGGCATAAAGTCACCACAGAAATGGAACCACTGGTGCTGCCGCTGGGATAGGTCCCAGGCTGGCCAGAGGTGAGCTCTGGCAGGGCTGGGGTGGGATCGGACACCTTGGGAGCGCTGGAAGCCCCAGTGGCCAAAGTCTCGGACTGGCCTTACTGAGAATTTCATCTTCTAGAAGAAAGAGGAAGCGTCCATAGCAACGGGGAGTAACCTAATTCCCTAATTCCCACGGCAATGCTGGAAGGGGTTAGTGACCAGGAGGACATCGGAACTATGGAGGAACAACAATCATTTCCTGTGAAATTAGTGAGAGACCAAGAAAGGGAAGTTGGTGCCTGAGACTCTAAGACACCGACCTCAAAGGGTTGGGAGGCCGGCAGGGCCCGGGCCTGGGAGGAGGAAGTCAGTGACTCAGACTCCCTGAGAGGCAACTCCAGAAACAGAGAGGGAAGGATAAAAAAGGGACCCAAGATGGGGTTTAAAAAAAAAAAGGACATTTGGATACTTACAGTGACTTCAAGTTCCTTTGCCCAGGAAAGTGACCTCCCAGAGCCCTGAGAAAGGTTGGAGACGAGATGCTAAACTGCCGAATGCAATCTCTGCAGCAGACCAAGAACAGCTGAACCCAGTCCTAGAGCCTCTGGGAACTAAGAACACGTGATGTCAAGGCACATTCATTTCCTTCTGCGCGGAGACACTTGATAGTAGCTGGAGAATTGAGTAGACATGGCACATCTAGCTTCAGGAAGGCATCTTGTCATGAAGAGGCAGAAGGGTAGAGCCTAGGCAAAGGCAGCTTGAACCAGTGTTCCCAAAGCAAGCCAGTTAAAGATCCAATGTCCGCGGAGGGGAGGTCTCTAGCAGTGTGCCCGGGGGCTCCCTCCTGATAAGCATTTTATCAGCAACCTAGGTGATGCTGTGGAAGGCACACTTAAATAGGATCCTGAAAGAGCTCAACAGAGCAAGGCTGCACTAAATTTAACCAGTTGAAACCTAATAGAAATGATTGTTCTGAATCAGGTGGGAACAAAATAGGAGGATCTGCATTTAAATTCTAAAGCCACACAAGTTTGGGGCAGAGGAGGAGCAGCTTAGCAACAGTGCATGCTGAAAAGACCTGGTCAGCAGTAATGTCTGTGATGTGATGTGGCTGTCAGCAAAGCGGATAAATCTTGGGCTGCATTAAGAGGAGTAGAATGTCCTGAACTAGGGAGGTGATAGCTGCCTTCCTCTGGATGTGGTCATAACATGAATGATATGCGGTCTGGGCACTGCCTTCACAGTATGAAAAGATATGGACAAGCTGGAGTGTGTTCAGAAGAGAGAACCACAGGGAGGGTAAAGTTCCTGAACCCACACCATGGGTTGTTCATCTGAAAGAAGACTCTGGAGAGAACCAGAGGGCTGTCTTTAAATACCATATTTCCCTGATTAGAAGATGCATTTTTGTTCCGTTATAAAACGTCTGAAAGCAGAATGTAGCATAACCCCCCAACATCACACAATCTGTCAGGACGCAGCTGTGGCGTAGCTGTCACTGCCTCACATATGGAAATTTGACTCTTGTTCCTGGTGGCAAATCTGAACAACTGCAATCTTCAACCTCTCGGGAGCCAGAACAGTTAAGGACCATTTAAGGAAGAATGTGAGTCCTGGTTGTTAACCAGAAAAACCTTCAATGACACTGTCCGGTAAAATTAAGAAAAAAAAACATTGAAAATTACAAACTGAGTGTCAGCAACTGGAAAAAAAATTCCAGAGACAACAGAGATGAAGAAATACATCACCCCCTGACCAGAAGATGACAACAAGTCAGAAAACACAGACATCGATGACTGAGTCGAAAAGGGACTTGGAAGAGTTGGATTCTGAGAGTGAAGAAGTTTTAGAAATGCCTTAACCAATTTGCTTTTTTTGTAATATACAAGAGTGATAGGAAATAAAAATGTATGGCAAAAGTCTAAAAACATTTTTTTCCACTAAATATAAAAAATTTTGAGGGATGGCAAAGCATTGTGCCACAGCTTAATTAGCAGCAGTTTTTCTATCTTGAATGTACATAAAATAATGGTACATCTTATAATCTATAGTGTCAAAGATTTGATTTTTTTAAATAAATAATATCTGAAGAGCTACCATGTGGTGGATGGATTAGAGCCATTCTCTATGACTTCTGGCCTGTAGGAAGCCATCAGGAGGAGGTATCCAAAGATGGGATGGATCCCCTCCGTGCAAACCCAGGCTGGACCATCACAGTGGGAGCCCAAGCACCCAGAGGGGCTGATAAGGCTCTCCTAGCCCTGTGGTTCCAAGATTTTATGAGACGACCTCACCATGAAGGGAAGGGTGTCCCATCTTGCTTCATTGTACACACAAGTGCTTTGACTGAGTCATTCTCTTAATAAGTCACTACTTAAAGGTAAAAGTCACCTAGGGAACAGTACTGAATGGGAAGTCTGAGGCAGTGAGGCACCCTGCCCACATCTGTGCTGCAGGATTCCTGTGGGCCAATTCAGAGGAATGGGCCGGAGGGGAAGAGGCCACCTGTGTGCCAGGCACCATGACAGGTGTGCTACACTCATTGTCCCATTTAATCCCCACAACCACCCTGTAAGTAGAATCACTCCCATTTTACAGAGGAGAAACCCAAAGCTCAGGGATAGAATGTGGCTTGTCCACGGTTCACAGTGACTCTGAAAACCCATGGTCTGTGACAACATGCTTCAGATAGAGAGTACTCTGGAAGTCTTGCTTGGCAGAATGAATGCACTGAGCGATCAATGGATCAATCAATGAATGAACCAACTTGGTCTCATATCGGTGGCACTGATTCCAGGACAAAAAAGCAAGGAAGCCAATCTCAGTGCTCTACCCTAACCCCATCAATAGCTCCCGCAGGCACTAAACTCATTCCATTTGCTGCTTTCAGGAAAATTTATTCCATCACATAAAGCAAGGGTGTCCCTGAGACATATACGGCAGAGAACAGGTGCCAGTCTCCAATTCTGCTCAAATGTCAAAGCCACAAGTGCACCAAGTTGCTGTGCCGCCCAGCTGCCAGGTTAACGCGGAGCTGGCAGAAGCTCAGCTCAGGCTTTATCCACCTGCTGTGGTCAGGATGTCCAGAGGGCTGGCAGTCAATCACCCCCTACCTGTTCCACCTGCCCAGGCCATCAAGTCCAGCCCCAGGCCTACCAGTGCACCCAAGCTCCCTCCTCAACTGGAGAAGAAAACTCCAAGTGCACATAGGAAACCCAGGGCAGGCCCCACCTGAAGGGGATATTCAGGTGATCGTGAGATCACAGAAGGGAGAGAATCAGCTTCATTCCAGACAATGGCACACAATGCTCCGAGAACAGCTGACGCCTATGAACCAATTCTTACAAAGGCTGTTCCTTTGGAGGAGGGGGTCGCCTGGTTCCTGCCCCACCCGGCTTTGCTGCCTCGTCCACATGCAGGCAGGGAACTCCTGCGCCTGATCCACAGGTGAAGAGGAGCCCCCAGAGGAGCTCAGCACCCCTGACTCCCTGTGTCTGCTCCTCAGCCTGACCTCGCGGAGGGCGAGTGATCAGGGCAGACAGCCTAGGCTGTACTGAGGGGGCAGTGGAGCGGATACTGTTTTCTACACAGAGTGCAGGGCCGCCAAAGCTCAGACAGGCACACTTGGTGGCACAAGCTGCAGGGAGTGACAGATGTCCTACATTCTAAGACCCTAAATGGGGAGTTCCAAAATGGGCTGCCCTCCTTATTAACTGAAAGTGCTTCATATGCCAACTTCCTTCATAAAGAAGGTTGTGGGGCAAAGACCAGGACACAGACAAAGCCTTACTTGAGGCCCAACCTTACTGTCCCCAACCCTGTTCCCCACAGCACTCCTCAGTCCAGGCAAATGGCAGCTGTCTGGCCGGTGTGTATGGCCAGAGCACAGAGGGCAGCATGCTGAAGAATGTCTCTGACCATCCCTCTCCAGTGGCTCCCACTGGCTGCTGGGTTTGGCTCAGACCCTGCATTCAGGGCCCTCCACACCTCAGAGCTGGCCTGATTCCAGCCTGGGCTTCTCTAGGCAGCCCCCACATCTCCACCACATGAGACCCTGAAAGTTCCCTCACTTTCCCACATCTCTTTGTGCTAGGACCTCTGCCCACCTCTGCCTATGGAAATCCTACCTATCTTCCAAGGCCTTTCTCAGCCAACAAGCTCCACCTCCTCCAGGAAGTCCCTCCTAGCTCCCCGACTGTGCAACGCTGTGGACTTTCCATACTCTGTCTGGGTGCGAGGGCATTGGTGAGCCTGTACAGTGCACCTCCCTCCATGAGTTAGAAGAGTGCTCGGCTTCCATAGGTTGTCACAGGGCCCCCAGCTCAACGGCTGCACACTGAGCTGGCAAGCCTTGGCCTACAGCTCTGCAACCCCCCCAGCATTCCTTTAAGCCCTTTCAGGATCCCCTCCTCCACCTATTCCCAGCTGACTCATCCCGCCCCCATTCTCTCAAGGTTCAGCTCTCAGCTGACAGCTTATAGGAGACAAGGGCTGAAACCAAAGGTGGGAATTCTAAGCCCCAAGGCTCTGGGGGAGGTGTTTTTGATAAGGAAAGATCTTGGGAGCAAAGCTTGCTAGTACTACAAGTGTACACATCCTAAATTTGAAGAACGTGAGCATTGTTAGGAAGGAGGTAAGGCTCTGTCTTTCGATAAGGAGGGCTGGCTGCAAGAAGAGCTGCTTAGACTGATTAAGCACCACAGCCTGGTGGGAAAAATCGTGGAGGGAGCAGAGACTTGACTCCAGCCTGGCTGGTGACCTTGAGCAAGGAACAAACCTCTCTGGCTTCCCCAGGGCATCAAGAAGCTTCTGAGCCTCAGTTTCTCCATAGGTAAGACAAGGTGGCAGGGATGAAAGCCAGATGACCCCAGAAGGCCCATCCAACCTCACATCCCAAGGTTCTGTGACTCATGGTGTCCGCCGCCTCCTCCTTCCTGGGAGGTCAGTGTCATTTGAAACTACCCCAGTTCCACTCCCTCCTCCCCTCAAGCCCCACCTGAGTTCAAGGGGAGCTCTATGTGAAGATGGACCCCACCGGCTGCCAGTGGAAGGAAGGGCAGAGTGGGGGGAAGGTGTTGGGTTCCAGGGACACAGAAATGCTCCTCCCATTCATGCCATTAGTCTCAGCTCGGAAAAAAGACAGTCAGCTGGTTGCCCTCACTTGCCTGGCCTGCCTTTTTAAGAGATTACAACTGCCTGCTAAATGTAAGTGCTGCTCTAAAACCAGGACATATAAGGTTTCTCCACCTGGATCTGAAGGGTTCCATGATGCGTAGAGCACAAGAGCAATGAAGAATTAAACTTGGAGGCAATTGAAGCTGTATTATGCAGCCATGCCAATTAAAGATCTTTAAAAATAGCTTCTTTCCTCTCATGCTGAAGATGAAGTTTCAGCAATAAACAGACATCTGCTAGGAGCTTCTGAAGAGATACAACATAAACACCCCAGGAGAGCCGCCATAAACAGCCCAGAGCGCTCTCCAGGCGGCAGCCACATGCTGCTCCCCAGTGGGAGGAGGGGAACCCAGAGCCCAGAAGAGGAGGGTTGCAGGGGTGAAGGGCACCAAGGGAGGTGAAATCAAGAGGCTAGGGGTGGGGGTGGAGGGAGGCTCCCCACGGGCAGGAGGAGGTGGTGGGCATTGTGCACCTTGGGAGAAAAGGGAGAACTGGCTGCCTTCTGCAGGGAAATAGAAGCTCAGGAACCCACTAAGAGGATTTCCAGGAAGCCATCCAGAGGATTCCATGCCAGTGTCATTCATTCTGGAAAGGGTCACTCCTTAAAAGTGGAAAAAAACTGACATTTCTGAGTGTGCACCTATACAAGTCACTTCACAAATATTTTAATTTCATCTCCAGATCAATCTCTCGAGAAAGGTGTAATTACCTCCTTCTTATAGGCTAGAATACTAGGTTCATCACCTTGCCCCAGGCCACATGGCTAGATTTCGAATCCAAGTGTTGCAGCACTTTGGTTGGTTGGTTTTGCTTCTGTCACCTGCATCTACAACGCGCCCCTGAGGTTGATTCTCAGCGCCCAGACCCTCTGAGCCCACAAAGCTAGCACAAGCGGGTTCCTAAAGGAAGAGCTGGCAAAGTAGGGCAGACGGGGCGCGAGTTAGGCCTTGGCCAACCGAAATAGTGGCTGAGTCTCTGCAGCCCTGTGGGCCTGTTTCTTCATATCCTGGTCACTTCCCAGCAGGCCTGAGGAAGAACAAAGGGGGAAACCGGCACCAGAATGTGCCTAGGAATGTGTCTGGAAGGATCCACAGGGGACCGCAGGCAGCAGCTGCTGAGGAGACGAGAGGGAGGACACAGAAGAAGGGAGACATACTTTTCATCGAATTTCCTTTGGACTGAGTGAATATTTTACCACACACTTATGTAAGTGTGTGGAGTACCATGTATCCATGTATGTATGTGAAGGTGAGTACCATGCATCCATGTATGTATGTGAAGGTGAGTACCATGCATCTATGTATGTATATGTGGAGTGCACACCATGCATCCATGTATGTATGTGAAGGTGAGTATCATGTGTCTGTCTATGTATGCATGTGTAGGGTGGGTACCATGTGTCTATGTGTGTGAAGGTGAATACCATGTATCTAGGTACACATGGGTAAGTACCCTGCATGTATGTATGTGTGGAGGTGAATGCCATGCATATATGTATGCATGTGTGGATAAGTAGTTTTTAAGAATCTCCAGATGTCAGATACAGACACACCCAAGCTAGAGATAAAAACCTAGACTGTGCAAGAACTCCTGGGGCCCCTGGTTGGGGCAAACCTGGAATCCAGAAACAGTCTGAGATTTCATGCAGTGCTTTCTCTTTCCTCACAACAGTAACGCACTACATCTCCAGGCGACTGGCCAGGAAGCTTTCCTTATGTGGGCCCTGTGGTCCCCAAGGCTCCAATTGTACAAGCCTCACAGGACATTCCCTGAGGAAGGAGATTGACCTTGGGGCTGGAAAGAGATCTCTCTGATCTCCCTGCCTATCCCTCTCTTCTGTTCTCCCTTTCATCTAGCTATCAGACATCCCCTTTCTCCTGACTCTTACTACCTTTGCATCAAATTAGGCAAAAAAGCCCAGCTGTCCTGCTCCATGGACTGCCAGCGCCCTGGCTTTACAGCAGTTATGAACTCCACACACAGTCCCGCAACCCCATTCTGCCCTCTGGGATGAACAGCTGTCCAGCAGAGGGGTCAGTAGCCATGCCCCTGGCAGACCCTGGGCCCACTCTGCTCCACTAAAATAGCTCTCTCTAGTGACCAAAAGGTCCACATGACTTCCCTCCATGCACTTCTTCATCATCTCCTGCACTTCACTCTCCTGGCTCCCAACACAAGGTATATCCTGAGATCTTGCAAATCTTCACCGGATACAGTCAGTACTCAGATAAGTGGCCAAGGCCAGCCATTCATGAGAGCAAAGAAGTAGTTTCTGTACCTCAACACATTGCTACTACAGTGGCAAGGCCAGTACAGGGTGTTCTCAGACTCCCACTCCTGACTCTGCCACGTGCTTGGCTTATGGGCTGGGTATGTCAGAACCTCAGGACTGCAAACGGCCCACAAACCTGCTGTTGCAGCAGCTCAGGGACCTGGGGCCACCGTCCAACTCTTTGCTGCCAGCAGAAAGGGCATCTGTACCAGACATCTCCTACTGCCCAGTGATGGAGAAAAATCTGAGCCCCAAACAAGCAGGAAGTACAGCTCCTGTTCTCAAGCCTGCCCTTACCTTTCTGTTTTACCAAAAGAACTCTAACCAAGCCTTGGAAGAAAGGCAGGTGCCACAAGGTATCAGGACAGCCACTGGAAGGTGGGGATTTGGGATGGGGAGGAAGGTGGCAGGGAAATTACCCTGACCTCAGGGGAGAGAAACATTAGTTCAAATAAAGAACGCATTAAAAATCCCAACCCTAAAAATACCAGCACTATCCACATACACACAGCTCCCTGCCAGACACCACCGAGATGGGACAGTTTTTCCTGTGATGAACTGTAGTAAGGTCTAGGCATGTACAAGTATGATGTAATCGCATTTAAGAAACTCTACATACCTGGTGATCACAAAAGGCATATCTCCTTCACTAGAGACATAGAGATGGACACTCTTCAACAGCTGTCAGAGAGGGGAAGCATCTCAAAACCAGACCCCGTGGTTAACCCAATCTGCAATGGTTTGTTTGTGAACGGAAGTCCTGTGCCGCCTACCAGCTCTGAATTTCTGAGGCCACGTGGTCAAAGCTTTAGAAAGGAGGAGCCTTATCAGCCCAGACCAGCCATGCTTTCTACCTTTGGGGAGGGTGCAGGGAGAGAAACAGAAGCTGGAGGAGGGAGGGGTCAGGGCACCCCAAAGTGAGGTGAGCCGGTGTTTGGTCACCAGGCACTTTCCCAAGAAGACGAGACAGGCCTGCAGCTTTGTCCTGCCAGCCTTGTCTTAACACTCTGTGTCATTTAGTCTTGCTCGGGTAGCTCAACCTCCCCAAATAAAAAAAATCAAAATTGAGAGCCTAACATTAAACAGATTTCACTCTGAATATAGCAAGGGAGGAGGTAGAAAAGAAAAGAGGGAAAGGCTACATGGGCTTCCCATCTTCCCATCTCCTAAGCCCCAGCTTTCTTTATTTTCTAACTTTCAGAAAGTCCAGGTATGTTCAGCACGAAAATAATGATTGAAGCAAATATCACAATCCCAGTAGCTCTGGGGCTTCATCTGTATATATAAGTATGCCAAATATGTGTGTAATTTTGTCTACCCACTCCAAATTCGTTGAAGGGAGTCTTCTTTTTTAAGTGGAGAAAAATAAATATTTAAATTTTCCATTACAAAAATAAAATATTTTTACTATAAAAATGTTGGAAAATATACTAAAAAGTAAAAGATAAAGGAAAAAAGCAACTCTAGCACTTCCATCCAGAGAGAAAGACTTAAAATTTTGTTATGTTTCCTCCTAGTGGAAAAGGCTGTGTTAAAAAGAATAGCAATTTAGGCCGGGCGCAGTGGCTCACGCCTATAATCCTAGCACTCTGGGAGGCCGAGGCGGGCGGATTGTTTGAGCTCAGGAGTTCGAGACCAGCCTGAGCAAGAGCGAGACCCCGTCTCTACCAAAAATAGAAAGAAATTAATTGGACAGCTAAAAATATATAGAAAAAATTAGCCGGGCATGGTGGCGCATGCCTGTAGTCCCAGCTACTCAGGAGGCTGAGGCAGTAGGATTGCTTGAGCCCAGGAGTCTGAGGTTGCTGTGAGCTAGGCTGACGCCACGGCACTCACTCTAGCCAGGGCAACCAAGTAAGACTCTGTCTCAAAAAAAAAAAAAAAAAAATAGCAATTTAAAAAATAAAATTAAACAAAACAAAATCAAACAAGAAATAATTCACCTCTTCCTTTCTAATTCTGATTCTTCTAACTGTGTCTGACTGCAGTGGCTAAAACCTTCAATACAGGGTTAAACAGAAGTGAAGACAGTGGTCATCTGTGTCTTTTCCCTGATTTGCACGGAATGCATTCACTGTTTCTCCGTTAAATTAAATGCTGGCTTTTGGACATTGTCATCCTGAAAACTTATCCATTTATTAAGTGTCTTAGGTATCAGAAATGGGTTCTGGATTTTGTTGAAGGCCTTTTGCCATCCATGGAAATGATCACATGATTTTTCTTCTCATTTCAACTCAAATGATAGATTATATTCTTTTAAACGACACCATAAAAACAGGCAAACTCTTCATTTTGAGGTCTGTTTGCAGGGAAGGGTGGGCCTTTACTGGGTGAGCAAAACGACAGCTACCAAAGTGTCCAGTGCCCTTACGGAGATCTGGCCAGTGAACCAGATTTGAAGTTCATTGTCAAGAGAAGCAGGCACATCTTTCTCTTTCCTCCTGAACCTCTGGTTTCCTTCATTAGGCTGCCCACAAATGTGCCAGTGATGATACTATCTCTACAGAGCAAATTCAGACAAGACGCTTACAGGTCATGAATGTTTGTGTTCTGCCATGACCCGCCCCAGCTGCAAAGGAACGGTGATTTGAAAAAGCCTCCACAGCTCGCCCAGTGTGAGGCGAGACTCTTGAAAGCACGAGGGAAGAAGCGCTGCCCAGAAAGAGGAGGAAGAAAAAGCGTGGGGAGGTCTTCACCAAGCCCAGCACCAAGTGTCCCGGTCACAACGTGGTCATTACTGTGGCAGAATTCAAGCTTGGACGGAAATGAACGAGCTCAGTCCCCGTCAGCTCCACATGTGATCTGCGGAGGCTGGTTGCTGATCAGGGCACAAACGCAGCTGTCCCGGCTCCCCACCACGAGCTAGCGCGGCGAGGGCAAGCACAGCAAATAGTTCTCCTATTATTTCAGGATGTTTACAGACTGACGCTTGCTGAGGAAACGTCCACACGCGAGCAAGTCATCTTTTTTTTAAACCGCTTATCTAAGTCACTCAAACCCATAATAGTGTTCATTCATTCGAAACACATTTCCTGAGTGGCTATGACACAACTGGACAGATGCTCGCCGAGCCTGTGCTACATCCCGGGCTTGGTGCTGGCGCTGTGGATCCAGCGCGGGACAGAGGCGGACTCCGGTGTCAGGGGCTCGCTATCTAGTGCGGGAGACGGGCAGTCAGAACGAAGGGAGATTGCTGATCAAAGGGAGGGGCTTCTCCAGATTAAAACAGGCATAAAAGCACTAACAACTGAAAGCAGCATAGAGATTGGATCCTGATTCCAACCAACCAACTACAAAGGTCATTTTTGAGATGATCAAGGGTATCTGAATATGGATAGGTAATACCAGAGTTACTGTTGATTGTTCCATGCAATAACGGAAATGTGGTTATGCAAGAAAATGTCCTTTTTAAAAGGGATGTATACTGGGCTATTATAGGGGCAAAATGACATAACATTAGAGATTTGCTTTAAAATATGTCAGGAAGAACAGAGGCAGGGAGTCGGGGGGAGGGGGTGGAAACCAGCCTGGTATAATCTTGACAACTGTGGAAGCTGGGTAATGAGTATATGGGGCCCATTATACTGCTCTATTTTTGTGTGTTTGAAAATGTTCATAATATTTTTTTATTAGAGGTCTGCAATACATCATGGTAGAAAGCCTAATGGAGACTGGTATAAAAGGCTAAGGGAACATAGAGCAAAGAGCAAGGAGGGTTTGTGAGAACCAGAAAATAAATCTGCCAAGTTTATGAGCATTTTAAATGCCATTTCATAGTGGGGTGAGAAGACATGTTCACAGATAATTACAATATAAGGTGTGGACTAGTAAGTATAGTAGTCCCCCCTTATTTCAGGGGGGTACGTTCTAAGATCCCCAGTGGATGTCTGAAACCTCAGATAGTACTGAACCTTATATATACTGTTTATATATATTGTTTTTTCCTATACATACAGGACATATGATAAAGTTCAATTCATAAATTAGGCACAGTAAGAGATTAACGACACTGATAATAAAATAGAACAATTATAACAACATACTGTGATAAAATTATGTGAATGCGGTCTCTCTCTCTCTCTCTCTCAAAATACAGCAATATTTTCAGACCGCGGTTGATTGTCATTGAAACCGTGGATAAGGGGGACTATGGGGCACTATAGTGTACAACGGAGGAGGTGTACATGCCATGCCTCCAGAGGACAGCCGCAGGCTTTCCTGCTTCCCACAGCATTGAGTTCACCACACACAGACCTCGCTCATATGGACAGAGGCCGGAATCCTAGCTGTGTGTTGGGGGACTCAGTTTCCTCTGAGTCTCAGTTTCCTCATCTGTAAAATGGGGACAACCCCACCTATTTCTTCTGAAGGCTAATGAAAAGGCTCGGCAGAGTGAACAGGATTCTCCTGCTTGGCTCTTTGAAGAACAAAAACCATTAGCCCTCAGAGGGCTTCTAAGATTAGCAGTGTTCAGCCCAAATCTTCTTGCACCCATACCACATCCTATCCCTCTAGAGCCAAGGCTCTTCACCAAGAAGGCAGCGCCTCTTCTCTTCAGCAGTAAGGAGCAAAGGGGGCAGGCCCGTGGCCAGGAGGAAAACCCAGCTTAGGGTGTGAACATGGGCGGAGAGAACAGAGAAACACCCCAGCCATAGGCAGAGAAGTAATCGGGGATTATCTGGCTGCTCCTCGCAGCTCCTGGGAATGGGCCTCCAATGGCCACAGCCATGGTCCTTAAACTGATTTATACTGAAGTGTAATTGACTGGTATCAGGCTAATCATGATTTTCTTTTGGAAGAAAGTTTGAGCAGAAAAGCCAGAGCCCTGGGCCTAAAGAAGGAAGGGGGCAAGGATAAAAGTGATGTCATATTTTTATAAAAGTACTTTCAAACTGTGGATTTTAATTACCCCACAACCATAACCAGTATACCCCAATACCTGCTCCTTCCAAAAAAACCCCACAAAACTAGAATCAGTCCTAAGGTAGAGGTTATTTCAGCTAACACTGTCTTCCTAGACTATTCTAGAAGCCAATTCTCAGAGGTGAGGCCAAGCCAACAGTGGAAGCAGGCTTCCCCCCAAAATAGCACCTAAACACCAGCAGCTCATCCCTCCCCATCACAACATGGCCAACACTATCCACCACCCTTGACTGGAGGACAGGGTGGCCAAGGGATTTGTAGGTTAAACAACCTGGGCTAACCTGGGTCAGTTCAACTGTTTTGCCAAAGAAGCATCCCCTGCAATCCGGATGGACAGAATCTTTCAGAGGCCAGGAGGCTCCAGTCAGCACACAGCGGTGCCATGACCCTGCGCACGGCACACCACTTTGTACAGCCGTGAACAGCAGGAAGAGCTCTGGACTGTGCACTGACAGAGCTGGGACCTGGCTCAGACACTTTCTGTGTGACCTTGGGCACTTACCCTATCTGAGCCTCTTTCCCCATCTCTAAAATGGGGAGGGCAAAACTCTCAGAGTTTTTGGAGAGTCACCATGAAATTGGCTGAAGAAGTGCCTCAGGACAGGACCTGTTGCCCAGTAGGCACTTAGTAAATCTGTCTTCTCTCTGCCTGAAGAGTTCTTACTGCAACGAGAGTCTCCGGGACATTGGACTGGGCTGCCCAAGACACTCAAGGCCCACTTGTTGGGTCCACCGCCCCTGGGGAGGGAGCGGCACAGAGGGGGTGCAGGTGCCAGGGAGCCCAGGCACGAAAACGTCCCAGGGTCAACATGCCCCTGGCTTCCCCCACCCCGTGACCCCCGCGGAACCTGCCCACACGGGGGCTTCATCCTTCACCACAATCACCGAAGACCGTAGTGAGCAGGCGAGACTGACAGCAAGAGGACCCGCACACACCGCTGCAGGATAGGCGGGGCCCTGCCCGCTTCCAAATAAAAGCTCTTTCCTCTTTAAGAGCCCAGGCCTCAGAATAAACAATGAGGAAGGAGGCACACGTTTGCTCTGGTTTCAACACCACTCTTCCCCATCCAGTAAAGGCTGATCCCAGCTCTACCGGTGAGGCTGGCCTTGAATAAAGTCAACCCCACCTGCTCTGGCCTGGCAGTGGTGGCAGAGGCTGCGGGTAAGACCCCACTTCTCCTCCGGGCCGGCCAGGCAACGACAGGGTGGGCTCCGGGGACGCAGAAGGACCACCGCCACGGCCCGCCCCGGCCCCAGACTCGATCGCAGCCTGCAGCCGGCCAGGCCACTGACATTTGGCCCGACTTAACTTCCTGTTATTAAGGAGGGAGGGGAACAAGGGAGGGGTAAAAGGGCGCCCAGTGAAGAGCGGGGCGGGGGGAGCGGGGGGCGAAAGGCGCGGGGCGGGAATCCTGGGAAGCTAAGTTTGGGGATTTGGGGATGGTCCTCTGCCCAGTGGCAGGCGGCACTGCTGGTGCGTCACTCCCACTCCGTGTTGACATTTAGGATTTTCTAGGCTTGGAATTGCAGGGTTTGGGTGTTGGGGCGGAGTAAGGGGTAGCTCGGGGTGCCAGTGGGACGCTTTTATTGCTTTCTAATTGATTCAGAGATGCCAGGGCCGCCCCGGGCTCTCCAGCAGCGCCACCTGCTCCCTGCGCGCCCCGCGGGTGGGTTTGAAGCCGGGGATGCTGCAGCCGCACCTGACCCTCCCGGGCGCCGGACCGGGCGCCGGACAGAGCGCAGAGTCCAGTCGGGGCTGGCACAGTCTCCACCCGCGCCCGCTCGCCCGCCGCCCTCCCCGGAGCCCCGCGCCGCCCCCGCCTTACCGAAAGTCGCGCGGGCCGCCAAGCCGAGATCGGTGCCTGCCTCCGCCCTGGCCACGGGCGAAGCGGTCGGGCCCTGCGGGCAGCCTGCGGAGCCGGCAGCGAGCGCGGCTGCCCAGCGCAGGCTAAGCCGGCCGAGCGCCTGAGGTTCTGCGCTGCGCGGTGGACAGGGCTGGGGAACGCCCCCAACGGAGGCGCGGCCAATGACAGCGCAGCGTGGAGCCCGCCCCGCCCCTGTGGGGCCGGCTGTCACTGCCACTGCCGGCGCACGTGGGCTGTAGCCCGGCCCAGGGCGCAGGGAGCGCCCAGGCGCTCCCACCCGACCGGGGCAGGTCGGAGACCAGAGGAGGGCCCATGGGAGCGGGACGTAGTGGCGCTGCGAGATGAAAACCCTGGTGTTGGTATGCTGGTGTCAAGGGAGAGGCAAGGGCTGGGCCTCATGCTCCTTTGCCTAGGCAGCTGGAAAACACCTTTTAGACACCAGGGAGCAGCAGGCACTTCCAGCATCGACTGTGTGCGCCCTATGGACCGCCCTCCTTGCTTGGCTCCATGGCCTCCCTGAGCTTCAGTGAACCTCCCTGCTAGCAGATAGGATCGTTCCCTTACCTGCACTGGCCTTGCTTAGGATAAAGATCGTGGGGAGAGGGCGGTGGTGCAGACCACCTGTGTTACCTTGGTCAAATCACCCAAACACTCTCTTCTCTTGGCTGTCAGGTGGCTACCTTAATCTCTACTCTGCCCACCTTTCCAGTTGCCCACAGCCCGTTAGTCTCAAGAGAGCACTATTCACAGACAACACAGTGAATGGTGCGGGGCCTAGTGAGGGATATGAAGCACTTGTAAACTTTATAAATAACTGTAAAACACCGCTCTGGTAGCAGTGACAGATCTGGTAGCAGCGATCACGAAACAGGGATCCCCATGGGCAGGAGCCACGTCTGACTCACCTTTGGAACCCAGAGCCCATCGCAAGGCTTGGCCCAATGTACGCATCCAAAAATGTTCTCAGAACTGAGCTGAGCCAGGAGGAGGGAAGCAGGCAGGCTTGGGCAGTGAGAAACACTACTGTGGCTCCAGGCTGCTGCAATTCCACCAGCACCAGACCACCCTCTGCAGAGACCACATTCCCTTGCCAGGCAAGTGCAAACAGAACAGTTGGCCCCCTCAAACCTGGAGCTTGTTTTTTTCTCTACTCCATACCTTGTGATCCTACTCTTGGCCTTTTCGGTTTTTCCAGGGATTATCCTACCTGGAAGCTCTCTTGGAGTCTTCAGAAGTCAATCATCTTCCTGCGGATGAACTTTCCAGCAAAGTCTGTCCATGCTCAGCTTTCAAGACTTGGTCAGCATGGACAAGTGTCGCCCTCTCAGAGGGCAGCACTCCACTGTGATGGAACTCAGGCAGCACTGCCTGTGATGCCGGGGGATGGAGGGCCCTCCACGCATTCTCTCATTTTGTTATCATCCCCTTTTACAGATGTGGACACTGAGATCTGTGAAGTAAAGTGACTGATCAAGGTCACATGGTTAGTAAGTATCAGAGTCTCGGCTTGAACCCAGATCTATCTGATTCCAGAATCTACGTGCCTAACCTCTATGTGTTGGGGCCTCTACCGCTCTGCCCATGCCTCTGGAGCACCAGACAGGTCAAGTCTATCCCTGAAAGAACAGCTCTGGGCCTGACACCTTCCTAGTTCATCCAAACATTCTGTCGAACTCAGGCTTGGGAAATCCCCCTGGCCCGGCCCAACCTTATCTGTGGAATAATATAGGAAATCCAAGATAGTGAGAAACCTCCAGGTACAGCATTACCTCTGCCCCCAGCTTGACTGCACTGGATATAAAGCCTCTTTGCTTTTGGCTCGGGCCTCTGATGCCCATGTTGAGGATAGAGATGGAGACAGAGTCATTCATTCATTTAGCAAACGCTACTGTGAACTAGTAATAAATACAGTTCCTGCAGTCATGTAATTTATGATGCAGCAGATGAATAATCAGAAGTGTGCAATGCTATGGGAGCTGTATTCTTTATTACTTTTATTTTTTTTTCTTTTACAATTCCTATCACCTTACCTATAGCACAATGTTCTCCCTTCAAATTAAAACAAATTCACCAATATTTCAGGCCCAATACTGTGGGCCAACCAAGTTTAACAGAGATAACATCACTCAGTACAGAAGTTTTAGCGCCTCAAAAATTGGAACTTAACCAATGCATCCCCAGAACCTCTGCCTCCTGTCTCCTGCCTACTCCCAACCTTTTTAACTCAGGGGGCTGAGATAAGGGCAGGTCTGAAGGCTGAGATGTGGGCTTTTCCTTGGATGCAGGGAAGCTGGGAACCAAGGGGGTTAACTGCATGAAGGGAAACGAGCCTGGGGATGTCTTGAGCCAGGGGCCAAAGCTTCTCACCACCTCACACAAGCCACCCTTACAGGCCACCTCCCTGGAGGGAGAAGAGAAATGAGTTCAGGATGTCACAATCCCCCTTTCTCTGGACAAAGCAGTCACCATGGGATGTCCTGCTGGACCATGACTGTGTCTGGGAGCGTATACGACTCAGCTCTTCAAAGACAAGATCTTGATGCAATGTTAGGGTGAAATGCAGAGAAAATATTTACCTAGTTCCTCACTTAGCAGATTAAAAAAAGAAACTGAATAAATGGAGGCCCAGAGAGAGCAAGGTGCTCGTGAGGGTCACAGAGTGAGTGAGGGGGTTCCAGGTCCGCAGCGCCCCTTTCTGGCTCTTAGCATGCCAGGCACACTCCACCTGCTTACGCAGCAGCTCAGTAGCCTATATTTAATAACCATCTCTTCCTGGGCCACTTTTCCAGGATGCTGCTTGCGGAGGTTGTCTGGGAGATGCAGATGGCCACTTAGCATCAGAGGGAGGAAGAGAAGGAAGGCCCAGATTCATCCCTAAAAATATCTCCATCTCAGACGGAAGCAATGGCCTCCGCAGCACCACGCGCCTCCCTCTGAAGGAACTCCAGCTGGCGCTTGCCGCATTGTCAGCTATCCACCTGACGTGTCCGAGAGGGCTGTGGGGGTGGCAGGCCTGGCTTCCTTTTATTTCCAGCCTAGCTATATGCTTGAAGAAAGGTCAAAGTTGAACTAAATGGATTCCCGATGAGTTTCCGTAGCGAAGCCAGGGTGCCTCTCAAGGTGTCCAAATGGCGGGGAAGAGCATTGCAGTGAGTTCTGGGCCTCTTCCTTACTTCCCAGTGTTCCAGGGAGTGTGGTTCTCACCAGCTTCCCCCCCAAGAGGCCAACAAAGGGCTTTGGGCTTTCAGGAGGAAGTGGAAGGCTCGTATCTAGACAGGGTCCTGTGACCTTGTTAAATGATGAGAAGAGGCTGATTGGCCCCAGGCCACTTCGGGAGCTCTTTGGAGAAGGACTTTCTAAATCATGAAGTGGAAACATTTATACCTCTGGAAGACAGACCTAGTAGTGTGTGAGAAGCAAGGTCCCTGGGGCCTTGTTCTAGTCCCTTATCATCTCCACAGGCCTCAGAATGCACCCTTTGTTCATGGATAAGACATAAACACTCTCAAGGTCGCTAGAAACTCATCAGGCCTACCACATTTTCAGTGGCTTCTCCAGAAGCCGTTTGGGGAAGAAATGGCACCTATTTGGGACTTGCCAAAGTCAGTAATGCCCTCAGAGGCGCCCCAGCACTTTGGGGAATATGTGCATGTTGCCAGCAATGGTGAGAAAGTCGGTGCTGAAGAGCTGAAAGCTGCGGCTACCGGCAGGAGGTGACATCGCAGCCAGACGTACCACCCAGAGCAAACAGAGACAGAGTGCAGAATAGGTGTGCAGAGGACAGGGGAGAAACATTGATCACATATGTAGTCCAGCCCCAGCCCCAGATAGACTGTGGAGATATAGATAGATGGATAGATATACACACATACATACACACACATATTTTTTTTTTTCAAAGACAACTGTGAAATCCAAGGGTGTAATTCTGGTCCCTAGAGACCAAACAGTGACACAAAGCCCAGAGCATACTTATGGCAGACTGGGGCACAGCCTGGGCAGATTACTGTCCAGAAAAACTTGAAGCCTATTCCAGAACTGCTATAATTCAATGGAGCTAGGGAGGCAACTCTCAGCTTGTGCTCCCAAACCCTACACTGCAGCTGGCTACAGGCAAAGATAGGAACACTCTTCTCTGCTCTAGTCCACGGAGGCGACTCACTCAAGGTTATCTATCTATCCACCTATCACATGTCCATCCCAGAATATGTA
This sequence comes from Propithecus coquereli, assembly GCF_000956105.1. Taxonomy (NCBI): domain Eukaryota; kingdom Metazoa; phylum Chordata; class Mammalia; order Primates; family Indriidae; genus Propithecus; species Propithecus coquereli. Next base: position 7,612,207 of record NW_012150174.1, read on the forward strand.
TGGGGCAGTTATTCTAAGACGTATCATAGCCAAGCAGTTACTAGCACAGACTCTGAAGTCAAGATGCCTGACTTTGAATCCCAGTTCTGCCACTTATCTGTGTAGCCTTGAGGAAGCGACTTAACCTCGCTGTGCAGCAGGTTCTTCACCTGTAAAAGGGGAATAGTAACGGGAGGTACATGCATAGAACAGTTTCAGGCACGTGGTAAATGATATGTAAGGGTTTTGTGAGTAAACAAACTTGGGATGATACCAATAAGAGTATAGGGAATTAGAGTCTACAAGAGGCATCAGTCCTTAAGCAACTCCAGCTCAGGCACCTGGCTAGTCCCCAGCATCAGACTTCTGTGTATGTTATCTCTCTCAGCCACATTTCGAGGTAGGTACTATTAATATTTTCATCCACACCTTAGAGATTTGAAAATGGAATCTCAGTGAGGTGAAGCCACTGACCCGGAGTCTCCTAGGAGCCAACATCCAACAGAGTGAATCTGACCGGTTGACTTCCAAGCCGTGCTCTTCTCACTTCCCAATACTGCTCCCCCCAGCTCTGTCCAGGGGGCTGTGGGCCAGCAAGGAGAGATGGCCCATTCTCTAGGGACTGAGGGAGCGAGGGGAAGACATCGTGGAGGAGGCTTCCCTTCAGCTGGGCCATGAGAGAGGAATGGCAGGCAGATGGCGGCAGTGTGGTGAGCGCCCAGGGAACAGCTGAGACACAGAATCAGAGACGAGGTGCTGTGCCAGGAACTGCAGGCTTCCTGCATTCATTCACCGAGCAGGTGCTGGTTGGGTGCCTGCCACGTCCCATGCACCGTTCTGGGTAGAGGGGATGCAGCAGTGACTACAACATGAAAGTAACCCAAGGCAAAGCTAGAGGGAGGCAAGAACCATACAGGGCACTGTGGTAGCTAATTTTTGTGTGGGGAAGGAGTCAACAGGCTAGCTCCTCCACTCCCCTGCTTTGGTGACATCTCTGCCCTCCTGGCTATAGGACTGGGCACAGCTCTCAGGCCTGGCCAAGCATACAGCCATGCATGTGGTGCAAGCAGAATTCCTCTTCAAGACCAGTGTATAGATACGGATGAGAGAAGCTCTCTTTCCCTGGAAGTTTACGGCTGCCAATAAATGTGTTCCACGTGCAATGGAAGACACCTGATCACAGTGGGAGAGAAAGAGACTCCTATAACTGAAGGCTCCAGAGGTAAAAGCTTCAGCCACCTTCCTCTGCAATTCTCTCAGCTCTGCCCTCCTCTGTGTTGGCTTTGTCTTCAGGCTGGTTTTCCTCACAGTAGCAAGTGCCAAGAACTCTGATTGCCGCAAGCTTCCTTTTCCAAAAGAGGACATTTCTGACCCAGCATTCCAAGCAGGAGTCCTGAGATCCACTCTGATTGGATCGGGTCACATGCCCCCTTGAACCCGTGCCACAGCCAGAGGGAGGGAATGTGCTGATTATCTGTGCCAGTCAAGGCCCCTCCCAGAGCCGGGGTGGGCTCAGCTGCCCCTAAGACACATGGGCTGCAAGGGAGGGGTGAACACCTGAATGCAGCTTGAGTACTGTTAGGAACCGAGAGGAGAGATTCATGGATATGTGTCAGACAGAGATAGCAGAAGCTCTTGGCTTCCAAATGTGCCGGTGGCTTTCTGATGCAGACACCTCTGGCACTGCCTGAGGGTTCCTCCAGCCTCAGCGGCAAGCTCAGCCAGCGCACAGGGTGGGCCAGAAGCACTGGCTATTTCACCCCATGGGGAGCAACCTTCAACCACGGGTGGACAAAGAAGGGTTGGTGAATGTATATCCCCAAGTTCCCACCCCTTGGGGGAGTATCTTGGAGGTGGATTCTATATATTAATATCGCCCTCTGTCCCAGAGACCCCCAGTAGCACTGAGCCCAGGTGCCCACAGCAGTAACCTGCACCTTAGCACACCCTGCATGGGCTTCTCCCTGTCACTTCCTAGTCCCTTACCCGTGCCTCCTGGGATTACTTCCCAATAAGCTGCTTGCATTCAAACACTTAGCTCAGGGTCTGCTTTTGCAGGAACACACCCTAAGACAGGAGGGTTGGCTCACCTGAGCCCCTGGACATTAAAACCCATGAGAGGAGCCACAGTGTGGTACTCCACATTGTAAACTCAGTGCACATCACGTAAATAGCACCCAGCACGTGGCAGGTGTCAGTCATGTTTGTTGAAGGAATAAAAGGAAACTACTTGAAAATAAACACATAAAAATGTACTAAGCAAGGTGTTTGTACCACTTACCACTATTTCTTTAATGGGCCTGAACCCCAGCCATAGACCTGGGCCTATATGAGCTCTCAGGGTAAACTCTCAGGGTTCCTCTAAGTTCAGTGCATTTTGGCATGGATAAAACTTTTTAATGAAAATCAGATTCCTGCCTAACTGCTTTTCTCTTAAAATATTTCTCCTAGGTGCAGCTTCGGTGGCAAGAGAGTACCTAGGGTAGCCCAGACTCTGATCCGTTCAGAAGGGGTGTTCTCCTCCTTGTCAGATGAGGGGCATCTTCAGGGGCATTCCAAGCACTGCTGTCATGGAGCTGAGTTCACGAACAGAGAGGCCCAAACCAGCTTCACAGGTCAAATTCCAGTGAAGAGTTCAGACTCCAATGACCGGGATTCCCACCTGTGTGCTGCCTAACCATGGGATGGAGCAAGCCAGTAGACGGAGAAAATAGCCCTTACTTTGTAAGGTCAGATGAGATAACATTCATCAAGGCTCTCAATAAATGTTAGTTGCTTTCCCTCCTATTTCTAAGTGTGGTAGTTTTGTGTTATAAGAACTTGCTAAACGAGAACTGTTTCCTAGAATTTCTTTTCTTGGATGGCTCTGAGTTAGGACTGGCCACAAGGGACATTTGCACGAGATTAGGAGGCAGCCTTTGTACTAGAAGGTCAGCGCGGGCACCAGCACCGCCGCAGCTCAGGCGTGGGGAAGTAGCTGGGCTTCCGGCAGCCCTAACTCATGCAGATTCTCCTCCTTCAGCCTGGCTGAGTCTGGGGCCAGGTGCAGGTGCACCCGTTTGACAAAGTTGTCAGCTGTTTCTGAGAGTCCTCGAGTCTTCCAGGTTAGAGGTGCTGAGGAATAAATGTGAATTCCACCTTCTCTCAAGGGCTCTGGTTTGTCTCAGCTCCGGTTGGCTCTTGGTTTGCTCCACGTCCAGGTTTTCTTCTCACCTGACAACCCTGTGGACCTACAGCAACATCAGGCCACCCGGTAAACACCAGGGCAACAGCCCTCTGTAGACACCTTCTCTGGCTCCCACTATTGTGTGAGCTGTAATTCCTACTATAGTCCCTTATTCCATGTCATATTCATGATCCTGCTTCCCTGATGAGTCCCTGATACAACAGGTAAATAAAGACTGCCCCTTCTCAAGAGCCTCCCATGGGCCCATATATCACCTTATTTATCTTCAAAGCATCCACATAGGAGGCTGAGACTATTAACCCCATTTTACTCTTGGGGAAACCAAAGTCCAGGAGGTTAAGTCCTAATAAGTGGCAGAACTAGGATTCGAACCCTGGTCTTTCCATCTCCGGAGCCTAGGCTGTTGTCACTTAGTCACTCTGAAACTTACCACGAGCGCTTATCTCATTAACTACAAAAGCACTGCAAATGTGATGTGTACTTATTAGAAATAGTGAAGATTCTTAGACATACACCTTTAAAATGTTTAAGATACCAAAAAAATGGCAAAAAAAAAAAAACAACAAAAAACTAGGCTGTCCCACAAAAGATAGGAAAACACTGACAAGTGTGAGTGAATTGTAGACCTACTGGTCCTCAGGCGGCTGGCACATTGGGCACGCTGGTTTAGGCAACATGTCAAGTGCAGAGGTCTGATCCCTCTGTGCACAGGTGAGTCGGAAAAGAAATTTGGCTTCTGGCAGAAAGAAACGCTATAGTTGTTTCTCCGCACGGTTTACCACTCGGCATCCTCCCACTGGCCAGCCGTCTCTGACAATCCAACTGGGAGAAAATCAAAGAAGCGATTGAGTGAGGGCTGCTCTGGGTGCGTGCCCGAGAGTCACAGGATCCCAGAACCAAGTGGGAAGGCACAGGCCACAGCAGCCTTCTAAGAATGCTGGAGAGGCCAGCCCTCGAGGTTTTCTATTTCCCTGAGGATGAGGGAAGCAACTTAGAACAAGGCTGTGGCTGTCCTGGGGACAGCATCGAGCAAAGCAGATTTATGTTGCATGGGCCACTCTGGGCAGAGAAGGGGGAATGGGACCTGGAAGAGGGGCCGAGGGAAGACCAGGAAAGAGATGGCACAAAGCATCACCCCATTGGCTGTCCACTCCTCCCCACCCCTCCTGGGCTCGGGCTTCATGCTCGGTCAGTGTTCCCCATCCAAAGGGCCCTCCCTCTGCCTTTCCGCCCATTGGCCATCACTCCCTTTCAGATTGTGTTACAGGGCACCACCCTGAGAAGTCTTCCTTATTGCTTCAGTTCATGCTCTTTCTACACTCTGCGAACAGACCCGCCCGTGTCCCTGTGAAATTACACATCTCTCTAGTTATTTCTTACGTGCCTCTCGCATCTCCTCCAGAGAAGTGCCCTACCTCTAAAATCTTTTTCCTCCTTATGTTAAAAATAATCCTTCTCTTTTTCTTATCAAAGCTTTGCCCAGTCAAAAAAAATATATAAAAAATATAGATATTTTCCTCACCCAGACATTAGGACCATCACACCTTGGTGGATATGGATCCATTCACATGATCAATACATGCGCCTATGAAATCTTGCTGCTGTGGAGGCAGAATGTGAGAGTGGTTGAGAGTTTGGCATTTGTATTTAAATTGGCTTAGGTTGGAATCTCAAATCTAGATTTATCTTGGATAAATTAGTCTCTCTGAACTTCAGTTTTCTCATATGGAAAATGGAGGTAGTAAAGATGTTATAAAGTTCTTGTAAAGATTAAATTAAATGAGCCACATAAAATCCACCAAGCATGGCATTTAAAATCACCGTTGTTTACCACTGTTGGTTACAGTGTAAAAAGAAAAAAAAAAAAAAGTAAAATCACCATTGTGTGTGTGTGATAAAATACACGCAACAAAAAAATTCACTATTGCAATCATTTAAAGTGTAAAATTCAGTGGCGTTTAGGAAGTTCACAATGTCGTGCAATCATCACCATTGTCTAGTTCCAGAACATTCTTATCACCCCAAAAAGGAAGCCGCACACCCATTAAGCAGTCACTCATTCCTGCTTCCTCCTTGCCCCAGGAAACTGCTAACCTGCTTTCTGTCTCAAAATCATTATCTTGTATTTTCAGCCTTTCTCTTTTAGTTTTTTTCCTGACATCTTGAATCATAATCAAACTTTTCTCATCAAACAAACCAAATCAAACTAAAAAAAAATTAAAAATAAAAACAGAAATAACAAAAGCTACAAAACAAACGTGTAAAAATTATTAGACTCATCTCTTTGAGCCACTGCCCTGTCTCTTGCCATCACCTCCTTGAAGAGTGATCCCTCCATACTTGTTCTCTCTGCATCCTCCAGTCTCACTCACCCTAAACCCTAAACCCTGGCTCTTGTTAGGGTGACATGGCCCTCCTTGTGGTCAAATTCATGTTTTACTTGTGGCTTTTGTCCTCCTTAATTTCTTTGCACCACAGGACACTGTTGACCACCCCTCCTTCTTGGAACTCTCTTCCTTTGTTTGCAAAACACCTCTGGTCCGCCTCAGTTTCCCCTGTTTTAAGAGCTCCTCTTCCTGCTCTTCTCCTGCGACATCTCTCCCTGGGTGACCACATTCGTCACCCCTGCTTCAGCTACCATAGGGACACCGAAATGTCTGGCTCTCTGCCAAATTCCAGATTTGCATGTGTTTGTCTGCCCACTGGACATTGCTTCCTGGATGCCCTCAAGACATCTCAGTCAACACGTCCAAACTGAAGTATCCAAACCCTTTTCAATGATCTGTATTCCTAATCTGACTAATGGTATCACCATCAACCCAATTTCCCAAACTAGAATTTTCAGAATCATCCATGGTTCTTCTTTTTTTTTCTAAATCTCCTTTTCCAATTGGTTAAAATCCTGTCAATTATAGTTCAGAAACATCTCTTGAATCTTCTCCCTGCTAATCAGCCCTATTGCCACCGTCTCAGTTTAGGTCCCCAATATCTCTTCTGTGAACGACTGCAATTACCTTTTTCTAAAAAAAAATGCACATACATCCTTTCCATAACTGTCAGAGTTATATCTTAAAATACAAAAGTGGTCATGTCATTCTCCTATTTAAATACCTCTGCCTGCTAGAAAATACAGTGCAACTCCTCTGTCTGGCCCTGACTACCTCCTCGCCTTGTCTCCCAGAACGTGAAGGGTCTGTCACAAACCCTCCACTCTCTGCCACAGGCTTCTAGGTGAAGCTGCCTCTGGTTTCCAGCCCCAAAGGTGGGACACGCGACCTAGGTTAAGCCAATCAGCCCTCGCCACCGATCTGGCCCCAGTCACTGGTTCAGGCCTAAGGCCAGTGAAATGCACTTCTGCGCTTTCATTTGAGCTATGAGGACATTAGACCTCTTCTTTGCACTTGGATGGGAAGAAAGCGGGCACAGACACTGGAACTGCAGCGTCTTGCAACCCAGGGGAGCCTGAGAAATGGAGCCATCACTGGGGAAAGAGGAAAATCTCACCCTGGTGACACATTTTAAGACCTGGATCAAACCCTAGGCAGAGCTATATAACCTTCATCTGTTTTTTTGTTTTTTTGTTTTTTTTAATGTAAGCCAATACATACACACACCCCTGGCATTTTTTATTCTTAAGATACTTTGAGCTGGGTTTTGTGTTACTTGCAAACCAAACTTCCTATTCATTACCCGTTAAGCCAGTGTTTCCCAAATTTTGCTGAACATTAGAGTCCCCTGGAGAGCTTTTAAAACTTTCAATGCCAATTAAATTTTAATGTCTGGGGATAGGAGTCAGGCATTAGTAGTTTTTAAAGATCTCAGGTGATTCTAATTCATCGTGAAATCTGGGAACCACTGCTATGAGCAAAGCAAGCTGCTTCCTCTAAGCTCCCCTCATCTCCTGCCCACCAGAGCTCTTGTCACGCCCTGTGACCAGCCTGCCTCCACCTGCGGACTCTGAGCATCTTCGTGGCAGATTTGTGTCTCTCTCTTCTCTGCTTTGCACGTGGTAGGCCCCCAGTAAGTTAAATAGTGAAGAAATGAATGAATGAGACAGGTCCATCCCATCTTCTTGTTTGTTGTTTCCTTCAGAGCACCTCGTACTATGTAAAAGAGGGAAGAAGTATAAGAAAGTTTAGGCTCTGGAGCCAGAGAACCTTTACCCAAATCCTGGTGATCTCAGACAAATACTCAACTGCCTGGTGCCTCCCTTTCTTCACCCACAGCATGTAAATAACACTGGCATTTACATCACAGTGATTTCATAAGTTAATACAGGTCAAATTCTTACAACATCACTTGGTACGTAGCAAACACACAATGAGTATCAGCCTCTATCATCATTCATTCATTCACACACATGAATATTAAGCACAGACTCCCCAGGTTGCCTGGGAGGTGAACAGCAAGCAAGATGGTGGAAACAGTGAGTATAGATGACTCCTTGCAAGATCTCATATGAGATATACAACGTGAGGAGAAGCAGAACAGAGTGGCTTCTGGCATGATGCTGAAAGAGCCAGGTGAGAGGGGAAGCCAAAGTGTGGAGAGGGGCAGATTCAGCACTTGATAGAGCCGGATCTGCAGGAGATGGGTCTAGAACACAGAGTGCAGGATGAGCCTTGGACCAGAGGGACATGGGACCCTCAGAGACAAGAGAGATCGCAGAGAGAGGATAGATGCCGAGACAGTCACACCTGTGTGTGTTTTGGAAGTTTTTCTGCTTTGTGTGCAGTTTGTCAACGTAGGTGAATTTTGTTCAGGTGGCTGGAAGTTTACTGCATTGGGGTGGAGAACCAATTACTGCTTGGTGGCAGGACAAAAGACTTGTAAATTTCTCAGCTACAGCTGGGCTGGCCCTGCCCACAACACCAACAGCACACAATCAGGTGCTTTCAGAGCCACCTGAATAGAGCCTGTTATTTGGACTGAGGCCAGGTGAAAGGCTTATTGTTGTGTATTATTCATCGCAGAGAATTCAGTCTATTTTAAATAAACTATTTTTCTGCCTGAGAGGAAAAGAAAGCACTTCCTTACAAAGAACACAACTTTATAACAGAATTCACTGCAGTGGAACTTTCCCCGGGGAGTGCTTGTCACTAAGAGCCTATGTGCTTATAAATTTGTCAGCAGAACAGTTAGAGGGTCTTTGTTTTTTGAGAGAGAGAGAGAGAGAGAGCGCGTACAGCAAGGATGTCCTTGGGCATTCCTCACTCCCCCTCCAAGCTCTGTTTTCTTATCTGAGAAAGAAGGGCATGGGCCGAGGGCCTGCCTGCTTCCTCCCTCCCTCCCTCATCCTATCAGCATGTACTTACTGAGCTCCTAGCATTTGCAGGGGATCTGGGGAGATAAACAAACCCAGACTCAGCCCTTGTCCATCCCTCGGTTAAGTTGCGGTTTTGCAGAGAAGCTAACCAAAATCACTCTATTATAGTTTAGCTGTTCATCACCTCTCACTTTCAGTGGGTTCCTAGTCAGTTTCTCTGACTGCATTCATTTTTCTGCCCTCTGCCACTGCCAGAAGGATTTCTGAAGCATTCGTCCAGTCTGGATGCTGCCTTCCAATCCCACCATGTGACAAGTACGTCCTTGTTTTCTCTTCTTTACTCACGTTCTACTTTCCTCATCTTCTATGTCTTGCAAACTCCTACTCACCCTTCAAGACCCAACTCCACGCTTTCCTTGTACCCACACTCCTGGAAGAATTAATTGCTCGCTCCTACTGTGCTGTCCCTAGCCTTTTCAAACACACCTCAGTTTTAGCATTTATCACAGAATGATCATTTACCTGCCTCCTATATTGGGGAGGGATGGACCTTAATTACTTTTGTTTCCCCAGTGCATGACACTTAGCTAGTGCTGAATTAATGATTGTGAAGTCTTAGAGTATCATATGTGGGAAGCAGGCAAAAACGTTCCTGCCCTTTGCCCTCCCAAGCCATAACCATGCTTTTGGGGAAATCCTGGAGACCAGGGTCCTAGAGATTTTTTCTCTAACATTTCAAACATAAGGAAACAAAGTATAACGCAGCATGGGACCGAGCCCTCACTGAGTGTGAGCAGACCCCAGCAGGTTTGGCAGATAAGCTGAATGAGCGACTTCTACCACCTCCTAATCCCACTTGTGACAGATATTGCTGGCCCCACAGGGCTCTCTTCCTCCAGACCTGGGGCTCTCGACTTCCCTCCCAACCTGGCACTTTAGGCAGCCCCCTAAATTAGTCAAAACCGGCACACCAAGTGAAACCGCTATACCACCCGGCCTAACTCTCAGCAGACAGGCATTTGCTGGGGCCCGATGACAACCCCACACTGGTGGCTCCAAGGGACTTGATAGGCCTGCGCAGGACTCTGAGCCTGCCCCGTTCCACACACAGAAGTGTAGGCACATCAGACATGTGACCCCTCCCATTTTAAAGATTGCTCCCCCAGGGAGAAACAGTTGATTCCAGGGCAAACCGATTAGCTGAATAGACTGAATGGAGAAAGATTGTGCTGCGGCATCTGGTTTTGACTTTTCATTCCAGCCAGTGGGCTCCTCCATGTTTTCCACTGTGCAGAAGCCCTTAAAATCTGGTCCCCGAATGCTTGGCAGTGGGAGCTATTTATATCTCCTTCCACCTCTTATGGAAACAACTAATTACCATATATGATGACAAAGATTACAACAGAGGTTTGTTTAAGGATCTCTGCCTTGCTCCCTCCTGTTCCTTTTGCCCCAGCACACAGGAGGCTCACCACCTCCCGATGCAGATTAGAGCCAGTTAACATTCACTGAGTATCTGTCATGTGTCAGGCCCTGAGTTAAAATATAGGAACCCACTTTGTCCTCGGCACAGTGGTAGGTAAAATCATCCCTATTTTGCAGGTGAGACAAAAAAAGGCTCAGGAAGCTAAAGTCACTCATCCAACTGGGGTCACGCAGCCAGTCGATGATAGAATCACGAGCGAGATCTACCTACCCGTGACAGTGGAATCCAAGTTCAGAGCCTGTGCCCATTGCTGCCCATTGTGGGAGGGAGGGGAAGAGGGAGGAAGGGAAGGAGAGGGAGAGAGGAGAAGGAGCAGCAGGGAGAGACTGTAGAAGGAAGAGAGGGAAAGGAGGAAGGTGGGGAAGAGGGGAGAGGGGGAGAGGAGAGAGGGTGGTGGTGGTGGTGGAGGCTCCAGGCCTGCCCTCCTCCCTTTCCAGAGTCTGCTTCCTGGGGTCCTGTGAGTCTAGAAGCCCATTCCAGGGTGATCTTGCATATCCCTCAGAGGGAGGAGGAGAGGAGGAGGAGGAAGAGGAAGAGGAGGAAGGCTGAGGATCCTCTCTGAAAGGGGCACCATTCTTTGAGGGCTGATGTGTAGAGGGGAGAATCCTGAGGCCAGTCACTGAGGTAGCCTGTCCTTTATGGTGGGGACGGAAAAGCCACAGCAACCCTACGACCTCTGTAGCCTCGGGGAGGAACTCAGCTACAGGCCAAAGGAAGCGCCAGAGAGATGAACAGAAAGTATAATTTGTTTAAACATAAAGAAAAACAAAATTTTTTCCGGAATATAGAAACTGTTTATCTTTAAGGGTGGAACTCTGAACCATTTTTTTCTCTGTTCAAGTGTTCTACTACATGTATGTAATTACAGTGACTGTGATTCCCTTTATTTTCCTGACTTGCTGGGCATTGTTCAAAGGTCGCCCCCACGTATCAGTGGACAGATGGGAAGGACAGTGTGTGTGCCAAGGGTGTAGCTGTGGTCATGGGGAAGCCACTGCGGGGAGGGGCTGGCGCGCCTGCGAGCTCAGACGCTCAGGTGAGCTACACGTTACATAAGGCGCGTTGCTGGGGCGTTAGCTCAGCCAGAAGGAGCCACTCTGGACTTCTGACTGCACTTTCCCCTTCCTTCCTCCTGTTCCCAGCTCACCCAGGCTCCTATCTTTTCTGATAGCTACTGAAGGGATTCTGTAAGGCCATGTCTACCCCGAAGCTCTCTGGGGTATGGGGTTAATTCAAAACCAGTCCAGTTTACCCCTCAGTAGGAAACAGGGCAGACAGGGTGTTGGTGCCAAAGTAAGCCAAATACCAAGTCGTATGGGAGGCATCCGCCAGCTTCCTGTCGTAACCCTCTGGGCTCCACTATAAGGCCTGCCAGGACAGGAATAGCAGGGGCCCGGGCTCTCAGGGGCGTTAACAGACTGGCTGTGGCCTGGCAGGGGTTCTCAGGCAGGTGGACAGGGCTGTGATAGGAAGAGATTCTGGTGTTTGCCAAGGATACTTGTCCTCATGTGGGCAGCTGCCTCTCACTTCTGAGGGGACTTCCTGTTTGAAACAGGAAGTGGTTTGGATTCAGGAACAGGGTTCATCCTATAAGGGGAAATGACAGGGGAAATTAGCAAGACCTTAGAACCCTGGACAAGTGGGATTCGGGGGACTCCCTACTCACCCAGACCGGGCTGGGAAAGGGCTGGAGCTGGATCTAGGTGGGGGCCTAAAGCGGGGAGCTTTCTCAGGAGTGCTTGGGTCATGAACACAGACCTTAATCCTTTCTCTCCCACTGCCCAGGTGGGGCTCTCACTGTGGGGTCAGGTCTGATTTCACCAGCTTGTGGGCCTGGGTGAAGCTAAACAGGACGATCGAAGACCTTCGGCTCCTGTGATTGGGTCTGCCCAGGGAGAGCAGAGATGGACACCTTTAGTCTCACTGTGTGAGTAATAAGGTAAGAATCTCAACTTGAACCTGTTGATAATCTAATTTTTTCCTCCACAGCACCTAGTATTGGCAAAGCATTTGACTGGCATTGATGGTATCAGCTCACTTGTGAAATCAGACAATTACATTTCCTCATACTAAGGAGCCCTGAGGCACAGAGAAGTAAAGGTTACAAGCTAATATGCACCAGGTGGGCCACCCTCCCTCCTGGCCCTGGATGGGCAGTGGTCACTAGTCAGCCACTGCGTCTTTCCTGCTGGACCCAGAACAGTTGGCCATGCTCAGCAGGCCTTCCCCTTAGTGGCTGGGTGTCTGCCGTCTCTCTGTGACTGGGTGAAGAGCCGGGGAGGATGGACAGAAAGCTGTGCTGCAAGGGAGAAGGAACCCCGGAAAATAAGATTGTCTCTGTTGTTCTCTGCCTCAATAATACTATACAACTGTGCCAGCTTTTATTTCCCAAAGATGGCCCCAACAACATCACATCCTATATTCTCTTTTGAAATGTGACCTTGCCATTTCTCTATCAAGATGTGAATTCTACTCCTCCACCCTTACAAAGGGCAGGATGCTGCGACTGTTTTGACCAATAGAATAGAGAGAGAGTGACACCGTACCAGTGCTGTCACAACCCTTACCTAGCCTGGCAATGTCCTCTTTCCGCCTCTCGGAATCCAGCCACCATTGTGTGAGAAGCCCATGCCACGTGGAGAGGCCACTTGCAGTCGATAGTCCAGGTGAGTCCCGGACGATGGCCAGCATCAAGTGCCAGCCACCTGAGCCATCCGAGATACCCAGTCCAGACGAACCTTCAGATGACTGCAGCTCCAGCTGACATCTGACTGTAATCACATGACAGACCCCAAGTGGGAATGGTCCAGCTGAGATTGATCAATGCCCAGACCCACGAGAGATCATAATAAATGAGTATGTAATAAATTGTTTCAAGCCATGATGTTTTGGGGTAGTTTGTTACTCAGCAATAGATAACTGGAACAGAAATAGACTATCCCCAAACATATTCCTTAAAACAACAACCAAGTATCAATTCTTGTGAGTCTAGTTGCTCGTGCGTCTTGGGTCATCTGGCAGGTTGGCTATCTGGGCTGGACTCCTCTGGGACAACTCAGCTCTGCTCTGTGTGATCCCCCCTTCCCCAGCAGGTGAACCCAGGCTTGTTCTCATGGCAGCAGCAGAGATTTAAGAGAGAGTGGAAGACACCAGGCTTCTTAAGACCTAAGCTTGGAGCTGGCACACTGTCACTTTCTCTAAACACTGTTCAGAGCAAATCTCCAGGCCAGCGCATATTCAAAGGGTGGGGAAATCGATTCTATCTCTTGATGGGAGGAGCTTCAAATTTAAATCTCAGAGGGTGCGATCCTGGGAAGGATGGAGAATTGTGGCTGTTTTTGCAATCAGTCGATCGTAATAGCTAATGAGGACAACAGGAAGCTTGCAGGGGGTTGTGAATTGTAAATCCCTCTGCTATTTTGACCGACATCTTTAGTTAAATCTCCACCCCACAAGATTACTTTTCATTATTTTAGCTTTCCAGCCTCTACGTGGAAGAAGATAAGGGAGAAGAGGAGCTGTGAGTAGTTTGGGGTGGCCAGACATATTGTCACATGCTCTAGGCCTGCGGTTTTCCAACAGTGCTCTGTGAGGCCCTGGCGTACTGTGGCAGCTTCCTGGGGCTGCCACCAGGGAAATGGGTGTGTATAAGCACGAGGAACCCTGAGTCCCAACCTTAACCACAGCAGCTCCCTTCTTTCTCTTGAGATTTCCTTTGGAGACATTTTATGCAGCTTTAAAAAAATAAAAAAAGATTTGAAATCTACCGAACTAGACCAACCTGTCAGTTTTAGAGAATCGGAAACAGTCTTAGTGAAGCGAGTGTCTTGGCTGGTAGCAGAACCCAGCCTGCCAACCTTACTCTCCCCTCCCCTCGCAGGGATTGAGAGGTTGGAGGATCGCTGTGGCTGGGCCGATGGGGGAAAGTTGAGGAACATGGGGAGGGATATGGGGAGGGATGTTCCTGACGTGTCACGGCTTCAATTCTGCACTTCCCCACCAAGGGTTCATCCATCCCTCATGTGCACACCTCGCGTGATGGTCCCACAGGCAATTCTGGGTGCCACGTTGGCGGGCAGGCTGAGCTGGCTGGTCAGCTCCGGGGAGGTGCTCCTACCAGGGTGGTGCAGCTCCGTCTGGGAGAAAACCTCATTTCCCAGGAGAACAACTGGTCTTCCTTAGAGCCTCTGATCTCCTTGTTCTCCTCCCAGTTTGTTAATTCCATTTCTTCCCAAGTTATTTTTTTTTTTAGGACATGGGCTATTTATAGCTCCTCCTAAGCCCTTTCCAGTCTGTTTCCTGTGCAAGTACTGCATTAGTCACCAGAAAGTGTCTCAAGCAATCTCCGCGTCCCTGCCTGATCCCAGCCACCGGGAGCGCAGGAACACTGGTCAGACTCAGGGCGGATCTCCGTGAGGAGGTGGCAAGTGGGAGGCAGGAGGCTGGATCCGGGGGGGCACCTCTGGTTCCCCATCCTCTGTGGCATGAAGCCCTGAGTCCTTCCTGGAGTTTACTTAGCCCTTGGAGACACAGAAACTGCACAGGCATCTCCATTTGGCCACATATTTTTACCATTACTTGATGACCTATTTGCATGCAGCTCCTTGCACAGAATTTCCTCCCAAGCCATATACGGTGATTTTATTGCACCACAAACTGAGACTTCTGTTTGCAGTGAGCAGTCAACGCTCCTTCCTAACTTCCTCCTCCTGCCTGTCCCTACGTCCCTCCTTTCACTGTGTACTGCTGGGGCTGCTCTGAGCTTCCTTCAGGCTCGGTTCCCTCCATCTGTAGTTGGTCCCAGGAGTTTACCAGTGACATCTGAGGGGAGGGCCCCAGAGATCTCTGCTGAGTTTTTATATCCACAGGCCCAGAGAGCAGTGACCTCTGAGGCCAGGCCGAGGGGAGGATGAGGGGACTTCAGGCAGGATGAAGGGGGCAGCGGCAAGCCCTCGATGACTTTTCACCCCCCTGAGCCTTTGTTCATGCTGTTCCCTGGCCTGGATGTGTGCCCTGGGCCATGGCGAATGCAGTCAGGGGTCCACCGCTGACAGTCTGCTACAGGCCACCAATGTCCCCTGGCTACCTTGAGCACTTTGATCAACCTCTACAAAGCTGTAGGGAAGGAGTTGCGTGCAGGGTTTCTGACCCTCAGCTTTCTGGGGACAAAGGAGAGAAAGGTGGAAGGAAGCTCAAGAATCTATCTGCACAGCAAGCCATCAGGTGCCTACATCCCAGAGACTAAACTCTTTCCAAACTGTAGCCTCACCACTCCAAGCCCCAAACAAGGGGACTTGTGTCCCGTGAACAAACTTCTGAGGGGCTTGGAGATGACTTGCTCTAAACTCTCCTCTGGGGCAATGGCCTCCTCAGTCCCAACCAAAGAGCTGTCCAGCTCAGAGCAGTGAGGGACCACCTAATCCCAGCTGGTCACTGAGCACCTGCTTCATGCAGGATGCCTACCGATGCTGCAAAAACAAACACTCCAAACACTCAGAAACAGTCTTGAGGAGAAGAGGCCTGGGATAAATGCTACCGTCCTGTCTTACTCAGAGAGCTGGCGTGCACACTGAGCGGAGGAGGTAGAGGAAATCAGACATGAGACGTGTATGCCAGGCACGAGCCCGGCCCTGGTGTCCCAGGGCTACTCCTGAGCTGTGATGCACACTGACAATCTGGCACAACTATTTCTGTTTCCAGTTGCTTCCCATCCTAGGAAATTCATTACAGATGGTCTCCCCACAGAGCAAACTCAGTTACATCCTTGGGAGTGCAAGAGCCCAGAAGATGCCATCAGGGACAGCTGAGTCAGGCTCAGTCAAGGCTGAGTTTGTTTCTGTCAGAGCTGGAGGCCTTGAGACTTATTCCCAGGGTATGGGGGATCCAGGAGCAGCGTGGGGATGTGAGCACCAAGCAGGGAGGAGACTTTCCCTCTTCTGGGACCACAATGGTGGATTTCGAAGCAGAGAGCATCTGAGGGTAATACACTCATCCAACCTCCTTGTAAAACAAGCCTCTCCCATTTCTACTTTTTAAATTATGAAAATTAACATACATGCAGAACAGTGCACAGAACATTATACATTCTAATAAATAACTGTAAAGCAAACACCCAAGTTCTTACCACTCATGTCAAGACATGAAACAGTACGAGCGTTCCCAATCCCCTTGCATGTCCCTATCCAATCATACTCATCTTCCCCTCCCCTAGACTTTTATGGCATCTCCTTCCTTTTCCCTTAGCATTACCACCTGGGTTTGCATCTCTAAAGAAAGTACTTTAATCTATTCTGAGCTTTACATGAATAGAATCATGTTATAAGGTTCCTACATGTCTTGCTTCTTTTGCTCAATTGTGCCTATGACTTTTATCCATGCCGTTGTGTGGCTGCTGTGTATTCATTTCATGGTTGTATAATATTCCACTGGATGAATATGCTGTATTTATTTATCCATACTACTCTTGATAAACATTTGGGTTGTTTCCAGGTTTTGACTATTATGAATGATGCTACGATGAGCATTCTTGGTGCAAATATGCACATGTTTCTCCAGGGTTTATACCTAAGAGTGGAATTGCTGGGCCATGGGGCATGTGTGTGTTCACCTTCACTACATAATAACAAATGGTTTTCCAAGTTGGCCTGCCCCTAGCTCTCTCTGTTGGACAATTGCAGCAGCTGTGCTAGGGTAGGGAGACCACGGCTTCAGAATTGCTGGTCCCTCAGAGACACTTCAGCATGGAGAACTTCTGCTGAGAAATCAATCTGCATGCCTTTGTTCCTTCCCCTTCTCACTTAGGGGGCCTGTGGCCATGCTTCATTGTCCCAGCTTCTGCTGCTGAGCACCCCATGGCCGAGCCTAGCATTCCCCCTACCTCAGGCTCAGTTCCCTGCATTCTCAGACTCATCTGGTCAAGGACATTGTGGGCAAGTGTCAAGTGAAGGTCAGTGTAAGTGTCATGGGACCCCGGCCACCAGATGGGAAGTCAGAGGAGATGACTCAGGGTGGGAGCGTGAGTAGGGATGTCGGCAGGATGGCACTGTCAAGTCTGAGACCTGAGGCACAGCGGTTCCTCATGGCAGCCTAGGATGGCAGGGGCAGGAAATATTAGGATACTCACTAGGTCCAGAGACCTGGAACAGACCCCAATCGCCTTCAGCATAGCATATCACTTATGAATCTTTCTATTATGACTAAAAAATCCAACTTTTCTCCAAAAAGGAGAATTTAAGGGCTTGTAACAAAATATAATAACAGGCCTGATCCAGAAGCTCAAAGAATATCATAAGACTCAGGTTCCTGAAATATCTTTGTCTCTGCTTTAGGAGAGTCAGCAATTGCTGAGAAAGGGTGAAATGAAGATGCATAGAAAAGATGAGATTCTGGAACAGGAATGGAAAATAGAAGTCCTGGTGTTTGCAGGATCTAAAACTGGGGACAATTCAGAGAGTGACCCCCTATCTCAGGACATAGTGGGTGCCCCTGGGTGTTCCTAGTACCTAGCGAACCACTCTCTTGAGCTTGGGGGTTGGCAGACACACACAACCCTATAAAGGCATGTTCATAGCCTCAGATTCCTAAAAATATTAATCTATTATTACTCTGAGCATCTGGGAGGGGACTCCCAGAGACGAAGGGAAAAAAATGAATGTTCTTATTAGACATAACAATTTTGAATATATTTTTCATTCTAGAAATTGGGAGCTGAGGTCCGATTTAAGATTTGGCACTACTTCCAGGTAGGTGAGGAAATTTATATTCCAACATGTTTTTGGAATTGCTGAGACATTTCTATAGCATATAAAGCCAAAAGGATGGAATATTTGAACTCAGGGCTATCTTGGAAAATCCTAGAGGTACAGTAGCTGCATTGATTTTTAATAACACTTAATTAGGTTGGGAGATTTTTTAATACAAGAAAAGTAAAACCAAGTGGCCCAAAATCCCATTGATGAGATATCTTCCTTGGCATTAAAAAAAAATAAGACCTCTGCATGTTATTTATACAGAAAAGGCATAAAATGAAAAAGCTAAATCCTCTTCCTTAGCCTCCTTCCCTTGGGAACCCACTAGTCAGAGATCCTTACACATGTTCTAGAAAATTATTTCTTTAGCCGCCAGACACAGAGGAAAGGGGGATTGGAGAATTGCTCTGCTAGCCATCCCGCCTGAATGAGGGGGGCCCCCCCAGCATTCCAGGCCCCTGCCCTGGCTCCAGGTGTCCCCACCACTCACCAGGGCACCACCTCATGGCTAAGCTCACAGCAGGGAAATAGTTATTGAGTGAGACGCCCTGGAGGGAAGGATTTCCCCATACATGCCTGCCACTTGAGAACATCTACTCTATTTTTTCCAACAGTGATTCACCCAGGAATCATCAGAGACAGCCTGATGGGACCATGCCATTGTTCCTTCCCAAGCTTTGATCAGGGTTATATAACCCTGTGCTGGTTTGTGCTTAGAAGCCTTGCTTCCCCTTTGCCACTTGTCCCCAGGACCTGGGGAAGAAGGCTGCACAGTGCCTGCGGTCTACGTTCATATGGAATCCTTTCCCTTAAGCTTCAAGTCAAATACATCCATAAAGATGCCTTTGCATGACATCAGATCTGGAAGAAAAGTACAAGGCTCTCAAAAATTTTCATTTATTCATTTGTCATAAATGTAGTTACTGAGAATTTACTAATTTTCGGGCACTGTGCTAGACCGTTAGCACCGTTGTATGAGGCTTAAAAGATAGCCAAGTTTTCCCGAGGCCAAGAAAGGGGGAGAGGCAGCTCAGAGGTGAGGAGTGGTAGGCTCAGAGATGCAAATGTCTAAGACTCATTGTTGGATTCTAGAATAAGTGAAGGCCGGGCAAGGGTCAGGTCAGAAAGGTAAATTGGGCCTGGATGATGAAGGACCTCGAATCCCAAGGTCATCAATTTGGACTTTATTTTAAAGGCTGACAGGAACCATGGAGGATTTTGAGTAGGAGACTTGAATCATTCAGGGACCCAGCAGAAAGAGAGGGCACATTCAGATGAGGATAACTTGAGGACTGTCAAATGAAGGGACCGTGTACTAACATTTGGGCAGCGCGTAGTAACACTACAAGGTATAAAATGACCTCCTTTCCTTTGGGTAAATACCCAGCAGCCAGGCCAAAAAATGCATGGCACATGATTCATTTCTGTAAAACCTTAGAAAATCAAACTCATCTGTAAGGACTTACAGCAGATCATGAGCTTCCAGGGGGTCGGGAGAGTTGGGGAGCAACAAGAGGAAGAGATTACAAAAGAGCATGAGGAAACTTTCGGGGGTAATGGATGTGTTACTATTCTGATGATGGTGGTAGTTTCACAGGTGTAGACATATGGAAAAATGTATCAGATTGTATACTTTAAATATGAGCACTTTATCATATGTCAATTATACCTTAATGAAGCTGTTTTCTAAAAACAGTAGAAGCTGTGCTTTTAGCTGGGCACGGTGGCTCACGCCTGTAATCCTAGCACTTTGGGGGCTGAGGTGGGAGGATCACTTGAGGTCAGGAATTTGAGACCAGCCTGAGCAAGAGTGAGACCTCATCTTCACAAAAAAATAGAAAAATTAGCTGAGCATGGTGGGTGCACCTGTGGTCCCAGCTACTTGGGTTGCTGAGGCAGGAGCCTGGGTCTCTGCGCTGGGCAGAATCACAGTGGTTTCTGATGTCCTTCTCCTTTCACTTCCAAGCCTTTTTCTGTACCACTCAGCAGCCCCGCAAAGCTGCTTTGATATGGGTCTGCCCTTCTCGAAGTGCCCAGGCTGCAAGACAGTTTCTCTGTCTCCGGTGCCCTCCCTTGTCCATTAGTCAAAACACCAGTCCTTGAAAGGAAAGCAATCATAATAAAAAGGGACTGCTGGCTCTCTGTGGATAGAACTGCATATTTTAAAAGGATCTCCTGGCATGAATCTCTAATTAAGAGACTAAGAGGGGGAAATTCCTACTTTTACTCTGGACCTTCTCAGGGGCCCCCTGAAGCCCCAACTCCACCCAGACCCCACCTCCTCAAAAGAACACAGGGAGGCAACTTAGTGCCTTCTCAAATGTGGCAGCCCCTGATCTGGCATAATGTATTTATGCAGGACTTTCGACAGTGGATGAAAATGTTAAGTTTGGCCTCTCAGAAGACTGCAGCGCACTTAGACCTAAACAGATTCGAAAACAAGGCAACATCCCTAAGCTTTGAGAGCAGGGTCTCCACGAGTCCCCTCTCCATCCCCCAGTGAAATCCAATCCTTCTACCCGGAGGAGACGCCTTAAAGGGGAAATCAGGCCCTAGCAGCACAAGGGTAACCAAGGTGAGAGAGAGGGAGGCCACGTTGCTAGGCAGCCGGCTACTGTCCTACGGTTGCCCTGGTGATGATGGTTTGTGTGTACAAGGCGAGCTCAGTGGTTACTTGCTGAGGTCTGTACAAGCGGGCTGGACTTTTTCACCAAGATATATTCCTTGAAACCATGTCATAACATGATCATCAGAATCTCCCAGAGGGACAGGATTTGTCATCCTTGAGGGGTTGCGTTCCTGACCAAAGGCGCAGCTGGGGATAAATCATAACTGTGATCAACAATCTGTCATAAGCAGAAGGCACAAGTGCCCAAACATCTCAATGAGTTCCAGGGCTAAAATTATACTCCAAGGCTTACCACAAAGCTATTGCTTGACTCCGTGTGAGGCCGCACATAGCAAGTTCATTCATTCATTCATTCGAGGGCCCTGGGGTCACCGGGGTTCACTCTCAACATCTATTCCACTTCAGTGATTAGTCTTCTAAGTCAATGTTGAATCGTGTTCCCCAAAAAAGATGTTGACATCCTAACCCCTAGCACTTCAGAAGGTAACCTTATTTGGAAATAGGGTTGTTACAGAGGAAACCAAGTTGAAATGAGGTTATTAGGGTGGGACTTAATCAAATATGACTGGTCTCCTTATAAAAGGGGGAAATTTGGATCCAGACAGACAGGCACACAGGGAAGCTGGCATGAAGACGGAGGACTGGAATAATGCATCTGCAAGTCAAGGTGCCAAGGACAGCCTGCAGACCGCCAGAAGCCAGACAGAAGCAAGGAAGTATTCCCCCACAGGTTTCAGAGGAGCATGCTCACACCTTGATTTTGGACTTGTTGCTTCCAAAAGAACGAGAAAATACATTTCTGTTTCTTTAAGCCACCCAGCGTGAGGTACTTTTGTTACACGGCCCTAGGAAATTATTAAGGCCAACCATGTAATCTCATCCCGTGGCCCAATCCCAGTCTAGGAACCATAACAGGAAGATGGCTGGGCCAGATTCTGAAAAAGGTTTTCACTCTTTCCTCTGCAGGTGCCTGGATGTGACTCTGGGAATTGCTACGGTTATCTTATGGAGCCTAAAGGGCAAAGCCCTCCCAGAGGAGGGCAGGGCAGATGGGAAAAACCTGATTGTAGATGACCTTGTTGAGCTGCTATTTCAGCCAAGCTGGCACTCGCCCTGCCTCTGTGCTTTCCATTATGTGAGATAATCTGTTTCCGTGCTGCTTAAGCCAGAAGTTGGAGCGAAGTCCCCAAACTGACACAAGTGTCCTCCATGTGTGGACCAACAGCTACGTGTGCTCAGCCCTTCTCTCTGCTGCTTCCCTCTTGTGCAAATTGAGTCTTCACCCCCTCCCAACCTCTATCCTACATCTCAGTTATTGACTGTGGGAAGTTGTTTGCAAAGATCGCTGCGATGACTTCTCCTATCCCCGTATGCTTCGCAGTGTGACTTTGCTGCTTCTCCTATCACGAAGTAGAGTTTGTTTCTTCAACCCTTGAATCCAGGCTTGAATCCACATGACTTGCCCTGGCCAACAGAAAATGAGCAAATGAGACAATAGCTGAGGCTTGAGAAGCACTTGCTCGTTAGGGCTTGCTCTCTCAGCTACGGCTAAAGCCCTAAGACCAGGATACAAATGGGCTTGAGCTAGCCGGCTGGAAAGCCATATGGAGGATCCAGCACTAACTGCTGGATGTGTGAGTAAAGCCACCTTAGATTACCTAGCCAGAGTCAAGCTGCCAGTAACTGTGGCCATGTGAATGATCCCAGGTGAGACCAACAGAAGATCCACTGAGCTGAGCCCAGCCTAAATTGCAAGACCCAAGAATTATGAGCAAATAAAACTGCTATTGTTTTAAGACATTAACTTTTGGATTGGTTTGTTATGCAGCAATAACTAACTGATACACTGACAATCTGGCAGTAATCTCTTGAGTTCATTCACATGCCAGGCACTGTGGATCATAAGAAAGAATAGACATGGTCTCTGATCTCTTAGGAACACTTATAATGTTATCACATGCCACATGCTGTGCCAAAGGCTCTGATGCATTAATCCAGATGAAGATGTTACAATTATCACCACTATTTTCCTGATGAGGTAACCAAATCTCAGAGAAAGTAAAGAAATTGCCAAATGCAGCAGATTGTATTTTCCAAAGATGGCTGCAATAATATCTGCCATCTGATGTGCTCTGCTAGGACTCTGCCACTCCCCCATTAAGAGGCAGAATCTAATTCTCTTCTTGAATCTGGGTGGGTTTGATTGTAAACCTATAGAATGAAGCAGAAGTGGCCTAGCATGTCTTCTGAGGCTAAGTCATAAAAGAAGCTGCTGGTGGGGCTTATGAGCTGGGGCAGTTGCCTTTGAAGCCCCGACTTCTATGGAAGAAGTCTGACTACCCGAGGTCACCACGTCATGAGGAATCCTAGAACACACCGAGAGGCCATGTGCGGGTGTCCCAGTGCACACGGAATTCCAGATGATTGTAGCCCCCAGCTGTTGAGTCTATTGAGTTGTTGAGGCCCCTAGACTTCAAATCTTTACTCTCGAGGCCCAGATTTCATAGATCGGATAAAATCTGTCCCCACTCTGCCCTGTCCAGCCCACAGAATGCACGAGCATAACAAAATGGTTGCTTTACACCACTACATTTTGGGGTGGGTGGTTGCACAGCCAGAAGAATGGAATTCCTAAGGTTACACAGCTAGATAACAGGAGGGGAGTGAGGCCAGACTTTGGACCCTGGCAGTTTACTCCAGAGCCTGAGTCCTAACCTCTCCTCCTCCCTTCTCCTTGCCCTTTTCCTTCCCTCCCACGCTCCTCCTTCACCAGAAGAGAAGATCGGCTCTCCTGACGCCACGACATCCCCAACAGAAACCACTCATTCACCATGCTGGGCTCAAAGAACCAGGAGGAAGGAACAGGCATGCTTCTTACTCTGCCACTGCCAGGCCACCACCCTCCATGAAGCCTCCTTTTGGCAAGTTCAGCCACCCTCCCTCGCCTTGGCTTCCTGAAAAACAGCACTCTCCCAACCTTTAGGACACGGTCCCACTTTCCTTGATTTCAGTTCCTGTGTCACAGCTTTGCTTTGCTCCCCACTGAAGTCCACGTGGAAAATGCACCTACTACGTCAACCTCCTATGGATCAGGCACATAGTAGGAATGCAAAGTAGAGTGAGCTCTGTGTCAGTTTCCTATGGCTGACGTAATAAATTGCCACCAACTTGGTGGCTTAAAACAGCACAGATTTATTATCTTATAGTCCTGGAGATGAGAGGTCTAAAATGGGTCTCACTGGGCTAAAATCAAGTCAGTGAGGCTGCCTCCTCCTGGAGGATAGAAAAACATTCATTCTCTCACCTTTTCCAGCTTCTAGAGGTCGCCTGCATTCCTTACCCCATGGCCCTTCCTCTCTCTCCAAAGCCACCAGCATAGCATCAAGTTTCTCTCCGACTCTCCCTCTCCCACTCAAAAGGACCCTTGTGATTACCGGGGACTTACCCAGATTACCCAGAAAATATCCCCATCTCAGGATTCTTAATCCCATCTGCAAAGTCCTTGTGTGTGTAAGGCAACCCATTCACAGGGCCTGGGGATTAGGACGTACACATCTTTGTTGGCAGGGGCAGGGGAGGGCATCATTCTACCTACCATAGCTCTGAGTAAGGTTATATGTTTATAGCAGACACTGCTACTCCTCACCTACATCCATCTTCCCTTTTTTCTGGACACGTACTTGCTTTCCTTGTGGTTAAGGGTGACAACCACGCAACTGAGTTCTGGCCAACGGGGTGTGGGCAGACATCATGGGCACTGCCTGCAAGCCTGGCCACAAAACCCTCTCATGTGGATTCTTTACTTTGCCCACTCATAAGCTGAGTTGGGAGGACCACAGGATGGAAGAAGGTGGAACCACAGGATGGAAGAAGTCAGCGTCTGTGAATGATGCTGGAACAGTCTCCCTGCTGACTTGCATTGTATTTTAACACGTATGAGAAATAAATTAAGAAATTTATTTAGTTGAAGGTTATTACAGAGGTTAGTCTATCCTGGCACTGAACAACTATGAAAAGGTATTTTAAAAGGATTTGCATAAATATACTTCATAAATTTTATATGATATTAAATTTTAAGTAAATATAACATTTACTTATTATAAGTTGATCTATGACATAAACTCTATGCAAACAGGGATCTGGATAAACACAAAAAAGTGAAATCAGAGATTACACTACTCAGCTGCCATCAGCCACATCATTTCTGTATTTGTATTGACTAGGTGCACACTATTGAGGAAGTTCTGATTAACACAAATAAGTAACTGCAAATGATAATATGTACATTTTAAGCTCCAGAAACTCTTCAATAGACAGAGATCGCCAGAAATCTTGATGCTGAGGTTGACACAGAAACTAGTTAACTGGGCAACAGGAGTTAATGCCTTAGAGACCTTCTACATGGATTTATTCACTCATTGTTTACTTTCAAAAGGACCAAAGATGATTTATCCAAAAACCTGCAGGAAAAATGAAACCAAACCAGGCAAACAAGAAAAACAAGATGTGAGCCCCATGGTCAAGCAACTGGAGTTGGGAATTTTGTGGGCCAAGAAGCAGGAAGGAAAGAGACACAGAGAGAGACACACACAGAGAGACACAGAGACAGAGAGACAGAGAGATGGGGATGGGGCATGGGCAGAAAGATCCTGTGGTCTTGGAAATATGTGACCTATTTTCCAAAATGGTCCTTATAAGCAAACGGCCAAAGGGCCCCACGTGTAAATGACTGTGTGTCAGGCTAGTAAGAGCCGCAGTTGTTTATCAGAGAACAGACCCTGGGCCCCTAGCACGGGGGTGCACACGCTGAAAGAAAGCCCAGGGAGAGCCTGGTACCCCAGAGTAGTTACTTCTAGACAGGGATCAATATTTGTGCAGGGATTGGGTACAAAGCAAGTCCTGAGGAGTCCCTGTTCCCTCTGGCACCTGAAGCCATAGAAAGTTCTGGAAGCCTTGCCAATAAGCAGAGCAAGGCAAGTCTGAGAAGTGGTCCCAGCGTGGAGCCCAAGCCTGCAGGAGAAGCAGCTTCTCTCAGACTGACCTGGGCAGCCCACGCCTGCCTCGTCTCTGCTGTGCCAGGAGGGACCCCAGTGGAGAGGAAGTTCCTCCCATTGACAAAGTGCCTATTCAGTGCCAGCGCTGCACTAAGCCCTTTGCACAGAGTTCAGTTTGAACAGCTGTGTGTGTGTGGTGGGTATTTTAAATCCCCAATTTAGAGACGGGGGGACTGGGTCTTAGCAAGATTAGGAAAGTCAGCCCCAAAAGCACGTGGCCATTTATGGCAGAGCTGGGAGTTGAGCCCAGCACTGCCTGGAGCCAACATCCATGTGCTCAGACACCTGCCGAGAGGGCTCCTTGTGCCCACGCAGTGGCTGTCAGATCACCCCCTCTTGACTTGGCTCTGACGGAAATCGCCCAGAAGGGAGAGGCACCGTGGCCCTTATGCCACAGTTGAAGCTATAAATGTTCCAAGGTGAAGGTGGAACCGCCAGCCTTGGCCAGGTTCTTGAGCGAAACATCTGAGGGAGCTGCAGAGCCAGGGTACACGGTGTGCGCACTGGGGTGGCGGGGGACAATGTGCTCCCGTCTTCGTCGGCCCTTCGGTCCTCAGATTTCACAGGCCCAATGACACAGATCTTCTGGAACAGCACGAGGGCCCTCAGAACACTCTGAACCTCTCATTGTTTACACAACAGTGGCTGCTATGAGCCTCCCAAGGTTAATCCTTGTGCAACCACCCTTGTTAGAAGTGGGGAGACTGAGGCACCAAGAGGTTCGCTCCTAAACTGGGATTACAAACCGGTGAGGGCTGATAAACTGGTGGGCCATGGGCCCCAACATATCCATTAAGTGTTTGATGCTCCAACTAGTAGTCACAGTAGACATCTTTACTACATAAATAAACTGGTGACTTCACCTCTGTGGGCCCTGCCATCTGTGGACCAGATGAGCAGTGGTGGATGCCAGGGGGGTTGACGGTGGGAGAAGCGGCTCTCGCCCACTCCCCAAATCTAGTGGTTCTCCTGTCAGAGTAGACAACCCTCATATATACCCGGCCTCATCTGCAGAATGGGTTTCTCTCATCCTTAGGACAATAGACGCAGGTTTTCATAGCCCCTAAACCACCAGCCTTCTAAGTTTTGTTGTTTTGGGACAGTGCATGAATTAAGTCACCTTTTTCCAAGTGCTATTGACAGTTTTCTGAATCCCAGCAGCTCAGCCAGGGCTCCGTGGATAACAAAATCCATTTTGTTCTTTTCTTTAATGAAGGTGTCACCCAAACCTCTTTCCTCTTAACTCCACTATAAAACGTGAAGCCATGGTTATTTTCCAAATGATACTAAAGCTCCTAGACTTGCAATGAGAGATGATACTTTGGGGTATCTTATTAGACCAGAAATTGATAAAAATGCAGGCATTTCTACAGAACTCTCATTTTGGTACTTTCTTATTTTAAAAAATTTAAATTAAATAACATTTGTACGTGAGTGAATTTTTGTAGGCATTTAGTTTTTTATGGTTGAAGGATTTATCTAAAAGCCTCCACAAATTCCTTAGGGAAGGGAGGTGGGGCCACTGGAAGGGGGAAGAGAGAGGAACCCGCACAGGGCCTGGCTGCCGTGGGCCCGAGCACGTGGCAGCTGGCGAGGGAACAGACGGGCGAGGGAATGGTGTGACTGTCAAGCAGGGGATCTAAGTGATCCTTGCTTCTCTCTCCCCTCCCTGTCACCTGCAAAGTCATATCCAGAAACCTTATGTGCTTCACCAAAATACCCACCTCTTTAGGGCTCAGGCCTTTCTTGAGTGATTGGAGACTGCCGGGGCACAGGACAGAGCAGGGGCTGACGTGTGCCTGAGACAGCACCAGCCCTTCCCTGTCTGGCAACCTGCTGGTGTATCAAGCCCTTCCGCATGGTTCCCTCCTGGGAGCCTGAGAGCAGCCCTCCAAGGAGGCAGAGCGGGGATCATCCTGTTGGACACTTGGGGTTCTCCCCCTGGAGCCAAAAGCAACACTGCGCCAGCGCAGCAGGGAGAGGTCAGAATCAACATAAAGTCGGACGTCGTGTGCTGAGGCCACCCCTCAGTGCATGAGACCTGAGCAGGCGCAGAGTCCCAGCCAGTGTTCCAACCTTTATAAACCTGCACACTTATTAATAGATTTCTCTCCCCATCAAGCAAGAAGACTGTAGACTGAATTATGAGAATAATATATCCATTTTCAAATAACAAATCCCGTTCATCTCAGACTTTGGTAGTGTGCTCCAGGATCTGTCCCCTCCCGCCCCCATGGTCTTCTCCCAGGTGAGCGCTGTCCTTCAATGAAAGAGGGCCTGGTCCCCTCTCCTCTGCAGGGTGGGACCATACAATACACTCTGCCTTTGTTTCTATGCCCCTTACCCTGGCCCTAAGAGGTATGGGGGAACGTAGTCCGTAGGGCCATTTGGATCCCAAGATCCAGGGCCCCTACCTTTGGCTGTTGTTCACTGGAAAATTTGGGCAAAGCAGCAGATGAGGTTTGGTTAAAAGCGTCTATCTTCAATTAAATCCACTGACTTTTTTTCTAGCTGAAAAATCTGAGTGTGAAGAAGCAATCTAAGTGTTGAGGAGGAGGTGTCTCAAAATCTGCAAACTGCCAAGACTTACTAAGAATCTCAAAGACTTAACCTAACTTACTGAAGAACAGTAGCTCACTAGAGCCCTTCTAGGGTTGGTGATGGCATGTGAGAGACAGCTGAAAGAAATGGGGACATTCATCTTGGCAAGTGTGTGGTCACTGTCTTCAAATCTCGGAGGGGCTCTGATGGGGGAGAGGAGTGGGCTTGTCCAGAGTGGCCCTATGAGTGGGGACAATGAAAGACAGCCACGTGGAGGTAGACAGGACAATCTGAGGAAGGGCCAACAGCCAAGGGTCATCAGACAGACTGGGCTGGCCTGGAAGGTCCTGAGCTCCCTGCGCCTGGAAGTATCCAAACATCCACTTGTTCGCTGAATCGACATCAAGTCGGACATCAGTGTACTGAGGGCACCGCTAAGCTTAGGGGCCCTGAGCAGGCTCAGTGGTCAAATTGTTCATTTCATGAATGAATGGATGTGTGGATGCTTCCAGAAGCAGGGAGCACAGGGCCAAAATACATATGCAGTAGAGATAGGGTTATACAAAAAAATTTAAATAGGGTTATGGGAGAGTGTGTGCTGGTGTCTCCTCTGGACTGGGGATGGGGTGAACATCAAGCAGAAGAGAATGGCCTCTTAGCTAGGAAGGTGGCAGGGGCGCATCAGGGGAGGAGGGGAGAAAGTGACCTTTGAAATTCTTTCCATTTCTTACTCATGACCTCACAAAATACTCCCTGCCCATTCGCTTGCTAAGGAAGCTTGCACCAAGCCCCTGGCGGGTGTTTGGATGGGGCCAGGGGTCCTGAGTGCAGCAAAATGGTGGCTTCCCCTCCCTCCACCTGCTGCCCCCGCACCTTCTGCCTGCCTCCCAGGCTTGGTTGTGTAACGGCTTGGCTCGTATTTAGAGCCCAGCTCAGCATGGAGCTTGTAAATCTTCTCTCACATCATGAAATGCCAGCAATTTCACAGCCAGGGATTCCTGTTCTCATGAAGTCCCCACACCAGCAGACTTGCATCTAAAAGTGTCCTCTGAACTGACAGATTGATGTCAGAGCTGCCCTGGAGCCAAACACCAAGGCAGGTGGCCTCCACGGCTCACCCAGCATGAAGGGCTCCTCCGTAGCCCCCAGAATTGAAGGTCATGATTGCTGGGCCTGGTCGCTGGGGCTCTGCCTGCAAAGGGACCCTCAAACGCAGCTCCCCGAGGAGTAGAGGAACAGAAATGGTGGCTCCATGCTGGGAAGCCAAGGACCTGGAACACATTTGCGTTCAATACTATTTGATGGGGGATGGGGGCATACTTCTAAGCAATATGTGCAGTTGTAATCCTTATGGAGAAATAGCCACTTCTAAGTGACTCTTAACCCTGGCTCCCTTGAGAATGACCTGCAGAGTTGTTAAAAGACAAGTATACTGAGAGCTGCAGTTCTCACCTACGGAGATCTGACTCAGTAGAACCTAGAATCCAGAAAGGGGACCCTGCATCTGCATAGAGCTCCACAGGTAAAAACTTACCGCTTAATTCATAAGAAAAACAAAACCTGAACACGAAGGACAGAGAGTGAGCTGGACCTAGTGACTCACTTCTGTGAATACAGTAGGGCACAAAATGAAGGAATGTCACTTCTATGACTAGGTTACAAAAAAGACTGTGGCTTGTGTGGGTGCCTTCTTGTCTTTCTTGTCCACTTGCTCTCAGGAAAGCCAGTGGCATGTTGAGAGTTGCCCTAGGGGGAGACCCACATGCCAAGAAATTGGAGTCTTCAATCAGCAGCTGGTGCTGACTTGGGGCTGCCTACGGCCACATGAGTGAGTTTGGAAACCATCCTCACCCAGCGGAGCCTTGAGGTGACTGTGCCCCAGTGGACACCTTGATTGCAGCCTTGTGGGTGGTCCTGAGCCAAAAGCATCCAGAAAGGTGTGCTCAGATTCCTGATCCACAGACACTTAGAGATAATAAATGTGTTGTTTTAAGTTGTTACATTTGGGGGATAATTTGTTACATAGCAATAGCTAACTAATACAGACACATGTAACAAAACATTAAATAGTGGCTTCTCTCTGGGGATTATGAGTGATCTGCATTTTATTCCTTTCGCTCATCTATATTTTCTAATTTTTTATGTTACCATGGATTATATACAAAATGAAATAAATATTTTTAAATTATGTTCAAAAAACTTGTAGAAGAAAAGATAGGAGAAAATGTTTGTGACTTTGTTAGGCCAAGTTTTCTTAGACAAGTCACTAAAAAGGGCGATCCAAACAAAAAAATAAAGAAAATTGGACCTTATTAAAAACTTGTGATCTTCAAAAAACACCATTAAACATATGAAAAGACAAGCCACAGATTGGGAGAAAGGATTTGCAAATCATATATCTGATAAAGGACTTATTTCTAGAATATATAAAGAACTCATAAATAGTGAGACGATCAACTCAATTTAAAAATGAAAAAAGATTTGAATAGACATTTCTCAGAAGAAGATAAAAAAATGGATATAAGCACATAAAAAGATGTTCAGCATCCTTAGTCATTAAGAAAATGTGACTTCAAACCACAGAGAGATACTAACAGTACCTATTCAGATGGCTATAATCAAAATGACAAGTGTTGGTGAGGACGTGAAGAAAGCAGAACCTCGCACATTGCTCGTGGAAATGTCAAATGGTGCAACCACTTTGAAAAACAGTTTGCCAATTTTTTAAAAAGTTAAATATAAACTTATATGACCCACTTCTAGGTATCTAACCAAGAGAAATGAAAACATGACCATACAAAAACTGGTATGCAAATGTTCATAACAGCATTATTCTTAATAAGCAAAAACTGGAAACAATCCAAATTTCCATCAACAGGTGACTGGATAAACAAAATGTGGTCTATCCATAATGCTCAGCAATAAAAAGGAACAAAGTACTGATTCATGCTACAACAAGAATGGACCACAAAAACAGTATGCTGAAGGGAAGAAGTCACGCACAAAAGAAGATATGTTGTATGATTCTGTTTATATGAAATGTTCAGAAAAGGCAAAGAGAGTTGATTAGTGGTTGCCTGGGGTTACAGTGGGAGTGGATTTGACCACAAATGAATACAAGAAATCATTCTGGGGTGATAAAAACATTCTAGAACTGGATTGTGGAGATGGTTGCATAACTGTATAAATTTATTAAAAATCACTGAATTGCATACTTACGATGGGTGAATTTCACGTTATGTAAATTATAACTCAATAAAACTGTAAAAAAGTCATGCTCCTAACATTGAACCCAGTAATTCATGCTAAGGGCATCATCAGAAATGTACACAAAGGCTTATGTCAACTCTGCTCATACAGTGTTTTTTTAAGAGTTAATGAAAAACTGGAAGCAAATTGAATACTTATTGAGAGAAAAATAAATGATTAATAAGTGGCGATCCACTTGACAGAATAGTATACAACCATTTTAAATTGTCCTTAAAGAATTTTTAAGGACCTGGGTTAATGCTTAGGATAGAGCACGAAATTGTTCTTATAGCCAGATTTCTCCAAGAGCAAAAAGAATTTATATATAAATGTTTATTTTTAAACATAGTTGAATTTGAGCTGTGACTGCATGAGTCTATATATACGGTATAACCAGATACATACATGAATACGGTTTTTTCCTCCTGGACAGTTATAAATAGTAAACTGCTGGGGCTATATAATTTATTTTCTTCTTTATCCTTAGTTACCTTTTCTGATTTCTTTTTTCAGAAAGCATGTATTCGTTTTAAAATCAGGAAAAATGACTGTTTAAAGAAAGCAAAGCGAAGGCAGGTCCCCCACTCCTAGTCAGAGGAGTCAGGGCTGTGGTTTCTCCCGTGCGGGGTACACGCACCCTGGGCTCAGTGAGGTGACGCAGAGGGCTGTCAGCAGCTGCAGACACATGCAGCAGTGAGCCCGCGTGGAAACAGCTGTCTGGGTCCCGTTCCCACAGCTTGCAGTCTTCACTACCTTAGAGATGCGGAACAGGGACGGGCCTGGAGCACGGACACTTCCCTCCTCGCTGGCCAAGAGGAAGAGGGAGAGGCCTCCAGGGCTGCTTCTGTGTCACTGCTGGGTGCCAGGCAGGAAAGGGAGCAATCATTTTGAAATAGACACACAAGACTCGATAGAAACCACTGGAAACCCAAGTCCGCAGGACGCAGCTGCGGGATCATACACACTGGGGCCAGAGAGACCTGGGGTTGAACTCTGATTCTGCTCTGGAAGCCACACTCTGGGGGGCTGGGGCAAGCTACAGATCCTCAAAGAATCTCAGTTTCCCCACTTAACAGATGGGAACAATTCCATTTCCTGTGTCCAAAGTAGTGACCTGTATCACTGGTTACAGGATTCAAGGAATAAAGGGGTCCTATTGGTTTCTCAGGGCTGCTCTAATAAATGACCACACCAAACTTTATTTTCTCACAGTTCTGGAGGCTTGACATCCAATATCAAGGTGTCAGCCGGGCCAGGCTCCCTCTGAAACTCGAAGGAAGATTTCTTCTTTGTTTCCGTCTAGCTTTTGGTGGCTGCCGGCAACCCTGTCATTCCTTGGCTTGTAGACGAATCTCTGCAGTCCCTGCCTCTGTCATCACATGGCCTTCTTAGCTGCATGTGTCTCTGTGACTGCTTCCTCTTTGTACAAGGACACCAGGCACTGCATTAGGGTGAGCCTCATCTTAACTAATTATACCTGCAAAGACCGTATTTCCAAATAAGGTCACATTCTGAGGTTCTGGGTGGACATGAATTTGGGGCTGGTGGGGGGACACTATTCAGCCCAGTATAGGGGTATTGGGTGAAATAAGTTTGGGGGAAATTGCCTATTATAGCCTTCCCCTTTGAGTTTCATAAGGGCACATTGGGCTACGGTAGTGAGCAAAGAGCTACAGTATTTCCCAGACTTGAGCACAGAACCCATTAATACGTGAAGAAACTGCCATTTCTCAGGACCGAGTGTGGGAGAGCCTGGCCTGCATCCAAGGGCAGGTGGGGTCAAAGTCGTTGAGTTTTGTGAACGTAACCGACACAGTGGCCATCACACCATGGGATCTCCACCAACTTCCCTTCTTCTCTAAGGCCATGGGTCCAGATTCAGGGTGACACCCCTGGCTGGTACCTCTCTTCCGATGGCTTCTGCTGTGTGGTGCCTGCTTCCACTGCAGGAAGAAGGAAAGGGCACAGCACCACAAGGCTGAGCAGGAGATCCCAGCCCCACGCATGAGACCCAGAGCTGACACTGTTGGAGAGGTAAGCTTCTCTTTCTTGAGGAAGAGAACTCTCCATACTGAGTTCTTGAAGGGAAAATGTAAGGCAGGAAATGAAGTTTCTGGGATTCCAAAGCAAGAAGCTAATGGAACAGGCAGACTTCTTGGAAGCAGGTATTGGCAAGTACCCCAGGAGGTCTCTGGGCTGCTTCCCCCCCGAGATGGTTCTGCACAGTGTCCTCTGTAGGCAGAACATGGGAAGCTCTGGATTCAGGTGCCACTACCAAAGAAGAACTGTCCAGGTACTTCTCCCGACCACGAGCTCCAGGAGGACAGGGACCTTGCCCGGCTTGTTCATGGCAGGATCCCCAGTGAGTAGACCAGTAACTAGTATGTGCTAGATGCTTAGTAGAATTTGTTCAAAGAACAAATCAGTTAATAATTCACAGGATGGTTGTCTCTTCCTGTTCAAGCTATCACAAAATACCATAAACTTGGTGACTTAAAAACAGTGGGCATGTATTTCTCATGGTTCTGGAAGGGGAAGTCTGAGAGCAGGGTGCCAGCATGGCCAGGTTCCGGTGAGGGCCTCTGCCAGGTTGCAAACTACCGATTTCTCGTTGTATCTTCACACGGTGGAAAGGGGATAAGAGAACTCTCTGGGGTTCCTTTTATAAAAGCACTAATCCCATTCATGAGGGCTCCACCATCAAGACCTAATTACCTCCCAAAGGCCCCACCCCCTAACACATCACCTTGAGACTAAGGTTTCAACATACGAATTTGAGCCGGATACGGTGGCTCACGCCTGTAATCCTAGCACTTCGGAAGGCCCAGGCAGGAGGATCGCTTGAGGCCAGGAGTTTGAGACCAGCCTGAGCAAGAGCAAGACCTAGTCTCTACTAAAAATAGAAAAAAAATAGCTGGGTGTGGTAGCTTGTGCCTGTAGTCCCAGCTACTCGGGAGGCTGAGGCAGGAGGATCACTTGAGCCCAGGAGTTTGAGGTTGCTGTGAGCTAGGCTGACGCCATGGCACTCTAGCTAGGGCAACAGAGTGAGACTCTGTTTCAAAAAAAAAAAAAAAGAATTAGGAGGGGGACACAAATATTCAGTCCATTGCAACAGTGCTTTTTATTTATTTTATTTTATGATAACCTTTCTCCTCAAAAAAGTGACATATATTCATTTTTATAAAACATCAAAAACATACATAAGCAGAAAGAACATTAAAATGTGCCAGAATTAAAATGTGCAGATAAACCACTGCTAATATTTTTGCATATAGCTACCAATATTTACATATTCTTCTTTTTTTTTTTTTTTTTGAGACAGAGTCTCATTCTGTTGCCCGGGTTAGAGTGCCATGGCATCAGCCTAGCTCACAGCAACCTCAAACTCCTGGGCTCAAGCGATCCTCCTGTCTCAGCCTCCCGAGTAGCTGGGACTACAGGCATGCGCCACCATGCCCAGCTAATTTTTTAATTTCTTTCTATTTTTAGTAGAGACGGGGTCTCGCTCTTGCTCAGGCTGGTCTTGAACTCCTGACCTTGAGCGATCCTCCCGCCTCAGCCTCCCAGAGTGCTAGGATTACAGGCGTGAGCCACCGCGCCCAGCCTACATATTCATGTTTTCAGAAGTATCATCATATCATAAACACATTCTTATAACTAGGTTTTTATGCTTAACATTTTGTGAATATCTTTCTGAATTATTATATATCATTCAACTCCATCAGTATTTTGGTTGCAGAGTGGAATGACATTTTGAAATAACCAAGGTTCCCCCTGTTTCTGTATTTGCTCTTCTTCTGGGACCCTTCACCCCATCAGACAGCAGCTAGGCTGAGCTGTGCCATCGCCTCGGGAAAGGGACGATGTAAGAGAAAAACACAGATGACCTTCAAGTTTCGGGGTGGCAGAAAATATATTCCTTCTCAGTGGGGACGACAGATTACAGATGACTGCAATTTCTTTGCCACTGCCCCTGCCATTGCAGCCAGGCGGGTTCTGTGACTGCTTGAGCAATGGATTAGGTGGAAGTGATGTTGTGCCGGTTGCCAGGCCCAAGACTTAAGAAACTGGCAGCTTCTGCCTCCTGCTTCCAGAGCCGGATCCCTGAGCCTCCACGCAGGAAGCCTGGGTACCCTGAGGCAGCCGTGCTGTGGGAACCCAAAGCTGTGACCTCACATGATGAGACTTCAGTGAAGAGAGAAAGAGCCCAAGGAGCCCCCAGGCATAAGATGTGTACGTGAAGAACCACCCTAGAAGCGGATCCTTCAGCCTCGCCAAACCCCTTCCAAACTCCTGACCTACTACTGTGACTAAATTAGAGTTGCTGGCGTTAGCAAATAAAACCACAGGATGTTCAGTTAAATTTGAATTTTAGATCAACAATGTTTGTAGTCTAGGTATGACTCAAATAGTGCATGAAACATACTTATCCTAAAAAAATTATACATTGTTGAATTGAAATTCAAATTTAACTCAAATTTCTATCTGCAAAGATAAAAGTTAATTTTTTTAATTTAAAGATAAAACATTTACAGTATTTACTGGTAAAGTATCTGCAGTATTTTACCTGGCAACATAGACCAAAATAAAACGTGTATGTTTTATACCACTCAGTTTCAGGGTAGTATGTCACACAGGTATAGACAGGCGGGACAGTGGGGACAGAAGGGAATCTGGGATGAACGGCAGCCCGGATTGGGAGGGATACAGTTGCTAGACAGAGCTGGGTTTTCTCACCCTTGGAAGCAAAAAACAAAAGACTTGGTACCTCCTCCCCTTGCCTCCCTCTTCCTCCGAGTCCCTTCCTGCGGGGTGGGCTGCAGGACAGCACAGAGAGGCAGGGCATGAGCTCAGAAAGCAGAGGGGACCGGCCTTGGCTGTCGGCATGGCCAGGACCTTAGGGTGATGCTGCTGCCCCAGGGAGGGCATGGACTTCCGCTGCAGAGCCAGCACGCCCAGAGGACTAGGGGTCAGGGAGAGGGAGATGGCGTGGACAGTGACCCAGTGGCAAGGAGGCCCCCTCAGTGCGGACACCCTAACCCCACCGCCTGACCCTCACTACCCTCCGCGGCCCTGGGGAAAAGGCCAAGCAGCCTTTACACAGACTGAGATGAATTTCCCTCATTCAGTGAGGTGTGTCTTGAAAACTCATCTCAGGTCATAGAAAATATGAAACTTATGTTTCTAGCCCAACTGAGTTAATAGATTAAAATTTATATTTGCTAAAGCCACACACCATTTTATACCATGTTGTTGATATATTCCAATTTGAAAAATCTCCATTTTCATCCATTATTACTGATACCTCTCAACTCTTTTGCATGCCATATTCGGGCTTTTCACGTCAGCTAAGGGACCGTTCCAAGCAGTCACGTGGTCACTGCAGGGCAGGCTGCTTAAGAGTGTGGACTCGGGAGCTAGACTGCTGGGCTCTGCCACCTAATGGGTGTGTGTCCTTGAGCAAAGTACTTAACCTCCCTGGGCCTCCATTTCTTTAGCTATAAAATAGCAATACCAGTAATAATATTTACCCCAGAGCACTGCTGTTAGAATGAAGTAAACATGGCCCATGGCATGTGTTCCTAAGTGTCAGCCATTGTTTTTGAGTATTTTACTTGGAGATTGCATTTGGTACTTACTACTTTATAAAAACCGGTGGAAAATGGAAATGTAGAAATGCTGATGCCTGTGATAATTAAATTGTGACAAAGCTAGGAAATCGTGCATATCAGAGGCAGGAAATTTTCATTCTCAAATGACAAACCCTTTGGATTTATCTGCCACCTGTAGGCTCAATTGTTATGGAGAAGAACAAGATTAAAGAAAAACATAGAAGCTCTAGAGATGACTATAACAGACACTGTCAGTACACCACCCTGTCACCTCCACATTGACCAGTTGCATGCCCCCAAGCCTGGCTTTGGCTGCCAGCCCCTGGAGTCACCTCGGGGCTTCTTGTGGGCACTGGAGCTCCTGTGTGCCCTGCAGGACAGGCAAGCTGTGCTGGGAACCAGTGACTGACGGGAGGCACTGGCTAAATACCCCAGCTCCCGCACCCCTCAGGGAGGTGTGTTCTGCACTGTTCCCCAGAGAACACAGCGGGGTTAAGCTCCCATTGCCCACAGCGGTAACTGGCTTGATAAATCATCTTTTATTAGCTCTTTATTTTTTCTCACTCCTCTACTCTCCCCTCTACTGATCAGTGTTTATTCAGATTGCCTAGAAAATAAACTACCAGCAATCAAATTTTTGTCTCAGGTATTACTTTTGGGAAAACACAAACTAAGATACATATTAAAGATTTTATCTAAAAGGTTAGGCACAATTAGTGATCTGATCCTATCACGTGCAACATGGATGAACTTGGAGGACATCATGCTAAGCAAAAAAGCCAGGAACGGAGAGATGAGTACACTCTGCCCTCTGTACCCACGGGTGCAGCCTCAGATCCAACCAACCATGGGTTGAACGTGTAGTTAGGCCTATGATGGCTGCATCTGTAGTGAACAGGTACAGGCTTTTGGTCCTCATTCCCCGCACAATGCATGACAACTATTTACACAGCATTTATATTGCATTAGGTATTATACATAGTCCAGAGATGATTTAAGGTATACAGGAGAATGTGCATAGGTTATGTTCAAATACTACACCCTTTTATAAGGGACTTGAGCATCTGTGGAATTTGGTATCCACAAGGATGAGGAGGATGGGGGGCGTGTTTTGGAACCAATTCCTCTCAGATACAAAGGACAATACTGCATGACCCCACTTATATGTGGCAACTGCAAAAGTCAAACTCACAGAAGCAGAGAGTAGAAGAGTGGTTGCCAGGGGATGGGGGTGGGGAGAATGGGGAGATGTTGTCAAATGGTACAAAGTTTCAGTTAGGCAGGATGAATAAATTCTAGAGATCTAGTGTACAGGGTGACTACAGTTAATAATACTGTATCGTGGCCAGGCGTAGTAGCTCATGCCTATAATCCTAGCACTTTGGGAGGCCGAGGTGGGAGGATAGCTTGAAGCCAGGAGCTCAAGACCAGCCTCGGCAACATAGTGAGACCCCGTCTCTACAAAAATTAGAAAAATTAGCTGGGTATAGTGGTGCTTACCTGTAGGTTGAGGTGGGAGGATCGTTTGGGCCCAGGAGTTTGAGGCTGCAGAGATCTATGATTGCACCACCGCACTCTAGCCTGGGTGACAGAGCAAGAACTTATCTCCAAAAAATAAAAAAAAAAAAAATTACTGTACTATATACTTGAAATTTGCTAAAAGAGTAGATCTTAAATGTTCTCACCACACATGCAAAAAAAGGTAACTACATGAGGTAATGATATGTTAATTAGCTTGAGTGTGATCATTTCACAGTGTATCAAAACTTATACAATATGAAAACTTATATAATATCAAAACATTATACTGTATACCTTAAACATATACAATTCTTGCCAATTATATCTTAATAAAGCTGGATGAAAACCAATTTGTGAGTTGATGATGTTTTTAATTTTGGGGGTGGAGTATACACATTCACACAACTTTAAATACTATTGCCAGTTTTAAAAAATGTCCACTTTTTAAACTTTTGACTTCTGGACAGATTTCTAGGATCACACATGTATGAAAGTAGAGAGCTGCCTTCTGCTTTTGATGGATATTTGGGTTATCTGGGATATTTGGTTTCAACTGCTGCTAGTATAAACACGCTGCCACAAACATCCTTTCAGCAAAGTCTGTGCACACATCCTTGATCTTCTCTTAAGCACAAATTCCCTGGAGAGAAACCACTCTGTCAAAGGATGTGCATTTCTACTGCCAAACTGCTTATCCCTCACCCTTTCCCTGGGCCTGGCTTCGGGGAGAACTCTCCCAGCTCCATTCTCCACTCATGAGAGCAGGGTGGTAGCCAGTGGAGAACTGCAACATTACCTAGGGAAACTAAGTGTGAGGCTTCACCACACAGATGGCAGCTGCAAAGCCTGCATGTTGGTGAGCCAGGACAGGGCCTGGTTGGCCCATAAAACATATTTGTGCAAATTAGGCAAAGATGTCCCTTCCTTGGGTTAAAAAAGGTCAGGCTAGTATAAGCAGCCTTGGCTGTGTCCACACACACCATGGGGCACAATCATGGTCAACAGTACGCACACACTCAGTGCCATCCTCCCCAACCCCGCACAGGCCCCTCCAGGTGAGGCAGCCATGTCAGGTTCAAAGTCTTGGAGGCCTGGAAATCAGGCCTTAAAGGGCAGTGGGCAGTTAGAGGGCAGGTAGGACAGGGTGCACACATGTGTGACAGAGAGTTTGTGCACAGCCCTCAGTGCCAAGGTGAATTTAGGTCAGAGGGAGCTCTCCCCAGCTACCTACCTGGAGGCCCATCTAGCGTACTCTCACATAAGTTAGTATGTCTACCATGTGGATTATGCCTTTTGATGTAATGCCCTTGAGCAGTGCACAACCTGAGTTCCTGAACATGGGCCACAAGGCGCCATCCTTTCAAGGTCTATGAGCTTCACCCTGAGGAGCAGGCCCCCCCTGCTGGTGGGCTGTGGCTCCTCAGGCAAGACCTCTCTTGCGCTGCTCAGAGCACGGAAACTCGGAGATGGAGACTTCAGGGGCTACAACAGGCAGGGGCCGAGAAGGCAGAACCGCCCCAGGCCTCAGCCATCTCCTGAGGTAGCTCCCTGGGCTCTGACTTACCGATTAAAGACACTGAAGATGAAAGAAGGCTTCAGTAAGCAGCCCGGCAAGATGAAAGCCAAGCCCAAGAGGTTTTTTATAGCCTCCTAATGGGTGGATTCTAGGTGCTCCTTATTAAGCGCAATCAAAGCTTGTAATTACAGAAACCTGGGGAGACTCTCCCAGAGGTGGCCTCCTGGTTTTGGCTTTCACTCCTGACCGGCTTAGACAAATTTCTCATCTCCTAACCCTCAGGAATCTAGAACATGCTAACCGCCCTGGACTTCAACAGCAGGCTGTCCTGGGTGAGACTCCGCACACCTGTGCCCTCCCCAGCCCAGGAGCCTGTGAACCTCAGCTGTGTGGGTCAGGCCAGAGCCTGGAAGCCCCAGGACAGAGCTGCCTCCTCCCCCACCATCTTCAGCCATGTGCAAAGGGAGGGGCAGGAGAGGGGGCATGGCTGTTGGGACAGCAGACCTACAAGGTGCAGTCCGACCCCCCTCTCTGCTGCAACACCTGTGCTCAGCAGTGGGGCTCCCCCACCCCACACAGTGTGTAGTTGATTGATTTCCTTATTGGCTGGCTCCACCGTAATAAGAATGCGAGCCCCATGAGGAAAGGTTTGCATTAGTGTCCTATTGCTGCTATAACAAATTCCCACAAACTTAGTGGCTTAAAACAATTTGTTAGCTTACAGTTCTGGAGGTCAGAAGTCTCACTGGGCTAAAATCAAGGGCAGGGCTGCATTCCTTTCTGGAAGCTCTGGAGATCACAACACATCCCTTGCCCTTTCCAGCTCCTAGAGCCCACTTCCTGAGTCTCCAAAGTCAGAAATCACATGACTCAGACTCTCCTGCCTGCCTCTTCTACCGATAAGGACCCTTGTGATTGCATTGGGCGCACCTGGGTAACCCAAGGCCCTCTCCCTCTCTTCCAGCCCGCTGCTTAGCGACCTTAATTCTACATGCAACCTTAACTCCCCCTTGCCCTAACACAAATGTAGTCACGGTTTTAGCGAGCAGGACAAGCACATCTTTGGGGTGCATCATTCTACCTACCACAGGGCTTAGTGTCTCTTGGTCCCCGCTATAGCCCCAGTGCCTAGAACAGTGCCCAGCACGTCATAGGCCCTCAAGAAAGACTTGTATGAATTAGTGAATGAATATGTAAATTAATCATTATGAATAGTATTTACTATCATAGCAAAATTATCATGCTTATTGAGTGCCAGGCACTGCTCAAAGTGCTTTACATAGATTAACTATTTAATCCCCAGTGGTTCTATTTGGTATATTTTCTTATCATCTGCCTTCTACAGATGAGGAAAGCAAGGCACAGATGAGTAGCCTGCCCAAGGCCACACGGCTAATGAGTGTGGAGCTGGGATTCGATCTCACTTACTGGGCCCACCTAGTGTGTGTCTGTCCTGGCTGAGCATGGCGCATTTCTGATCTCATTTCATCCTCAGAGAGGCCATGAGGGAGGTGGGTGGAATATGAACCCTGGTCTCAACAGGCACAGCATTAAGTCACTGGCTCAGCTGGGAGATTCTGAGAGCTTCTGTGGCTCAGTAGGGGCAATGGGTTGTGTATTGCTTTTGAGCCTCCTTTCCTGCCAATTAGATCAGGACCCAGTGCCCCCAAAGAGACTGAAGATGCCTGGGTTCCCACAGCAGCGCAGGGCTCCTGCCCCTGACCTGCTCCTTGGTTCTGCCCCCCGCCCCTTGCAACTAGTGCTCAGGCCCCTGCAGGCAGCCAGCAGCAGGTCATGACCTGCACCGGAGCGGGGCTTGGCAGCTCTGCCTCCTGGAAGCCTGTCCTCCTCGAAGGGACAGGAACTGGCTTCTAACCTCACCCAGAGCTCTAGTCATGTTGCCCATTTCCCTGGTGATGACTATGGGGTCCCCCCAGAACTGAGCCAGCTCCACATTTTGCATGTCCTGGAGCTGCCTGCTCTCTGGATGCTGGCCTCAGCCACCAGCCCCGTGACAAGTTGCCCCTCCAGAGCCCCGAAGGCCATGAGCACACAGGCCTGCGGGAAGCCCCCAGAATGGTCCTCAGCTGCCCCCCAGCTCTGCAGGGAGAGCGCTGCTAGGGCAGGGAGCAGGTACCGCCCCTCTCACTTGCATCTTAACCTTTGCAATCAAAGCCAAGAAAAGTGAAACTCGCTTGTGCTGCCAGCACAGTGGGGCATCACATTTTCTGTTCCTGCCAGCACATTTTTCTAGGTCAATGTCAGATCGAGGAAATCCAATACTGCATGTCCCAACGTTTTATTTGAAAACGGAGAAGTTGCTTTCCAAAATAGTGTTTACAAGCAAAGCCTGGAGAAGCCTTCGACAGAAATGGACTTGGGGCCCGGGCAGAACAGACGCTTCCTGGCTTGATCGCTGCGATCCCAGTGCCAGCCCCCGCTCCAGGCCTGGGATGAGAGGCTGGGCTGAGGAAAACCATGTGTGTACACACCTACTGACATGTGCCTGTACATGTGTATGCTTGCACGTTTGCACAGATGTGTGTGTGAATGTATCCTTAAGGGTCTCTGGAGATGACTGGCATGAGTGGTAAATTGAGGGGCTTTACTTGTGTTTGTTTATGTGTATAGGCATGTGCATATGAGTGAGTGAGTGTGTGTGTGTGTGTGTGTGTGTGTGTGTGTGATTTGACACCCAGCCCTGTTTCTCAGACACTCAGTCCTCCCTGCAGACACCACCCTCCTCCCCTCCCTGTACCCTCCAGCCTCAGCCCGCATCCTGTTCTTTTTCTTAACTGCCCTAGGTGCTGGGGCTCAGATCTTGATATATTGTGACATGCATTTCCTCTTCCCTGTTTCTTCTCGGTGCCCACCCCTTGCTCCCTCCCAATTCAATGTGGACTTGTGCACGGCAAGTGAGTCCAGTTTCTGGTTACTGTCTTAGGACTCAGCAATACGAGCTCAGGGTATGTTAACAGCTCTCTGTAAATGGTACCAAGCGCTGCCTGGGAAGGCCTCCAGTATCCTTTCTCACTGACAGTCACCCTGACCATAGCATCTCCCACAGCCCCTCCTGCTATGCTGCCAGCACAATCTTCCCCAAGCCTTGCCTATTTCTCAGCTCAAGCCCCCACCTGCCTGGTGATCACCTGCCTGGCAACCATCTGCCTCACCCAATTCAAGCAACCCAGCCTGGCTTCCAAGATCTGAGTGATTTTCTTAGCAAATGTTCCTCTTGGTTTCTCCCCTCCATGAACACGTGGGCAGGGCTGCCCTTCTGTGCGTCGCTCAGGCCCCTCTCTGGCCACCTCTGAGCCCTGCTTTGCTCATGTTGTTCCTCTGCCCCAACACCATTCCCCCTGCCACTTCTCCCCCATTGGCTCTGCCAGTCCAACCCTATGCTGCCTTTAAGATCAGTTCTAGGCTAGATGTGGTGGCTCATGCCTGTAATCCTGGCACTCTGGGAGGCTGAGGTGGGCGGATCGTTTGAGCTCAGGAGTTCGAGACCAGCCTGAGCAAGAGTGAGACCCCCATCTCTACTAAAAATAGAAAGAAATTAGCTGGACAACTAAAAATATATATGTATATAAAATTAGCCGGGCATGGTGGTGCATGCCTGTAGTCCCAGCTACTCAGGAGGCTGAGGCAGGAGGATCGCTTGAGCCCAGGAGTTTGAGGTTACTGTGAGCTAGGCTGACGCCACCGCACTCTAGCCCGGGCAACAGAGTGAGACTCTGTCTCAAAAAACAAAAAAAGACCAGTTCTAATCTCACCCCCACCATGAGGCCCTCTCAGATAAATGAACCTCCCCTCCCACAAAATACCTTTCCGTGGGCTCCTGCCCCGCTGATGGTATGCTGCGCTGAGTACTGCCTACCTATTGTTGTCAGCTTGGGCTTCATGGACCTTATCTCATCTTCCCACCTAGATTGCAATCTCCTTCTAGGCAAGAATCGAGCCCTGTGCTCCCCTTGAACAAACTGTGGAAACTGACACGGGTCTGGACATGGTATAGCCAGGTGATAAGGGCTTGTGGGTGAGTGCACGCAGGAAGACAAGCCGGGGTGGGGGCGGTAAGGCCACAGAACCACATGCCAGGCA
Organism: Propithecus coquereli; assembly: GCF_000956105.1. Lineage (NCBI taxonomy): Eukaryota > Metazoa > Chordata > Mammalia > Primates > Indriidae > Propithecus > Propithecus coquereli. Next base: position 7,656,096 of record NW_012150174.1, read on the forward strand.
CTGTGTTTCATGATTCATCTGCCCTGCCTCATCTAATAATAACCGTGGGGGCTGGGCAATATTATCCCCATTTCAGAGATGAGAAAACAGAAGCTAAGAGAGGTTAAGTGACTTCTTCGAGGCCACAAAAGTAGAGTCATCCCTCGGTATCCATGGGGGATTGGTCCCAGGATACACAAAGATACTAAAATCAGCAGATGCTCAGATGCTCAAAGTCCCACAGTCAGCCCTGGGGAGCCCAAAGACACAAGACACTTTGCTTGTAAATAGCAAAGTCGGGTTTTAACCATGGGTCTGATTCCTCCTCTCATAACCTTGCAACCACCACATCTGTGGAATGCAGTGTGCTGAGAATCAAGAACTTTCTGGAATTTTAAAGCACACCCTGTCCTAAAGAGATCAGAGAAAGCTCTACATTAGCACTGTCCAACAGAACTTTTGATGATGGAAATGTTTATTTCTGTGCTGTCTGATACGGTAGCCACTAGCCATGTGTGGCCACCGAGTACCTGACATGTGGCTACTATATTTAAGGAACTGGATTTTAAATTTTATTTCGTCTTTACGAATTTAAATTTAAATACTGTAGTGTAGATACATTTGGCTAGTGGCTACCATATTGGACAGTTCTTCCCAACCATGTTCACGTCAAGCCAACATAGAAAATGATAATAATTGTATAATAATGAGGCTGCCTCCGTGACTGGGCAGCAGCGAGGCTGCTTGCTGCTGGGAGCAACTGGCTCCAGGGGTCCTGCCCTCCTGGCCCCACCCAGCCTCCCTGGGGGTTAGAGAATCAATGAATGACTCAATAACCGTTCCGGGCACACCAGCTCTTTATGATGGGCAAGGTTCCTGCCAGCTCCCAGCCTCTCAGCCTGGAACCCCAACGTCGTCAGGATCGTGAGAAATCCCAGCATGGGAGGTGAACGGGACCTTTCCCCCATCCCACACACAGTCGGTGCCTGGCCCAGGCACCCAGCCCCGACCAAGCACGGGGCAGCAGGGATGGACGCAGCCTCCCCGCCTTCACCTTCCAGGCGCCCACAGCCGGTCACTGATGGCAGGGCAGGACCCTGCTCGCTGATCTTCTTGGCAGCACTTTGGCGCCCCCTCCTGGGCATCCTTCAGAATGCCGTGTATGAGTTTGCCAGGAGGAGGGGCGGACTTGGCCCTGGGAGAGGCCTCCAGCCAAGTCACTGCAGTGGAGGCAGCTCCTTTCCTGGCAGGGGAGGTGGCTCAAGTGCTGAGTTTGGAATGGGAGCATCCCTGGGGGTCCTGGCCCCCCGTGCGCTCCCCACTTGTTCATCGTGCCAGGCCCTGGACTTGCAGGGAGAAGCCAGACAGCACAGGTCAGCGGTGGCCCTTCCAGAGGTGCCCGGGAGCAGGTGAGGGGCGTGAGGTGGAGGCTGCTCTGAGCGTGGGAAGAGCTGGCCACGTGGAGAGAGGAAGAAGGAAAGGACTTTGCAGAGGAGGGGTCAGCAGGGAAAGCAGCGGGGGTGAGGAAGAGGGTGGCTGCTGGGGAATTAAAGTGGCCCAGGTGGCCCAGGAGTGGAGAATACATGTGGAGAGGGGCGAGGAGGTGAAGCAGCCCGGCGGAGGCTGAAGAGGTGGCAGCACTCTGCTTGCCCTGGAACTTCCTTCCTGCAACCCCACCCTGTCCAGCAGCCCCCAGGGCCAAATCGAGGGCTTCCGAGCCTGGGCGCTGTCATCCATGGCCACCATGACAGACCCAGGGCAGGTGGGCATGGGCTGCACAGTTTGGGGGATGCAGGGAGGGGAGAGACCCAGCACAGGAGAGAGAGAGACTCGCTTCAGGACCTGGTGACACTCCTCCTCTCTCTGGGCCTGCTTCCCCATGGGTAAACTGGTAGATTGATGGTCCCCGTCAACTCCAGCTTGACCAGGAGATAGGAAGAGAGTGAGGTGTGGAGACATCTGTGCTTGCGGAAATGTCCCTCCCACCCAGGGGGTGTGTGGGTGCGGGCTGTCCAGCCGGGCTCCAGTGGCACACACCTGTCAAGTGGGGTTCTCTCCATGGGAGAGCTGGGTGGTGCAGGGTCCGCAGGGAGGGTTAGATATGTGGCTGGACCACTGAGGCTTATGGGGCGGGGGGTTTGTTGTTGAGATTTCAGCCTTACACAATCTCTCTATAGCACAAGGGAGGCCTCTGTCAGGTGTTCTCGGAAAGCCCAGAGCTGTATCTCCAAAAGTCAAAGGAGCCCCCTATGAGTTCCTTCCCAAGGTATTCCCAGGCCCAGGAAAGAGGGAAGAGTCCCCAGTGAGCCCTGGCATAGTTTCGTGGAAGCTGCAAAGTCAGTAGCATCTTAGTTCTAGCATCTTTGGGTAAACAAGGCAGACTGCGCTGGCAGCAAGGATGGGGAGCAAGGATGGGGAGACACGGCCCAGCCAACAGGCACGCGTCGGCTGACATAAGTCCCTTCCACGAAGCATCGCCAGGGTATCGGGAGCTCTCACAGGCCACACCTCCGGCAGCGTCTCGCCAGCACTATGAAGAGACAGGGCGGGACAGGCAGGGTTAGGCCTCGTTCCGTGACCATAAACCTTCCCTCCTGGAGGAAGAAATGCAGAGGTCAGCAGTCCCCCCACATTTCACAAAAAAAGGAAAACAAAACTCACAGTAGAAAGGGGCTTCCTCAAGGCCACATGGTACGTTGGTGACTTGGTGACAGAGAGAGACATAGATCCAGATCTCCTTGGAAAGCCTCAGCAGCCTCCTCACACTGCGGGGCTCGGGCTTCCGTGCCCACCCCATGACACCTGCCTGAGCAGAGCCTCTGAGACTGCGAGTCACCCCCCAGGGGCGGGAGACCAGGCTTCCAGGCTCAACTGCCATTGGCTGCGGTGACCTGAGCAAGCCACTTCTCCTCTCTCAGCCTTGGTTTCCTCAGCCGTACCATGAGGGGATGAGTTTAAGGTGTCAATTCTAGAAAGAGCCCATCAGTCGCTGTCTTGGTCAGCTTGGGCTCCTCTAACAAGATACCACAGACTGGGTGGCCTAAACCAGTGGTCCCCAACCTTTTTGGCACCCGGGACTGTTTCATGGAAGACAATTTTTCCCAGGGCCCAGTGTGTATGTCGGGGGAGTGTTTTGGGATGATTCAAGCACATTTACATTTATTGTTCACTTTATTTCTATTATTATTACATTGTGATATATAACGAAATAATTATACAACTCACCATGATGCAGAATCTAATGCCACCGCTGATCTGACAGGAGGCGGAGCTCAGGCGGTGATGCGAGCCATGGGGAGTGGCTGTGAATACAGATGAAGCTTCCCTTGCGCCACAGCTGCTCACCTCCCGCTGTGCGGCCCGGTTTCTAACAGGAACCGGGTACTGGGGACCACAGGCTTAAACAACAGAAATTTATTTTCTCACAGTTCTGGAGGCTGGAAGTCTGAGATCAGGGTTCTGGTGAGGGCTCTCTTCCTGGCTTGCACGCAGTGCCTTCTTGCTGTAACCTCATACGTGGGGAGAGGGAAGGGGGTAAAGGAGAGAGGGGAGTGGGGAGAAGGGAAAGAGAGGGGGAGGGAGACTCTAGTCTTGTCCTCTTCTTATAAAGCCACTGATCCCATCATGGGAGCCCCACCCTGGTGACCTCATCTAAACTAATCGCCTCCCAAAGGCCCGCCTCCTAATACCATCACATTGGGAGTTAGGGACTCAATGAATAGATTTGGGGGGACACGAACATTCAGACCCTAGCAGTCGCCCTCACTTCAACCTTCTGGTGACCATGGGCTCCTCCCTGCCCTGCTCTGTTCTGAGTGTCCCCACCTCTGTTCCCATGGCTGCCGCCTGCCCCGAATCATGACCTGACTTCCACCTCTGGTCTCACCCCTCAGGCCCTCTGTCACTCCTGCCACCTTCCTAAAGCACCTGACACTTCCCTCCCTCCCCACCTACGAGCCTTCCGTGGCTGTCACGGTGCCCACCCTCGCCTTGGTATGCAAGGCCTGGCCCTCAGCAGCCTCTCCCCAGCCCTCCTCCTCCGGCCCCCCCTACCTTTGTGGTCTCTGTCCCAGCCGCTCTACTCCGCCACGGTGGTGCCTGAGCAGCCATAGACCATGCATGAGCAAACAGGAGAGGGTGCGTTCCCATAAAACTTGTTTATGCGTACTGGAATTTGAATAGCACATAATTTGCACATGTCAAGAAATATTATCTTTCTTCTTTTCATTTTTCTTCAACCATTTAAAAATGTAAAAACCGGCTCGCCGTCGCCACCAGGAGGTGCCGCTGTCGCCGCTGCGCCTCTGAGTCGCAGATCCTTGCCAGCACATTACAGCATTTTTGTTGAACCTTTGTAAGAATTCGGAGACACTGCTGAGTGACCACTGAAAAGAAGATCTCATCTTAAGGCTTGTGCGTGTTCTATCCATCATATCAGAACAATGTCCTACGTTTTTGTAAATGATTCTTCTCAGACTAATGTGCCCTTGCTACAAGCCTGTATTGATGGAGACTTTAACTATTCCAAGCGGCTTTTGGAAAGTGGCTTTGACCCAAATATTCGTGACAGCAGGGGCAGAACAGGCCTTCACCTGGCAGCAGCCCGAGGGAATGTAGACATCTGCCAGTTATTGCATAAATTTGGTGCTGATCTTCTGGCCACAGATTATCAAGGAAACACAGCTCTTCACCTTTGTGGCCATGTGGATACTATTCAATTCTTAGTTTCCAATGGACTCAAAATCGATATTTGCAATCATCAAGGTGCTATCCCCTTAGTTCTAGCAAAACGCAGGGGTGTGAATAAAGATGTCATCGACTGCTGGAATTTTTGGAAGAACATGAGGCAAAAGGATTTAACAGAGGAACCCACTCAAAACTGGAGACCATGCGGACAGCTGAGAGTGAAAGTGCCATGGAAAGCCATTCTCTCCTCAGTCCCAACCTACAGCAAGGCAAAGGAGTCCTTTCCAGCTTTCGAACCACGTGGCAGGAGTTCGTAGAGGATTTGGGCTTCTGGAGGGTCTTGCTCTTGGTCTTCGTCATAGCTTTGCTGTCTCTTGGCATTGCCTACTACGTGAGTGGGGTGCTACCCTTCGTGGAAAACCAGCCCGAATTGGTGCATTAAAGCAGCTCATGGGAGATGAGGCAATTGCCTCTTTCCTGGCTTTGTATTTGTTCTCAGTTTCCCAAAATTCTTTTAGTGCAAAGCAATGAGGGCTGTACATTTTTCTCTTTGCATTTTTACTTATCATAATCCTTTTAGATAATGACGTGTTCATTTGAACTAACTACACCCTATAATCAAGTAAACTGCATCCTAACGCTACCTCTGATTCAGCCTGACTTCTTAGGAAAACCTATACATAGCCTTGTTGACAAAAACATAGAAATGACTAGAAAATGGGAGATAAAGGAAGAGGCTATGAAGTCTTTGCTGTCAAAACCATACTCTGATAGGACCAATTGAAGTATTGAAAAAGCAAAAGTATTTCTTACATGATTAGTTTTGGGCGGTGGTTTTGTTTTTGTTTATTTTTGCAAGAGCCCCCCTTTTTTCTTTTTATTTACTTTCTCTAGGGATAGGGGAAAGTTTAAAACTTGAAGTACATTTTTCGAATCTCGTATAGCAAATTAGTATTGTTAGGATCTGTTTGGTTTATTTTAATATTTTCGAGTCTAATCACAAACCAAACAAAATTTTTGAAAATGAGCTATATTTTCTTCAAAAATGATTGATTTAAATCTTATATTTATTTGTTTTTAGGATAATTGTTTTTGTAAACTACATTGCTTGTTAATATCTGTGAAAAATAAACTTGAAGAATTTCCAATTTCCCCTAGTTTTTGTTTTAAGGGTATCATAGTCATCAAAATTACACTCAGAAAACACTTTTTTCTACTGAATAGTTAGCACGGAAAAATAATTCTGATATTTAATTGTCACAAGTCTGTAGTGCTATTATTATAGTGAAAAATTCAGTTCTATAAGCTAGGCTGTGTTGTCACAGTTGTATCATAGTTCATGATTATTTCATGTGCAATCCTGTTTAGCGGCCTTCTTAGACTTCTCTTAACAGTCCCATCCATATCAGCAATTCTCTGAAGGCAAGAACGGATGGAGTATTTCTGAGTTAACAGAGCTGAACAATATAGTACTGGGTGTCATAAACTCTTTATGAATGGTAATATTATGTAAATCGAAATCTGGCTCCCAAACTATATTGCAGCTTTCAGCAGTATGTTTGAAAGCCTCTTTTGTTAATGATTCTGTAATGTATAAATCGTATTCTTGGGTTATTAAAAAAGAATATGAAGGCTTGATAATTATTCGTTGCGTAAAGTCAGAAAATTATACAGAAAGAATTAATGGTTTTATTTTTTAGAACAAAAGCATCTAAGCTACTGCTAATTGAATTGTTGCTAGAATTACAAATTATAGTTTAGAATAGGATTGGTATTTCTGTGATTCTTTTTGCTTCTTGATATTTTCTCATTTGTATTTATTAAATAACTAGTATTGAAGCTTTTTCTTTCATGTGGTTTTATCTTCTCTTAAAGAGCTGTTGTAAAATTCCTGAATAACTAGCTGCTTCAGAATCAGCTTGCAGAGTCTTCCTTTTAAGTTAGATACAAACAAAATAAATCATACTTTGTAAATACAGCAAAAAAATAGTTTGCTTTAAAATAGAGAACGTCAGAACTCAAATTGAAGTATATTAAGAATGAAAGCTTTGGAATTAGCTTTACATTTGTTTGTAAATCTAAACAGATACAAAATGGGTCAATATATGTATATAAATATATTGCATTTTTAAAGATTAATGTTTCCTTTTAAGTGCTGATTTCTTTGTATTCTGTTCTCTGTATTCACTATTCAGTAATACCATCAATAAATGTATTTATAAATCCCTTAAAAAAAAAAATGTAAAAACCACTCTTAGCTCTCAGATGGTTCAGATGCAGTTGGTGGGCAGGACCTGGCTTGAGCGCTAGTTGACCGGAAGGTGCGTGACGGTGCCCAGGCCTCTCCCACCCTCCAACCTTTCCTCGTTGCTTCACTGTTCAAATCTCGCACAGCTACCAAGCCCAGTGTAAATGCCACCTCCTCCAGGAAGCCTTTTTCACCCTTGCTGGTCCAAGTTAGAATCTCCCATCAAAGAACCGTACCCCATATAGCACTTACCACTTACTGATGTGCGTGTGTGCGTGCGTGCGTGTGTGTGTGTGTGTGAGTGCGTGTGCTTGTGTATGTGCACGCGTGTATGCGAGAGAGCTCCCCTCCCGGCCCCAGGCCTGTGCTGTCCAGTGGGGCAGCCATTAGCCACATGCGCCTACTGAGCACTTGAAATGTGGCCAGGCCAATTTGAGATGGGGTATAAGTGAAATTACACACAGAACTTCAAGATTTAGTACAGAGAAAAAAAGGAATATAAAATATGTCATGACTGAATTTATTTTAATTACATTAAAATGATAAGATATTAGGTTAAAAAAATATATTATAAACATTAATTTAATCTGTTTCTTTTTACTTCTTTAATGTGCCTACTAGACAACCGGCAATCAAATAAGTGGTTCGCGTCGTATTTACATGGGACGCACTGCACCGGGCGCTGAGTCTCGGCAGTGGCCGTGCTGGGTTCGCTGCTGTTGCCCCAGTGTCTAGTCCACAGAGTAGGGCGGGGGGACAGACACAGGGACGTTTGAGGGCTTCCCTGTGCCAGACACTGTGCTACGTCTTGTCCATCTCGTTTCGTCTTCCCAGCAGCCCTGCAGCGGGACGGGTGGTGTGGCCGAGAGGTGGGGACTAGGAGGGCTCATTTGGGCCCCCAGGTTAGGGTCAGGCTGAGGGGACAGGAAGAGTCCTCTCTGTCTTGCGTCTCCTGAGTTTCCAGGCAGAGAGACACCACCCTCCTGCCCTCCCTGTTCATACTTCCTGGTTTGCCTGGTTCCCAGCGTGGCCTCGGCCACGTCCATTGTGAAATTTGTCCCGTCTCCTCTCAGGCTCTGCCCTCCCCTTCCAGATACAGACACTGTCCTACCGGCCACAGTCACACACCTGGCCTGGTGGCCTTCACGGCTTCAGTAGTGTGGTGGCTTTCAGAGAAGGGCTTCTGAGTCAGGCAGCTGGGCTTGCTGCCAGGCATGGACCTGGGCTCTGGTCTCAAAGTCCCCAGTTCCTTGAGCGCGAGCACCTAGGGGCCCACCCTTAGCCCTGGGAGCAGCCGGTCTCTGCTCCAGAAAGTGGCCACGAGGTGGTGCTGTTCCCACAGCGGCCTCCTCTCCCCCGCGGCCAGACCTCGGGTCACACCTGCATCCAAGAACAACATTCCAGCATTTGCAAGAGGTTTTCCCTGGACTGGTTTTTAAATTTTTTCTCCGTATTCTGCCATGAAAAATGGCCATCTCTGAGTACGCACTTAAAAGTCAAGCAGGTTATAACTCATTGCCAATTTCCCCTGCAAAGGAATTCTGACCCTAGCGGCCCGGTGACCGCCCAGCACGTAAGGAGGAATGCGCACACGTTAAGCAGACAGCACGTGGGTCGTCACGTGTGCAAATATGAAGGCCACAGCCAGAATGACGTCACAGATTATTTAGCAGGGTTTTGTTTTTCCTTTTCATTTTAGCTGCAGGATTTTTTATTTAAAAAAAAAAGGCCTTACATAGAAGTCAAATATGTAAAATAAGGGAAAATTTTAAAAACTATATGGCTGCTCTGGTCCAGATGTGGGGGTAGGAGAATCTCTTTCTAGTGAAGGGTTTTCTGGAGCACAGTTGAAAAATGACCGATCTAGTCCTACTGGCTTATTTTGAAGGAGAACACACTGCGCCTCACAGAGGAGAAGGGACTCCTTCACGATCACCTCCTACTTTGGAAATGTTTGCATTTTAAGTGAAAGTCCCAAAAGGCAGGTGTTTCCACTGAGAAATAAAAATAGCTTTTATTTTCTCTGACGTATGTCCAGATTCTCTTCAAATTATGGTGACCCGGGGCAGGGCGACTGTCCTGCGTGACGCTGCTACCCAGCTCTGTGCGCTTCAAGCCCTTTTGGCGTCTGTTGTCCTGTACGACCCCACAATACCCTTGAGGGACTGGCGGGAAAGCAGATGCCCCGTGTAGCTGGGGAGGAGCCAAGACACAGACGAGACTGGACTTGCATCCGAGCATGCAGTGAGTGAGTGTCAATAAGAAATAAAAGACTAGCACCCAAGACTCTGGTGACGACTCTACACCATGGTCTAGAGTTAAGTGTATGCTAGGCTTGGGGGAAACATTAAAAAAAGGAGGCTGTTAGGTACTGGTGTTCACGTGATGAAAAAGAAGAGTGAAGACAGAGACTTTCGTCCTCAAGAACAGGACCCTGCCTTCTTCATTTTTATAATACGGCTCCAGGGCCAGCAGAATAGCTGGCATATTGGAGGCCTCTGAACAGTCATTGAATGGATAAATAAATGTGACATAGATACATAAATAAATATATTTAGTTTCTGGGACACGAAATTGAAATTCTGCACAAGTTACTACCATTTCTATAACCCACAGAGACAGAAACTCTTGGCAGATGTCTGCAGAGGAGAGTGGCTGGTCTTTCTCTCCCGCCTTTCTGAACAGTTACCCTCTGGGAGACGGCAGGCTTCAAACAGTGCTGGATTCCTGCGGCATTTTTATGGTTCAAATCTTTCCTTTAGTTAATATTTTCTTCCTACCTACTAAGGATTTCTGTTCATTAGGTCTGGAGGGGTGTGCAATAGACAAGACAGATAGCATATTTAATAATATAATGTTTTGGAACTTAGACTTAAACAAATTTTTTTTGATAGAGACAAGGTCTCGCTTTGTCACCCAGGCTGGAGTACCGTGGCACAACCACATAGCTCACCATAGCCTTGAACTCTTGGGCTCAAGCAATCCTCCTGTCTCAGCTTCCTGAGTAGCTAGGACTACAAGGACGTACCACCAGACTCGGCTAATATTTTTCGTTACTTGTAAAGACGGGGTTTCCCTATATTGCCCAGACTGGTCTTGAATAACTAGACTCAAGCAATCCTCCAGCTTGGCCTCCCAAAGTGCTGGGACTATAGGCATGAGCCACCATGCCCAGCCAAAATGAGAATATTTAAAAGTAGCTGTGTGATTTTGAACAGTATTGTTTAGTATAGTATTAATATAATATAGTAGAGTGGAGGTGGGCAAGATGAGAAGCAATGATTAGCAATTCAATGCTGTAACAATTTACTAAACCCTAACACACCAAAAACAAGTAGTAGGTAAGTGCAGAAACAAGGATGAGTTAGACAAGCCAATGGACCTGGACAGATAGCTGGGACACGACAAGCATATAAATAACTACAAAGAAATGTTACAAGCCTACCCATTCAGAACCACTAACGGTTTCGTATGCCTGCTGGTATCCTTCCATCATCAAACACACTCTCTTTATACATGCAGTGTATCTTTTTACCCACTACAAAAACGGAATCATGATATACACATAGTTTTCTACAATCTTTCCATATCAACACATTGTGAGCAACTTCATTCATTCTAAAGACTGTCCATGCCATTCATCCTTCAAATACTTCCTGGGTGCACCACGTACCAGACATGCTATGTGTCATGTCATAGGGAACAAAACACAGTCTCTGCTCTCAGGTATCTTATACCATAGGAATGTGCCATAATTCAGTAAATCGTTTCTCTGTTGCTAGACATTTCAGTTGTAACACTTTTTCAGTTGGTAATGGTAGCTAAGATTTATTGAGCACCTACTATGGGCCAGGAACTATGAGAAGCATTTTATGTGGATTATTTCATTTCATCTTTGTAAACTAGCCTACTGTTGTAGGTCTATTTTAGATGAGGAAATGAAGGATAAGGGTTTAATAATTTACTCAAGGTCATGAAACTATTAAAGTGGCAGAGCCACATTTTATACTCGGGCAGTTTGACTTCAGAGCCCAGACTCTTTCGTCAATAGGAACTACAATGAATGTTTTTGTTCATAATTTTTTTTACATTTATGTAAATATTTCTAAAGAATAGGTTCTTGGAATTAGTGTGTCAAAGGGTATGCAAATATTTTTAATATGTTAAGAAAGAAATTAAAAGACTAGTTTTGTATGGTTGAAAGCTCATTTTTGTGACTGACTGGCCCTGTGCTGCCCAATAGGGCAGCCACCAGCCACATGTGGCCACTGCACATTGGACATGCGGTGAGTCCAAATTGAGATGTGCGCCAAGTATAAAACACACATGGGGTTTTGAAGACAGTATAAAAACAAAGAAAAAGGAATGTAAAATATCTCACCAATAATTTTTATGTTGATTACATATTGAAATGATAGTATTCTAGACCTATTATGTTAAATAAAATATATAATTAAAATTGAGCGTGCCTATTTTATTTTTCATTTAATGTGATGACTAGAAAATTTAAAATTACATTTGTGTTGGATGGTGTTGGATTAGAGATGGGAGCCAGGGGGTGCGAAGCTGGAGACCCCTTTGGAAGAGTCCGGGTGGCAGGTGATGAGGACAGGCTCGGAGCAGAGGGGCTGCCCCAGCCAGGCAATGGGGTTTTGAGCCTGGTGCCCAGGAAGATAGTGGATGTCAGACTCCTGGTTCCCTGTCTATGTAACCCCACCACTGCTACTTTTTTGTCCTCCTCAGGTCCCTTCCTCCAAGCAGAAGCCACTGTCCCCACCTACAAGGCTTGGCCAACTTCCCAGTTTCCAAGTCCAGCCTTGACCCAAAGCAATGTACAACAAAGCCAGCCCAGCTACCGGGAATTTGGCCTCTAGTTGCCTTCCCCCTAGCCCCTGACTTTTTTTAACCAGTTCAGAAATGGTTTTTCTCCAGGTCATAACTGTGCTTCTGCTGTGGTGTCTGGCCCTGAACTGCCTCTAGAGCAGCCCACCTAGAGCCCAGTCCCTGGACACCTGTGTCCCCTGCAGGTCCTCCTGCCTGTACTTCGGGGGAGACTTGCCCAGGGTGAGATACCACTGATGGGCTATGTCTTCCTATCATCTGTCTGAGTTTTGCCTGCCCGAAAAAAAAATGTGAACAACAAACGTGGGCTCCTTGGAATCAGCAGTGAGGGAGAGAGAATGTCCCCTTCTGCTTTCAGGAATTTTCTGTTCCCTGTTGCCCTCTCCTTAGGCTGATCCCCTGGCCCAGGCATCTCAACCCTCAGAGACCTGGGGCTCCCCTCTGGCCTCCAGGGACAGGCCCCAGGGGAAGCCTGAGGAAGACCTAAAAATAGAAACGGCCACCTTGATCCAATAGTGGCTGGCAGGACGTGTTGTCTCTAAGGGATCCAAGGAAGGCTCATTTTTAAGTGACAGGGCTTGTCAAAGAAAAATCAGATTCAGGCTTAGATATTTTCCCCACTGTTTATACTGAATAAGAAACCATTATCCTTATTGCAGAGGAACAGTCTCTTCTCACAATACAAACAAAGTGGTTCTTCTTGTTTTTCTCTTCTGATGGAGGTGAAAAATGAACCTTGACTTACCTAATGCTTGTTTTCATTCCTATTCTTACATTTTGTTCTTATTCTCAATGAATGTTTAAGCTTCTGCTGTCTGGCCTCTATGTGAGGATATAATGTATAAACTGGAAGTATCTGTTTAAAATATGGCAAATTTAAGCTTCTTTGTCAAAATGTAAAAAAAAAAAAAACTATTAGGAAACTATTTTGCTCTATGAAGGAAAAATAAAAAGAAATAATAGCCTCTAGGCATTAGAATCTATTGCAGCAGAACTTCTGGGTGTGAAGATGCAGCATTGACAGCCTAAATGCTTCCCAGAAAATTCTCCTGTGCACTCAGTGTTAAGAAACAGCGGCCAAAATCAATATCCATGACTATGGCCACCATATATCGCCTGAATTTTCAGTAAACCTCCTCTCAATTGCGGATTCAAAAAAAAAAAAAAGAGTTCCCTTTGAACAAAAGTCAACATTTCTGTTGTATCAGTTATAGTGAAGATTGGCAAAACAAAATGGCCTTTTATTTCTCTTCCTACAGAAATAAAAACTATGCTCTTTCCCTTTTGGAATTAGCACATTTAATATTTGCTTCTGATGTACACTTTTGATCTAGAAGATAATTAAAACAGAGTATTGATAAGTTTATATATGGTGAAAATGTAATAGAAACCCATGAAAAAGTAGTGTTATATTTTTCTTACTGTTTTTCCAAAAATTCATTGACTATATGCATTAAGATATGATTTCATTTCCATGAAATATTTGGAATCCACACTCATTGCACTTTACAGGGAGGAGGGGTGATTTTGTTTGACAAGGCCTTAGTGTGACAACCAGGGAACTGGATAAGCCATGAGCAGCAAGGAGGTTCCAACCACCAAATGGTTCCAATTGCATTTGGTGATCTACTAGAGCTGGGACCTCCAGACAGCAGGAATAGGGAAGGAATTCAGAATTCTGGCAGGGTCACAGAGATTATTCACAACTAGATGATTCACAATTGAGTGTGAAGGATCAAATGGAATGGCACCAAAGCTGGGGAGATGTTGAAATATCTTGAGAACTAAAGAAAGGTAGACTTAAAGGGACACTTTTCATTGTGTGGACTGTCTATACATGGCCACATAACCAGTGTCCCCAACCCAAGGCCACTAAAGGCTGTCATTCCCACTCTCTGTCACATTGCCAACAATCAGGGCTGGCATCTGCCACAGTGACGGACGTTAGCTGCCATCTCAGTGGCGGGCTTCAAGTTTCCATGAGTAGACATAGTGCATGCCACAGATCAATAAAATTCGAAAGATGCTTTATTCACACTTCGAATGAGACTGTGGGGAGGTTAATTGGCTATGCCTAAGAGCATCATTTTGATTTAGGCAGGGCTTGGGGGTGGGAATGTTAAAGAACAGCAAGGCAGACCTTATTCAGGGGAACTATTGCCATAGGTGTGGGGCTTGCTGTGGTGGGTTTTGCAGTGCAGGGGAGAGGGACTGGGGTTGGTAAGCAAAAGTGGGAATTTATAGCCAAGGAGCAGGGTGGGGGTCAGTGGATGGAAAATTATCAAGAAGAAACATCAGGGGTGAAGGGGATTTTGTCTAAACTAACAGGTTTCTCACTGAAGAAAGGCCAGGGGATTAGACATCACCTCGGGATTGGTTGAGGATGAGGAACCCAATCAGATACCAGTGGAGAGGGTTGAGGCCAGAATGACTTAGCAGGATTCTTATTAAAATCAGACAACATGGAGACAAAGAGAAACCCAAGAGTCAGAGCCTAGTCGAGGATACCATTTAGAGGAGCCTGGCTAGACTTCAGTCAAGGAGTGAATCTTTGTCAGTGGTGTGATCTAGGTTTTTGGGTAGGCCTAAAACACACATCTATGCATCCCACTCCTCACTCCCCACCAAAGTCACCTCTTGGCACTGCCGCGTCTGGGAATATCTTACTCTGTGATTACAGAGGAGGGCCTGGGGACAGGACAGAGCCAGGCTGCAAAGGCAAGTTTGTTTTGTCCGAGCTCTGCCATGGAATGCTGGGGCACAGAACTAATTCATTTACTTTTTCCACATTTACCGGACAGCACTGTGCGCCAGTCCTTCTGCTAAATGACAGCCTCGAGGACACTAATTAGACAGGGCACTGGACATCCAGAGGCTCTCAGACAATGAGACGGAGGTTACCCTGTGAGTCCTAGTGCTGCACCAGCACGCTGCAGCGGCTCCCAACCCGGGCTGGGAGCCCAGGAGGGGTGAAGGAAGGTCCAGGGAGGCACCAGGAAAAACAAAAAGAAAAAATGCTTTTTGAGAGCTTTGGAGAGCTATCATGGAAAGAATCAGAACTTGCGTGTCCTTCTCAGTTCTTATTTTTAAACAGCTTGGTCCTATTTTTATTTGATTTGCATTGGGGGGGCCACTATAATCCTCACCGAGCCCTGCCTCTCAAAACTGGCATTTGGAAGGCTTTGGAACTGCCCATCCTGGTTTGCATAGCATCTTATTCTCTTGGTTAAGCAGAGCTAAGAATGTGAATGAAAGAAGTCTACAAAGGTTTTCTCTCTGTGTTAGCTATGAGTTTTTAGTCCTAGTGATAACATAACTTATTTTAGCTAGTTTAAGCAAAAAGAAGAATTTATTATTAGGGTGCAGAGGTGCCTCAGGGACCCCAAGGATGCAGGGAGGCGGCTGACCTCCGGAGGGCCAGGAACCAGGCACAGGGGTGCCATCTCCAGATCTGGCCTCTACTTCTTGGTTCCCTCTGTGTGAAGGATTTGTTCTTGTCCTTCTCTGCTGACTGGCTTTCTGAGTGTGCACGTGATGAATCATGGGGCCTCCCCAACCTGAGTTCACAGCCACAAGTAGAAAGTCCCTTGGTTCCAGAGCTGAATTCCAGAAAGAGATTGCACCAGGCCTGCTTGGGGCCACTGCCCTCCCCGGACCCAATCAGCTAAGCAGAGAGGCCAGCCACACAGAGGTCTGCCCCGCTCAGCGGGCCATGCACAGCTCTCAATGATGGGGAGACACCCTAAATGGCTTCCATTAAACTCTCTGAATCATCCCAAAGGTGGGGGATAACCCCCGAAGAAGTCAGTCAAGTTCTGACCTAAAGCCCAAACAAGAACCAACTTGTCTCTAGAGAATAGGAGGGCACAGGAATCTTTTTAAAAAAAATAACAACTTTTTTTCTGAGATATAATTCACATATCATACAATCCACCCATTTAAAGTGTACAACTCAATGGTTTTTAGTATATGTAGAGCTGTGTGGCCATCACCACAATCAATTTTACAACATTTTTGTCACCCTAAAAAGAAACCGCATATCCATTAGCAATCACGCCCCATTGGCCTCCAACCCCCATCCCCACCCCCAGCCCCTGGCAACTACTAATCTACTTTCTTGTCCCTATAAATTTACCCATCTGGACATTTCATATAAACAGAATAATACAATGTGTGGTCCTTTCTTATGGGCTTTGTTCACTTAGCATGAATGTTAGCATAACATTTTACTCAGCATAATGTTTATCCATCTTGTTGCATGTATGAAGACTTCATTTCTTTTTATTGTCAAATAATATTCCATTGTATGCATATACCCCATTGTGTATATCCATTCAGCTGTTGGGCATTTGGGTTGTTTCTACACTGTGGCCATTATGAGTAGTGCTACTGTGAATACTCATGTGCAAGCTTTTGTATGACATACATTTTCAGTTCTTTTAGGTAACTGTGTTTATATGATATGGTAACTCCATGTTTAACCGTTGGAGAAACTGCCAGACCTTTCCAAAGCACCGGCACCATTTTGTCTTCCCACCAGCAGAGCGTGAGCCTTCCAGTTTTTCCCCATCCTCACCAACACCTGGCATGTGTCTCCTTGCTCACAGGAGCCCTCTTGTGAGGGCTATGGTCAGAGATTTTTCTGCTGGCTTCTATGAGGCTGATGCAGGGAAGGAACTGCCAACCAGCAGGGACAGAGATGGCTCTTGGGAGGCTGCTCAGTGTCAATGTGGTCAGTGGTGGGGCCCGGGGCTGCAGTCCATGGCTGACGTGGACCTGCCTCGCCTGTGAATTACATGCATTGGCTAAGCATGACGATGGCCTCCTGAGCTATGTTTGCAGCTCCCAGTGGGCGGGGGACAGATGGGCAGCTGATAGAGCAGCCTAAGAGGCTGGGAAAGGCCAGGTTCTAGAAAGATGGGTCTCTCAGGGAATGACCGGCAGGGAGGAGACCTTGCATTTGTTGTACATCTGGGATATACTACTGTCTCATTTAGTCCTCACAGCAGACCTAGGAAGAGCTATTGTGATCCTTCTTGAGGTGCCTCAGCTTGGTGACTGCTTTACCTGCTCCAGGGTTTCTCAGCCTTTTTTTTTCTTTTTCTTTTTCATTATTTCTCCCCTAGGAGCCTTTTTAGATGCTGTTTTCTAATGGCCCCCACCCCTGCAACTTTAATGCAGGTCGAGTATCTGAGATGCTTGGAACCAGAGGTATTTTGGATTTCAGATTTTTTCAGATTTTGGAATATTTGTACTATACTTACCAGTTGAGTATCCCTAATCCAAAAATCCAAAATCCAAAATGTTCCAGTGAGCATTTCCTTTGAGCATCATGTCAGCATTCAGAAAGTTTCAGATTTTGAAGCATTTAGGATTTTGGGTTTTCAGATCAAGATCAGAGATGCTCAACCTATACCACAGATGTACTGTGTATTTGTTTACAAACTGTATGAACATCTGCTCCTTACACACAAAGACTGACATATTTTTGCCCCCAAAAATGACTGACATATTCTTGGCCCCTCAGGGGCGACATCACCCTATTGGGAAGGCCTGTGCACAGCCAGCTCTGGTAAATCAGGAGAGACCCCTGCCTGCACGGAGCTCATGGTCCAGTGGGGTGACAAAACATGTTTACAAACCAAGGTTCAAAATGCTAAGTGCTGCGACATGGAGGAAAAACAGGAGCAGCCATTTCTGCTTGAAGCAAGAGCCAGACGTGACAGCGGCCAGCAGGAGACATGGGCAGGTTGAACTCAGGGCAACCTTCCTGTTATAATTCTCTCTGTCCTTCTCCTCAGCAGCTACTGAGTAAGGGCAGCCTCTCTTCCAAGTGACTCCTGCGAAATTGAATTAGCAGCAAAGCGGGAAGCCCAGGCGGCTGGGGAAACATAAGCCATGGGTGCGTCTCACAGCAGTGGGCATGGAATGGGCCTCTGTCCAGAAGGTGGCAGCCTGCAGAAGTCCCTCCCTGCACAACCAGGTTGGTCCCGCCAGCCCTCCAGGGCCTCCGCCTCAGGCTGCAGAAGTGCTGCCAGGCTGGGCAGCAAAGAAGGGCAAGCCCTTTAAACTCGGGTTGATTTTAGAGCAATGTTGGCTGGCTTTCTCAGCCTCTCTTATAAATAATTCCATGTCCACCTTGCCGTGGTCTGGTTTGACTCCAGTGTACACTGGCAGCTCGGGACGCTGGCTGTGGCCATCTCGCTCAGTCTTGGAGTGTATCACTGTGGTGTCTCTGATGCATGGCTTTGCTTTTGCCTTTGGCATGCGAAACCTCAAGGGTCTTCTGCCATCGAAAGTGAAATGCATAGATTTGTTAGGCAGGGTTGAAATCATGTTTTTCATGCTCTTACTCTCTTCTTTCTTCTTCTAAGGATCTGGCAGATGACGACCTGCGGTGCAATGGGAAATACATATTTGACAGTTTCCAAAGCCCTTGTTATATCTAGAGTGGTAACAGTGTCTCTTTTGGATGCTAAGAAGATGACTGGTGGCTGGGGCCACTAAGTAGCTTCAAGTCTGGTCAGCAGAAAATCTGGTACCTGGGTACGATTAAAGGGTTAGAACGTTCACAACAACCTCGGGAGAGACTGGAAGGGCTGGAGATTGAGCTAATCACCAATGGCCAATGATTTCATCATGTCTGTGTAACGGAACCTTCATAAAAATCCTAAGCAGGGAAGTCTGGAGAGCTTCCGGGTTGGTGCACCTTCCCCCAGCACACCTGGCCCTGTGCATCTCTTCCGTGTAGCTGTTCCCGAGTTGTGTCCTTTATGATAAACTGGTAAGAGTAAGCAGAGAACTTTTCTGTTAATAATAAGTTAAATAAAACAAACAGGTAATAATGAGTGCTTTTCTGTCAGCCTTTCTCGCAAACCACTGACCCTGAGGAGGGGTCATAGGAAGCCTCCTAAGATCACAGGGGACAACCTGGGACCTGCCATCGTCATCTGAAGTGGGGTCAGTCTTGTTGGGGAGCCTTCGACTCGAGGGGTCTGTGCTAGCTCTGGGTAATCATCATCAGAATTGAACTGAATTGTTGGACACCCTTTGGTGTCTGAAGAGTTTGAGAACTGGCCGTTGCTGTGGGAAAACCCACCCGTGTAGTGTCAGAACTATTGTGAGTAAAAACCGCCCACAGCCATTCGTTCGGCATTCGCCGCATCCCGAGTGCTGCGCCCTTCACACCCACAGCCTCACTAATGCACTTGACAACCCTGGGAACAGGTGGGATCCTGTCCCCACGGCACAGACGTGGACCTGAGGCTGAGAGAGCCCAAGTCACGCAAGGTCGTCAGCCGGGGAGCAGCAGAGCTGGGATTGCAAAGCAGCCCTGATTCTGAAGTCAGCACCAGTTTTCGAAAACAGGAAATTGACTTACTTCTACTGTAACACATGCACATTTTACCAATTCCACCAAGCACAGAGAAGTAAAGGTAAAGAAGGGAAACTCCACACTGACAGGCACACGCTGTTGTGCACCTTGTTTTTTTTGGCCTCAGTAGTTTATCTTGGGCATCATTCCACTGTTCACTTTCTCTTTTTTTCTAATAATTTATTGAGGTGGAATTGACATAGCATAAATCGACCACTTTAAAATGAACAGTTCAATGGCGCTTAGTACATTCACAATGTTGTGCACCTGCCACCTGTCTTTAGTTTCAAAATACTTCCATCAGTTCAGAGTAAGCCCCACACCCATCAAGCAAGCATTTTCCTGCCACCCCCCTGCCCCAGCACAGAGCCCTTGTGATGGATCTATCTACTGCGGATATTTCATAGAAATGAAATCATACAATATTTGTTTTTTTATGTGTGGCTTCTTGCACTTAGCATAATGTTTGGAGGCTCACCTACGAAGTAGCATAGATCGGTACCTCATTCTTTTTTATGGCTGAATAATACTCCACTGGGTGTATACACTACAATGCGTTTATCCATTCATTTGCCGATGGACATCTGGGCCATTTCCACCTCTTGGCTATTGTGAATAGTGCTACTATGAACATGTGTGTATACACACTTGTTTGAGTACCTGCATTCAACAGGGGGAGTAGAACTTTAGGTCATATGGCGATTCTGTGTTTAACTTTTTGATGAACTGCCAAACCGTTTTCCACAGTGACTGAGCCGCTTTACTTTCCCACCAGCAATGTATGCAGGTTCCAATTTCTCCGCATCCTCACCAACACGTGTTATCTTCCATTTCTTTTTTATTATAGTCATCCAGATGGGTGTGAAGTGGCATCTCATTGTGGTTTTTATTTGCATTTCCCTGGTGACTAATGATGTTGAACATCTTTTCCTATGCTTCTTAGCCATTTATATATCTTTTTTGGAGAAATATCTATTCAAGTCCTTCGCCCATTTTTAATTTTTTTTTTTGTCGTTTTATTGTTGTTTTAGTAAGAGTTCTTTGCCTGTTTTGAATACTAGACCCTTATCAGATTCCATTCCTCACTTTCTTTAGGTCTCTGTTCAAATGTCACCTTAACAGAAAAGTGTCTCCAAAGCACCATGCGCGCGCACACACACACACACACATGCATATAAAGGCAACTCTCCTTTATCCTTCTTAGTCCCCTTTCTGCTTTATTTTTTCAGAAATATTATTTATTTCTGGGTGTGTATGGTGGTGGTGGTGGCTTGGAAGCTTTCTCTACCCCGTAGAATATACACAGGGCTTTGCTATTTTGTGTCTCTGTTTCAGCACCTACAACCTAGCACATGTAAGCCGCCAAAACATATTTGAATAATGAACGAATGAGAATAGATAGAGCTGCCTAATTCTTTTGATAGGTGAAAATAGTGTATCACTATAGTTTTATAAAATGTGATTCTTTAAATACAATTTCTCTGCTCATCTAATGTTTAAGTTTTAAGAGATGCTCAGTTCCATTTGATCCTGTAAACTACTAGCTTCCCACTCTGGGATTTATCTAGACGGCAGCTCATAAAGGCAGGCTGCTCTCCAACACCTGTCTACCCTTTACACACTGCTTGTCCTGACCTGCGGCAGGTACCACATCCAAACCGGTGTCCAATCTGCTCACTTGCTATTGTCCCCCTGCTTCTGATCTCTCCTTGGCTTGGATATGACACTCGGCGTTGTTTCTTCAGCTCTGCCCTTTGAATATCAGTTGTGTTCTGTAAACATCACTCTTTGTCCTCCTGGTTTCTGGGACCCTCTATATTGGTCCTTTTTTTTTTTTTTGAGCATATTTTTCACCAATTCCTCCTCTCTTGTTCCCATAATTTGAACCCAGTCAAGCATGTCCAGTGGTAACTGCTGGCAGAAAGTAGGATGTAAAGCCTGGAAAACACCTCAGTTTTCCCCTCAATTTTATCTACGTCACAGTCGCTCATATTTGGGGAGGGTGCTGCCAGCAATGTTGGCTCTTCTCACCACCCGGTGAAGCTTGTTATTTCCCCAACAATCAAGAACAGAGAGAGGTTCTAAAGGTTTGGTCCCTGCACCAGTAGTATTAGGATCACCTGGGAACTTGTTAGAGCTGCAAAATCTAGGGCCCCATCCAGAAGCCTGTGTTTAATACCCACGCCCTCTGTCCCCAGGTGATTCTGATGTGTGCTAATGTTTGAGAACCACCGGCCTAGAAGCTGATGGATGTTGGTATGTGCTCCTAGCAGTGCTGGCCAGCGGGTGAATTTCCAAAGCAGCACTGCCAACAGGCACAGGGCTGTCATCCTGCAGAGATATTAAACAAATAGACACACTCAGAGGATCTGCCTTAGATCAAGAAGGAACAGAGAGAGCATGACAATGACAGAGGAATCACAGTGAGGAGATACAATTTTAGCAGTATCTATCCAAATTTCTCCAGTCCTGGGCAATTTTTCCCTTGTTAACTGTAGGGCTTTGGACAAGTCCCTTCATTTGAATCTTGTTCACATTTCATCAGAGAGCTGGATGGAAACCATGTTGCAAGAAGAAATGTGGAGATCCTGAGATTTGGAGAAAAGAACAGGACTCTTAAAATGTGAGAGCCTCAGCAACAGGACCTAGGCGTGGATGGGAACGTGTTCTGGGTGCAGAGCATGTTTATTATGTGAACTTCTTCTGACCCAGCCATCTTGGCAGCACTGTGTGCCGAGGCAGATAAAAGGTTTGCCTGCGTAAACAGAAAGAGCTGCCTGCTCCGAGACCCTCCAGAACCCTTTGTGGTCTGAGCAAAATTGCTGTGGACACTCCCCTCACCCTGCCTTCCCTGGAGCCCCAGCTGGGCACACACAAAGAGAGCTCTGTTCCCTGCTCACTTTCCAAAGCTTTGCTGGCTGGGCCTCATAATGGTGTAGATGGTGATAATATAATAATAGCTAACACTGATGCTTACTACTTGCCAGGCGTTCTGCTAAGTGCTTTAAGAAACTATTTCTTGTAAGACTCACAACAGTCCCATGAGACAGATACAGTTCCTGTGCTCCTTTCATAGCAGAGGAAAAATGGGGCTCAAAGAAGTGCGGAAACTCGGCCAAGGCACCTGGGTAGTGAGTAATGAATGCAGAGCTGAGGTTGCTCCCAAGCCCCCGATTTTACAATTAAATTGCAGCACCTCCCAACAACGATTTTTCTAAAGGTAGGCTTTTATTATTCTCTTTTAACAAAGGAGAAACTCCATAAAAGATGAGAAAACTAAAGTTTAGAGAGTTTATCCAAGATTATAAATCTAGAAGGTAGCAAAACCATGACTAGAGCACAGTTCCTGCCCACATTGCGACGCCTCCCTGCTTGCTTCTTTCTCTGACACACTGACCACAGACAAAGCCCCATCTCTGGAGACGTGCCCCTTCTCACCTGCAGAGCTGATCCAGGTTTTCAAAGGATCAGGATTCAAGAGTAAAACACACCCATTTGAATCTCTGGTTCTGCTCTCGGGCAAGTTACTTTACCTCTTTTTCCCCATTTTCTTTTAATTTGGGTATAATTTATGTACATTAAGTTCAGTCTTCTGAGTGTGTAGTTCTATGAGTTTTAACAAATGTACACCAATGTCACGTACTTACCATGACAATTAAGGTATAGAATCCTCCAAATGTTCCCGGCTCCTTTATAATCAGCCCCTCTCCAATTCCAGACTCTGGCAACCAATGATCTGGGTGCAGTTCCTATGGTTTTGCCTTTTCTAGAACATCGTATAAATGGAGTCAGCATGTAGCCTTCTGAATCTAGCTCCTCTCACTTAGTATAATGCTTTCAAGATGCAGCCACAGTGCCGTGTGTCTAAGCAGTTCATTCCTTTTTACTGCTGACCCGCAAGGATCTTAACACAGCCCAAACCAACAGCAGCTGCCCCACTTAACTGGAAACAGCCCGCCAGGCTGCTGAGAGGCACCTGTGAAGTCTGGGCTCACCAGCTTCAAGAAGGCATAACTATCTTGGCGTGAAGGTGGGTAGAAAGCAGGATTGAATCACAGAGGCACGGATATATCCCTTGGAGGCTTCCCAGATGATCTGTGTGGCAGCTGGTGGGGTAGGGGCCCTGTGGCTTGGGTGCTAGTATGCCCAAGATCTAGAGGACCCTGGGATAGTCGGCTTATGGCACGTAGAGTCAGAGCCAGAACCCGAACACAGGACTAGCTTGTCCACATTCAGCCTTCTTTCCACTACTCCTGCAACTCCCAACCACGTGCGCAGGAAAGTAAACACTGCTGTGCCAACCGCGCTGTTCTGAAGTTTAGAGGAGAGGCTGATGGGATGGGAGGAGGGATCTGCAGGGAGGCCTGAGAATAAGAGAATCCTTAGCAAGGATCTGTCCTTGCGGCCTACAGCAGCAGTCCCCAACCTTTTTGGCACCAGGGACAGGTTTCGTGGAAGACAGTTTTTCCACAGACTGGGGGAGGGGGGATGGTTTCAGGATGATTCAAACGCATTACATTTATTGTGCACTTTATTTCTATTATTACTGAACTGTAATATACAATGAAATAATTATACAACTCACCATAATGCAGAATCAGTGGGAGCCCTGAGCTTGTTTTCCTGCAACTAGATGGTCCCATCTGGGGGTGATGGGAGACGGTGGCACCTGAAGTGTGTTGCTTATGTCCAGTCTACTCCGTAATCTCGTTTTGGTTGCTATCGCTGCAGAAAACACCGCTTCACAAAGACAGGATGTTGGAAATGGAAGCAGGCTTTTCAGTGCTTTCGTGACAATCTCAGGATATTCCACCTTGACTTTAATCCAGAATGTGTGAAGATCTGAAGTCGTCTCAAACATACTTTTAAGGTCACCGCCATTTGCGATCTCAAGCAGTTGATCCTCTTCTAGCACAAAGTCGATTCACCTGGTTTATTCACAAATGGGTTGCAGATCCATTTTTTCCCAGTTCGGGGGTCCTCTGTGGTTGGGAAGTGATGCTCAAACTCTTTTGAAAGCTCAGATAGGTGATCATGCACCAGCTGGGAGAAAGAAGGCCCTGGCTCAGTCTCTTTCAAAATCTCTGCTAATGTTTGACACATGTCAAAAATCCCAGTGTACACGTGTCGCTCCCATAATCCCAGTTTGGCTTTGAATGTAGCCACTTTATCTGCTGACTTGAACACTGTTGTCATTCTCCCCTGACGTGACAGATTGAGTTTGTTAAGCAGGTTGAATATGTCACACAAGTAAGCAAGTTTTGTGACCCATTCTGTGTCACTGAAATGTGCTGCCAGTGGTGACTGTTTTTCTAAAAGAAATCTCTGGAGTGGCTCTCCTTACTCAAAAACTCTGCCCAGCAATCTACCTTTAGAAAGCCATCTCACTTCTGTGTGTAAGAGAAGACATGTGTGCTCTGCGTCCACCTCCTCACAGAGCTGCATGGACAGATGTGAGTTAAGGGGACGTACTTTAATGTGGTTGATAGTTTTAATCACATCCTACAAAACATTGTTTTAGTTCAGGTGACATTTTCTGGCTAGCCAGCATTTCTCTATGGATGTCACAGTGCGTAGACTCACATTCAGAATCGACCTCCTTGACCTGAGTAGTAAAACCAGAAAGTCATCTGGTCACGGCAGCCACTCTGTGCATATACTGACACCAAATGACCAATTCAGTTTTCCTGATATGTAATTATTCAAAGACTTGAATAGTTCTGCAGCTGTGGTGTTGGTCGGCAACAAAAGTGCACATAACATATCCTCGTGCACATCCTCCTGAAAAATATATCGCACGAAAACAAAAATATATCGCAGAAAACATATCTGCCTCGGCACACAGTGCTGCCAAGATGGCTGGGTCAGAAGAAGTTCACATAATAAACATGCTCTGCACCCAGAACACGTTCCCATCCACGCCTAGGTCCTTGTTGTCAACATCGGTAGATTCGTCAACCTGGATTGTGTACCACAGTGACTCATTAATCCTAATAATTGTGCCTCAATATCCTCTGCTGTTTCATCAACTCATCTAGTTATGGTGCCAGTCAAAAGAGGAACATGTGCCACCTTTTGAACTGCAGCCTCCCCTAAAAGTTCATAGCAAATGTCTTTAGCAGCCAGCAGGATCAACTCTTCACCAATAGTAAAGGGCTTAGCTTTAGCCATGCGGTTAGCCACTAAGAATGATGCTCTCAGTGCAGACACATTTGATGAAGCGGTGGCCTTCAATAATTGCTTCTGTTCTTCATGTTCACATTTTTCTCTTTTGAAAAACTCCAAAGGCTTATCCTTTAATGCAGGGTACTTGGTCTCCATGTGGCGAAACAGTTTTGAAGGTTTCATGGCTTTGTTGAATAGCTGGTTGCCACATATTATACGAAGCAGGCTTGGAGAATGCGAATCACCTGTTGCAATGAACCCATTATTTAAGTAGGACTCTTGGCATTTTTTAAAATATGCAGCTTTCATTTTTTTGGCAGTCTTAGTCTTCTGCTGTCTCATCATTGGATCTTTCCCCCTTTTCAAAGAAGTTCTCCAGTGTCTTTTGTTTTTCACTCATTTTTGCTAGGGTTACCTTGCGGGCTTACCAAACTGTGACTAAGGCAAGTGAGCAGTGCAGGAAAGAGGTGTGGATGGAAGCGGTAAATAAAATAATGGGCGGGACACGTGCAGACTAAAGTAAGTGCGAATTCTCACTTAAATCCTGCCACGAGATGCAGCTGTACAATTGAAGTATTAATACATCAACTCACTTGCCACTATAATGCCTGCCACCAGATACAGCTTAATTGTCACTTGCCACTCACTGATAGGGTTTTGATATGAGTCTGCAAGCAATTGATTTATTATGGTCTCTGTGCAGTCAAACCTCTCTGCTAATAATCTGTATATGTAGCCACTCCCAGCGCTAGCATCACGGCCTCAGCTCTATCTCAGATCATCAGACATTAGATTTACATAAGGAGCATGAAACCTAGATCGCTCGCATGCAGTTTACAATAGGATTCCCGCTCCTATGAGAATCTAATGCCACTGCTGATCTGACAGGAGGTGGAGCTCAGGCAGTGGTGCTAGCTATGGGGAATGGCTATAAATACAGATGAAGCTTCACCTGCTCAGCTGCCGCTCACCTCCTGCTGTGCCGCCCAGATCCTAACAGGCCACAGACCCATACTGGTCCTCGGCCCAGGGGCTGGGGACCACAGGCCTGCAGAAGAAGAACTGGGTCGTGGCATTCAGGGGGCCCCATCTTATACCCCCTGAATCAGCATTTCTAAATGCAGCTCCAGGCATTTGTATTTTTTTTTTTTTTTGCAGACTTCTAAAAAGATGATTCTATTAGGCAGCCAGCATCAAAAACTGCTCCAGAGAAGAAATAAACATATCATTCTATCCCAAGCATTGGAGAGAATTGGGTAGAAACACACTTCTAGATATTCTTCCTCCATAGTTGCCAAACAGCATCAATTCTTTGCTCTTCCTTTTTTGGCACTGGTTCTGCCAGAATTCTCTCCCTCCTTAGTCATCCTCCACTTCAGACACATGTACAACAATATCCAGGGCATGTGGAGCCACCTGCTAAATAAGAAAACAAGACAGCCAGGCTTGAGGCTCGTCCCCCCGTGCTGTGTTCCAAGGGTGATGGCCAGACCATGGTCCTCTGGGTGTCTTTTGCTCACCCACCCACAGAAACTTGGAAAATTAAATGTATGTTTTGGATATTTGGTGGCAATTACTCATGGAAACCCTGAGTCCACGTGAACACTCTTTCCAAAACCGGATGGAATTTCCCCTCAGAAAAATCTTGGCACCAATTTCCATAGAACAATAGCAAGTTACAGGCAGGAGCTGGGAAGGCTGCATGACATTGGTGGGGCCAGGGGTTGGCTGACAAAGGGGAGGTGCTCCTGGTGACTTTTCCCCGTCAGTAGGACCTGGTGGCCCTCTGGCCCTCTTTTTCTTACTCGAGGGTCTCAGGGAGAGGGCAGTAACTTCCTCTAAAGCAGATCTCCCTTGAAGAGGATTGCCTCATTAAAATATAGGCTGACCCAACCCAGACATTTGCAAGAATGGTCGGTGTCTTAAGTTAAGGCAGTTTGATAGACAGTAACAGAAAGCTACCAAACCCAGCTCAAACAAAAAGGGAAGTACATGAGAAGAATTAAAAAAAAATCTTACCATCTTATAGGGCAGATGGTGCAGCTGGATCTCAGAAGGGTGCATGAAAGACTAGAACCAAGAACCAGAATGACATTGTGGAATGAAGCAGCTACTTTCTTCCTATCACCCTCCCTACCCACCAGGCTCATGGACTCTTCTCAAAATTTCTCTCTTCCTCAGTTGAATGGTTTCTTTAGCCTCAAAATCCAGGAAAGAATCTGATGGTGCAAGCTTTAGTCAATGTCCATCCTTGGTCCAATCAAGTGAGGTGGTTGCTTGTACTGACACCACTTCACTTCCCGTCTGCAGCATAGTTAATCAGGCCAGGGATGGACACGCTTCCCAGGCATTCTGAAAATTCTGAAAAAAGTCAACTTTTACTCTTTTCTTCGCCCTCCCTTCCTCTGGCTGCCAGTTTCTCCTTGTCTTTTGCTCCATCTTACTGTCTTGTCATTGTCTAGTCACCTGTTTCCTTGTGGCACTTTCCATTCCTCGAGGCCTGGGACATCGGCCCCAGCAGGCCTGCACCCATTCGGCACATCCTTCCTGAGTGCTCATTCTCGGCAGGCCCTGGGCTGCCCTGGAGAGGGTCACAGGGACGAGCATCATGTGCAATCCCACGTGGCCTGTGCTCTAGCAGGGAAAACAGATGCCAAAGGCTGTGCAGACATGTTATCTCTGATCACAACTCTTCACATTTTTTTCCAAGTTACAGTCCATGTAGTCTGTTTAAGATGGAAGGGAGAGAAAAAAAGAGAAGGAAATGTGTAATAAACCCTTCCCTTGTCTAATTAAGTTTTCAGAATGGTTAAAGTTTTAAAAATCAATAGTCTATCCAGACTCAGTGTCCATAGGTTCCAGATATCTGAAGTTTCCTTGTTGGAGTACCGTTCCCTGCCCTGGGGAGGAATTGCCAGATTAGTCCCATCTCCCGGCCAGAGCAGGCTCCGACTTGGAGCAGGAAGGCACCTAACCACTGAGGCAGACAGACAGCCTTCCCCAAGAGGAAACGCCCCTCCTAGGGTGCGCCCTGCCCTCCCCCCACAGTAATGGAGGCCGCTGCTGGGTCTCAGGGAGGTCAGCATCTCTCTCAGGAACAGATCTGAGAAAAAAGTCTTCTCAGGTACAAGAGGTTTTATTTGGTTGTATTTTCTGTCTTGTTTTGGGAGGGATGCCTTTTGCTTTTATTTATTAATTTATTCACTAAATATTTCAAATATATCAAAAATAATAAAAACAGACACACCCATATACCCTCAGGTCATTAACCAACTGTGACGATTAAACAGAAGTGAATATTTGGACACTTTTGCTTCAGAATTCCTCCATGCTGGTACACTCTCATTCTTAAAGAAATAAAATGTTATAAGTAACTATAACTATGACTAAAGGCGTCCCCCACTCCTTCTCTACCTCCACCTCAGAGGCAGCCTGCGTATTTCTGTATTTTTTATTATATGTATAGCTAAACAATATATCCTAAACAATATATGCCATTGTTGTATACTTTTAAAACATGCAGAAATAGTAGCCTATACATATCATTTTGAAAATTGCCTTTTCCATTCCAGATTATGTTTTGGGGATGTAGTGATCTTGTTGCCTATAAATATTGTGCATGACTTTAACTGCACAATACTATTTAACTATTCTATTGCTTGTAGAAACCCCAGTTAATCCTTTCTCCTGCTGAAAAACACTGATAAGTGGTTTTCACATTTTTGCCATTGTAAATATTGCTTCAATAAACATCTTCGTACGTGTCTCCTTAGGCACGTGGTCATGCGTTTCTGGGGGATGGGCAGCTAGATGTGAAATTGCTGTGTGGCCACTTTCTAGGCAATTTTCAGCAAGTTCTGCTGCGCTTCCTCAACCATGAAATGGAACCCAGCTATGACTCGGTAGATATTGCATAGAGAAAACGTGAGAACTTAGAATTTTTAAATAATAATTCCAGAAAATGTTTCCAATACCCTACAAGAAAAAAGAACAGGTGCCCCTGGTGGATACGGAGCTTAGCCAGCGATATAATGGAAATCGTGGAATTTTGGAATGTTCCTTGCTCTAGAAATGATTGACCTGGACGGCTCTGGACCCTCTGCCTGCTCTATGTCCCTGGGTCCCTCAGCAATGGCTGTCCAGACTGTCACCATTTCTCTAACCAGTCCTTAAATTCCCTGGGTTTCCCTCACCCCCACCCCAAGCCCTTTGGAGCCCGCACCCTGTATGGGTCTGGTTGGGGCCCATCTCTGCAGCGGGCACAGTGCCTTTCCTTATAGCCTGTGAATACCTCAGGCTGGTGACAGGATTGGCATGATGCCGGGCAGGGAGGGCACTTCTATTTGAGGTCTGTAGATTTCCTTGCCTTTTCTTTTTTCTCCCTCTTTCTCTCAGTCTCTTTTTTCTTTCCTACATTTGGGAGTATAAAATTCAGACCCCACCCAGGAAAATACATAGCCCTTCACTGGCACTTGGGGCAGCTCCACAGTTCTTTGGTTTGTTTGTTTTTTCAGTTCAGTCTGCAAGTCCAGACCTCCTGACCCCACAGCGAAAGACCTAAGGCAGAAGGCAAGTTTTATCTGGGGACATTCCTGGTCTTTTGAGCCAGCAGCATGGAGGACTGGTGGAGCATGGTGTGCTCTGTAAATCTGCACCTCTGTGGTTCCTGGCTTGGTCCCAGAACGTGCCCCCTGGCAATACCCTCCAGTCTAGCATTAGTTTCTGGCCAATGTATACTGTGCCTGGAGTGACAAGCTGGGACATCTGGAGACTGAGCTCTAGGTTCCTTGCATGGGCTCAGCACCCCCCAGAATGTTAATGAATGGCTGAGCCAGGGTGGCCAGAGCAGGGGATGCTGAGGGCAAGGGGCTTACCTTGGAGAACAGGAGCGCCCCACCTCAGAGGCCCAGAAATTGAAGAGAAAGTGACTGGGAGCATATCTTGGCGACAAATAGGAATGTGAACAGTGCTGCAGAGAAAGGCAGTCATGAGGAATAAGGCTTAAGAGCACGACTCTGGAGTCAGCTACACTCAGGGTCTACGTCCAGCCCTGCCGCCTACCTGCCGTTTGGCCTGGTCACCCACTTCCCCAAGTCTCCATGCCCGCCTGTATAAAATGGGGCAATGATCCCTCTCTCATGCAGTTGTGGTGAGCACAGTGCCTGATGCCAGAAGGCCCCAAATATGCTTCCTCCACATTGACACTCTGCTGTGGACTCAGGTCTATGAACACGAAAAAGTGACCATGGTCCCTAGACACAGGTTTTCTGAGTTGTCACCTATGGAAATTGCTCATCTCATATTCCCAGGTTGACTCAGGCACCTCCCAGCCAGGGTTATAGCAGAAGAGTGCGGCAGGTAAGGGTGAAGCCTCTGGAGCCAGACCCCTGTGTTCAAATCCCAGTTCAATCACTTACTAGCTGTGTGACCTTTGGAAAGTCCTAATCTATAAA
Source organism: Propithecus coquereli (assembly GCF_000956105.1). Lineage (NCBI taxonomy): Eukaryota > Metazoa > Chordata > Mammalia > Primates > Indriidae > Propithecus > Propithecus coquereli. Next base: position 7,686,844 of record NW_012150174.1, read on the forward strand.
ATTGGAATAAAGTAGCAGTGCCAACCGCATAGAGCTGCTGAGAGTTCAATGAATTAATACCTGTGCCTGGCACACAGTGGAGTGCTCAGTAATGATGTTGATGTATTGATATATCAATAGCTATTGATAAAATGATCAGCCCATCCCTGTCTCAGGGACTGAGTGTGTATGATTGAGGCCCTGGTGACACAAAGGTGAGCAAATCAGTCCCTGCCTCCTAGGAGCTCCTGGTCCCTGGGAGGAAATGGGCCAGCAAAGAGACACCATGGTCAGGGCTGTGATGGGGCAGCACAGGGAACTAGAGGGGTGATGGGGAGGAGAGGAGGGAAGGCCAGGAGAGGCTCTGAATCCTGAGAAATGCAGAGGAGCTAGTCAGGCTCAGGGGACCAGGGAGGAATAGCCAAACAGAAAGAGGAATATGAGAAAATAGGAGAAGGTCTGAGAAAACAACCTGTTTATTTAAAATAATATCTGAGTGCCCCTGTCCTAGGCACTGGAGAGACTGCTGTAAGGCGAAGTTCTGCTTTCATTATGAAAGCTGTCACTTACATCCCATTGCCGTGCGCCCACACTGTTCTGCATGCATTATGCTAAGGGCGAGGTAGCACACCGCTGTCGCCTCCGTTTTACATCAGGGCTAACAACACAGACACTCTGGAACTTGGCCGGGGTGCAGAGGCAGGAAGGGGCAGAGCTGGCTGTAGGTGTCTGGTCCTAACCACTGTGCTTGCCAACCTGAAGGAGCTTGCTGGCATTCTCGAGCCCCATTCCGGGAGCTGCTAGTGGGTTAACCCAGCTGGGGCAGACAATCACGACAGACAGACGGAGGCCAACCTGTGACGGTTTGAACGCCAGGCTGAGGGCTGGGGTTTTCTCCTGCAGGATTGCACGAGGCTGGCTTGGACAGGGCAAGGTGGGACTCAGGAAGGCACCTCGCCCCCGCCTCGGTGGGCTGTTGCGGGACTGGAGGCCAGAGATGGCAGTGTCTGGGATGCGGCGGGGCGGCGGGATGCAGGGAGGGAGATGGCCGTCCGCAGAGCGGGTCGCGGAGGCAGGAGAGGCCGGCGTGGGGCGTGAGGTCGCGGGCGCCGGGCTGGCCAATGGCCGGCGGAGGCCCCTCGGCGGGGCGGGAGCCTGGCGGGCAGGCGGGGCGCGGGCTGCGAGCTCGCTCGCTCGCTCGCCCGGGTACCAGCGCTGCCGCATCCCGCCGCGCGCCCGCCCTGCGGCCCGCCCACCGCCCCGCTCCTGCTCCCGCAGCCCCGCACGGCCTCCGGGTGAGCGCAGACACATCCAGCCCGCAGCGCAGCGCAGCGCGGTCGGCTCCAGGTGAGTGAGGGGCGCGGCGGGTCGCGGGCGGCGGGACGACGGCTCAGCTCAGCCTCACCCCGGATGGGTGCAGGGCGGGGCGCTGACTCGGATCCGACCCGGAGCGGAGGGGGCTGACCTGTGCTCTGCCCACCCCAGATGCGGGCTAGAAAGGCTTTGGGGTGGGAGTGAGGTGGGCACTCTGACCTGCTCGCGGAGGGGCCAGGGCTGGACCCCGAGACGCAGCTGGGGTGAGGGGGGCCGCGGGGGTATTAGCGTGGGGGACCCGGGTTCCGTTGCTCCTGAGAGCAACAGCATTGAGGGCGAGGAGCGGAGCTCAGCCTGTGCTCGAGGATGGGGGTGGCGGGTACGGAGGCGATCGGGGCGCGGGGGCGCGGGGCTGGAGCGTGGGGGGGCGCCTCTGTTCCGGGGAGGGGATCCGAGTCCTGAGGGGACTGGGTTTCGTCCCATCTGGGGGCAGGGGAGGGAGAAAGGGGCGCCTGGAGCGGGCGGCGGGCGGGGCTGGCGAGGGGGGTGGTCCGCGCGCCTCTGACTGTGTTCCGGGACACACAGGCGGCGGCTGCGGGCACAGAGCGGAGATGCGGCGGCTCCGGGGCACCCTACTGTGCCTGCTGCTGGCGGCGGCGTTGCCCACGGCCCCCGCGCCCGCTCTGACGGCGACCTCGACTCCCGTCGAGCCCGGCCCGGCTCTCAGCTACCCGCAGGAGGAGGCCACCCTCAACGAGATGTTCCGCGAGGTTGAGGAACTGATGGAGGACACGCAGCACAAACTGCGCAGCGCGGTGGAGGAGGTGGGTGCGCCCTGAGGGTGCCAGGCTCCGGGAAGCGCAAGGCTAGGGGGAGCAGGGGCTGGGGAGGCAGGCGGACCTCAGGCCAGCAGCAGACACGGTGTGACCTGGAGACAGTGCAGGGTTGTCCCAACTCCCTGCTCGTTTTGCCTCCCTGTCCAAAGGACTGGATCGCAGCCTGTGCACCGGGAGTCTCCGGCTGGACACTCCCTGGGTAGCTGGGGTCACCACCTGCCTACCACCACCCTGCAAATGTCTTCAAACATGCAGTCGGCCTTCCCCTGTTATAAGCAGATGTTTTGCAAGGCCCTTGAGATTCCAGCGCTGTGGTTTTGGAGAGAGCCTGAGGAAGCTCCAGATATCTCCAAGTTCTAGCTTGTCTTTTGCGCCTTGAGCTTGTGCCATCTTCCCAAGATACAATTAGGATAACATGTGGGGATAAAGAGTCAAAGAGCCCTGAGCTTTGCTGGCAATCTGTCTGGGCTGTCTTGCTTCTCCTAATGCCATGTGGGGACAGAGAAGGAAGATTGAGATCAAAATCTCAAACCCCAGCACTGTGGGAGTGTAGGTGAGAATGTGAGAGGGAGGCAACCCCACCTCCACCCGGGAGTGATTTGCAGTCAGATTTGCCCAGTGTCAGTCACCCTTCTAGTGAGTGGCTCAGGTCCTCCTCTGCCACTCACTAGAAGGGTGACATCAGGCAAATGATTTAACATCCCGAACCTTAGTCTCCTATGAGAATTAAATGCCATTGATATAAGTGTGGGCACCTGGCACATAATAGGTGTGCATATTTAGCAGATATTTATTATCAGATAGCAGATACATTGGCAAAGCTTGGCCTGGCTTCTTCCTTCCATCCCCTCCCAGGACCAAACACTGCGGATGGCATCCTGTTCGGTCTTCTACAGTGGGCACCCAGGTGTGGTGAGGGCTCCCTGGGCAGAAGGTGCAGCTGGCCCAGCCCTCTCCATCCAGATGTGGGGAGCTGTCCCTGGGGCCTGGGGTGGGTAGGCATGGTTGCTGTAGTCTGTCTTTGGAGAGGAGCCAGCCATCCCCACGAAGGAGTCAGTAAGAGCCCAGATGTCCAGGCTGGTAGGTCAGGTTTCTCCACGTTCATGCTGTCTCCAATCTGGTAGCCCCCGTGAGCAACGCCTTAAATGCTGGCTCTTGTCTATGGGGAGAAGTTGCTTTCTCCCCTGAGCCCTGTGTAGTTTGGGGATATTTCCCCTGCTACCCCACAACAGGCAACCTGGTGGAGTGTGCACTGAAGGGGACACTGGATTGGGAGGCAGCAACCGGGGCAGCTGTACCTGAATATCCACTGGATAGGGCCCGATTCCAAGACCCAGGACCTTTCTGTGTCCTGTGATTGCAAAGTAGTCATGGCATGGAACAATTAAAAGGTGAAGGGAGTCAGATAGGCCCCAATGTCTCTTAACCCTGCAGCTTCAAATTAAGTTAGTCTTGTGATTCTGTGGTTCTCGGGCAGGCCATTTGCTTTCCTTATCTGGGTTCTAGGACTTTCCTTTCTGCACACGGATTCCCTGTAAGACTGACGAGGTCACCTCCATGTCTTTATTCAGTGGGAAAGTGCCCACCACTGCTCAAAAAGTTGGCAGCAGGGTCCTCTGATGTTAGTTCCTATAAGGGAGCAGAGGGAGCAGCAATAGCCTCTTCAGTCTCTTCATTGAACAGGGCAGTTTGGGGCCAGCGGGACCTTAGTGACAGTGCCTTCTCCATGGGAGTTATCCATGTTAGGTTTTGCCAGGATCCCAGCCTTCCTCCCTCCAGACGTAGCTCTGCCTGAGTTGTATAGTTAGGCAGGCTGAAGTTTGCCACCAGGGGAGACATTGGCTGTCACATCTACCCCAGTCAGTGGTCATTTCCCAAAGAGTGGTTATTTCCCCGTTGGCAGTGGGTACAGGATGAGAGAGGTTGAACATCTTCATGGCAGGAGAATGGATCAATCTTCATTCATCGAGTCCCATCTCTGCCACTTACTAGCAGTAGGATCAGAGTCTGAAATGGAGAAAATGTCCACCCCTTAAGGTAAAGGGGGAAGTAAATGGGAGGATGTGAATGAAGCAAGTTATCTGATGTTTTAAACTGGAGTTAAGGAAACTAGGTGTACTACAAGTAGCCTCCTCATGAGGTTGTTGTAAGGATTACGAGATTGTTGGTCCTCAATAAGTAATAGTTGTCATTATCATAATGTTAGTAGTAGTAGAAAGAATAAGGAAACACCATCAGTATCTGATAGATTCTCAATAGAACCTATGTTTTAAAACGTTAAAAATTAAGCCTAAAATATTAAAACTATGTTTTAAAATATCTTCAAAAAGTAGAATGTGGCTATTAGTATTAATTTTTTTAAGAGACTGCCAGAAAGCCCCTTAAATCTCATAAGCACAGGATAGTTGTTGTTTAGTTATTGTCCAAGGGAAAAACCAAAAAGGACCTGGGCCAGATGTGTTAATTGTTTACATAGTTGTATCATGAATCTGCTTTCAAGTAACTTCCTGGCATTTTAAATACTCCAGCTGACTCAAGCTGTTGATGTTTCTTAATGGGAAAGACAGAGCAGTCTTCTTGTAGAATCATTATTGGGAGCAGCAAATCTTCAAATGGCTTCTGTCTGACATATTCCAATTTTCCTGTTTTATTATTGCATATGTTACTCTAATAATAAATGTATTTTGAGGATAAAACCACTGTGTCTCCTGCCCTCATTGCCAGGTCTGTAACTGGCATATTTTAGACTGTTCTTATTGCCTCACCTGTTCCTAGCAAGAACCCCACTACCAAGCCTGCATTTATCGCTCCAATTTTTCCTACTATGCCCCTTTAACAGACACACAGATTCAACCAACTATAAATGCTATTTTTAATAGCATTCACATTCCTCCTCTATGAAAAACAGCTCCTTTTGCTTCAGGCTTAAGTTTCTCTTACTAGTGGCAGTAATAGTTGTGGTTGAAATTTCCACTGTAAACTGTACTTTCAGTTCATGGTGCCGTTAAAGAACTGTTAGCTCATTCTGTTGAAATAACCACTGGCTGAGGGGGGAAGGTCTTATAAAACCCAGAGCGAACTTTATATTTGATAACTTGTCAATGATTTCAAAGCCAAACTGTAGGATTCAGATCCCGATGGAAATTTTAAAAACATGAACATTCCCTTCTCCTTCTTGGTGGGTCCTCTCCAGCATCTTCAGTTGTCTCCTGTCAGATGTATCTTTCTTGACACTAACCCAAGTGGGAGCTGGGACACGGGCTCTCGCTTTAAAAAAAAATAAAGTTCTTTTCTTGCCGATTCTTTCTCCTATCTTAGCTCCATTTCATCTCCATTTCGTTGGCAAACTCTTCAAATGCATGGTATCTACTGCCTGCTCTTCCGACTTCTACCCATTCCCTCCGGGACTCTGGCAAACCGGCTTCTCCTAAAACTGCCTTCTTAAGGGACAATATTATGAAAGCAGCTGGGTGTTACATCTTTGCCTGTGGCAGGTAGTATGCCAAGCGCTTGGATTTCATGGTTCTTAATTCTTGCATCCACTCAACAAAGTAGGATCATCCCCATTTTACAGATGAGCAAGCTGAGGCTTAGAGGCATTTAGTGTCTTGCCCAAGGTCACATGTGGTAGAGCAGGACTTGAACCCACCTCATCTGACTCCATCCTGGTATTTTCTACTGTGTTACCTTCTGATGGTGCTGGAGGCAACTACCTGTCTAATCCGGTGACCACCTCACAGTGGCTTGGTCCTTCTAGACTTATTTGCCACCTAGAGAGCCCCTCTTCAGACACAGCTGCCTTCTAGACCTACTTCTATCTAGTTCCCTGACTTCACCTCTTCCTTTCCTACTTTCTATATTATTTTCCAGCTAGTCTTCTAGAACTTGCTGCATCTCCCTATTGCCTGGAGCAGAGATTCTTAACTGGGGGCAGCTGGAGGGGAGGGAAATCCTCAGAATGATCTCAGAAGCTCATTGATATCTGGAGGGCCCATCTCCAGAAATTCCAATTCAGCAGGTCTAGGAAAGGATCCAAGTGTGTATATTTTTTTAAGTTTTGGGCATGACTCTGTAATAACACCGTCCTCATAATATTGCCGTGAATTTTCAAGGCCTCTGGTGCAATGGCTCAGACATAGCAAATGCCCCAAACATGGGGGTTGTTATTATAATTATGAAGCCAGTAATCAAGTTTCAAACATCTCAGCAATCCTCTCAGAATAAGCACAGCACTGTGGACGCGGCATCGCTGACCAAGTCCTTGTTTGATTAGCTGAGCCTCTGTGCCTACCTGCCTTTCCGGATGCTCCTAGTTTAGTGCCCTTGTGCTGCACTGAGAAGCGGGGATTCTTTCCTTGTATCCACCCCAGCTTGGCGAGTCTGACTGGGGGAGGTGGAGAAAGAGGAGACTCATCTAGTACTTAAGGGGATAGAGGATGGTGATTTTTTAAAAATAGGGACATACTTTTTGAGGATTAGTTTTAAAGAATAAAAATAGCCCAAAGATAGCAGGGTTGGAAAATTGCCAACTATCAGCTAGAACTTCACTTTGTGTCTCTTATTTTAGATTCCTAGAGAGAGAGTATCTGATTGGCTCATCTGATTGGAATGATGTGGCCTCCCTTTGGGTCCAATCAGCTGTGAGCTGGTCACATTGTCAACTGCCCACTCATCAGGGCTAGGGAAGGGTGGTAAATTTGGAAGGGCAAGTTGGGTGCCCACATGAATTGACTGGTATATCTGGTATAAAGGACATGGAGGCTCATGAGACTAGAGGATTTTGGGACAGTGACCTCAGAAACCTGACACTGGAGAAGGACATGCGTTCAAGGAGAGTCAGAGGGGTGTGGACCCCTGGAACTAGTCAGCTGACCCTCTACAAGAGTCCCTCTGCAAGGGTATCCTACAAGGGTACCCAAGAGGTGGGGTAGGGAACAAGACACCTTATTCCCTGCAGGTAGGGAACTGCAGGGAAAAAGGAACTGTCCTAGTTTGTGTCCCCCTGCCACCACCACCACAAGACACTGCAACAAAAGGAGGTGATCCCAGAAAACACTAGCAGAAAGTGGGAACATGAGATGAAAAGGAAGAAAGAAAAGAAAGGGTATGTTCATGGGCAGCTTATTGCTGTGGGCATCTAGGGCTTAGTCCTCCTGGGGGCCTCGGAGAAAGACTGCATAGATTCTACCTGTTTTAGAATTATTTTGCAAGGGGAGGCGAAGCTGGGGTGTTTACCTGCTTAGCCTGTCCCTCCCTAGCACTGGGGGCCTGTGCAGACTGAGCACGCTTCTGTGGCCAGAGAATGCCCTCAGAGAGAGACAGAGTCAGTTGCTGGCATGTATGGGAATTGGATGCAGGTGACCTCTGGATTAGGCCACCAGGAGCGGGGAAGACACCAACAGCATTTACACAGGGGCCAAGACTGTTTAGTGCAAACATGTCCAAATCCCAACTCCGCCCTTCACTGGGAGCCTTGGGAATTTATCTAGTCTTCCTGAGCCTCAGTTTCCCTATTTGTAAAATGAGGACATTAACACCCATCTCTTAAGGAGGTTGTGAAATTTCAGGGCTATAATATTATGTAAAACATTTAGTATAATGTCTTGTCCTAGTGATTACTCAATTAATGGTAGCTATCATTATCCCCACTCTCTGTAATTGCAGAAGAGGAAAAGAGAGATGGGGTTTTGTTTTCCTAATGGACTCTCATTTGTAACAAGAGAAAATAATTTTGCTCGTTAAATTCATTGATCTAATAGATGGAGGCAGAGGAAGCTGCTGCTAAAACGTCATCAGAAGTGAACCTGGCAAGCTTACCTCCCAGCTATCACAATGAAACCAACACAGACACCAAGATTGGAAACAATACCATCCATATGCACCGAGAAATTCACAAGGTAAGGGCAGTCATAGGCAACACTTCTTTCTTTCTGTAGCGCCCAGTCCTATCAGAGAACTAAGGTCTTATTTGCATATTTGATACACAAGCCAAAAATGCAAATGAGAATGGTAAAATACAAATTAAAAACCATAGGGAGTGAGGGTACTGTTTAAAAGTGGAGAGATATGCATCAGGAACCTAGATCGCTTTTGCATTTAAGCAATAAATTTAACCCAAGGCTTTCTGCCAGTCCAATTGCAAAGGAATGTTCAAGGATTTTTATCATTTGAAAAAAGGAAGCAAATGATGTCTAGACAGCACAATTCACAATTGCAAAGATGTGGAAACCACTCAAGTGTCCATCAGTACATGAGTGGATTAATAAAATGTGGTATATGTATACCATGGAGTACTATTCAGCTTTAAGAAACAATGGTGATATAGCACCTCTTGTATACTCCTGGATAGAGCTGGAACGCATTCTACTAAGTGTGGTATCCCAAGAATGGAAAGACAAGCACCACATGTACTCACCATCAAATTGGTATTAACTGATCAACACATAAGTGTACATATAAGAATAACATCTATTGGATGTCAGGCAGGGGGGAGGGGGAGCAGGGGACGGGTATGTGCATACACAAAGAGTGCAATGCGCACCATCCAAGGGATGGACACGCTTGAAACTCGGACTTGGGGGGGAGGGGGGAGACAAGGGCAACATACGTAACCTAAACATCTGTACCCCCATAATATGCTGAAATAAAAAAAAAAAAGAAAAAAAAATGATGTCCAGAGAGATACTTTCCTAGTATAGAATTTGAGGAATTTATCTCATAGGATTTTATGTATGTCTCAGTGAGAGTTGAAATAGAGACCCTGTTGTGGTGAATCGATCCTCATGTTTTCTCAGGAGGAATGTAAATATGAAATACTCCATTTTCAGAGGGAAAACCCTCTGTGCCACAAGATTAAACATTTATTTGTTTGCTGATTATCTGTTCAAAATTCTGTAGCATTTCCCACCCTACGACATGCCCATGTGTCTCTTGGTCTAACATCCTCCATGAGGAACAAGCAGGTTCATTCTCAGTCTTACCCGATGAAAAAAACGTTGTAAATATAAAGCAACATAGCATTAGCCTGCCCTGGTGTGAGATGTCCCCGATGCAATTTGGCAGCAAGCTATGTGAGCCTGTGTTCTCTTTGTGTCTGCCACGCAGAGATTCAGGGTCGTGGTTAGAGGCTGTAGAGCCGATGTGCTGTTGTGAATATCAAGGAGCTTCACCTCCAGTTTCATCTCAGCTCCTGTATGCAAGGCCACGATGGCTCTCATGAAAGAGCCTTGTATTTGTTCAAATGCCCAGGTAATTACTTGGTTGAAACAATGGTGTTTCTGTGCCCAGAGCGTAATGGGGTCAGTTTTTATGTGCCATAGCCTTGTGGGGTACTTCTCCCACTGTACAGTGACGGCTCAGCTAGAGTGCATCCCTCCAGGTAGATGAATGAGTTCACCTGCTGAGCATAATCCTTTAGCATTACTCACCCCAAAGACTGCAGAATGTTTCCAAAAGTGATTATTTTGTTCTTGTCAAAACCAATATTAAGTCATCCTTTCTGACAATAATTAGGCAACAGGTTTGGTTCCTTCTTAAAGTTGCTCCTTGTAGATGTCCGAATACCTGAGTGTGAGTCCTACCAGGAACTAGTGTGATTTTTGAAAAATTATTTAAATTTACTGACTCTCACTAACTGCATTTAGGAAATAGGGACGCCAACATCTACTCTGCAGCACCGTGAGGGTCAAATGACCTAAAGTACAGGAAATCCCATTGTCAATTATAAAGCACTATGCAAAAGCAAGTGTTTTTGTTATTGTTGTTGTCATTATAATAAAGTTGTGCTGTTACAATACAGTAGCTCTCAAGTGGGTTCCGTGGTGTAACAGTCCTGTGCCATGCTTCAGGGAAGAGGGGTCGGTAGTCGTGAAACATATTTGGAAAACATTGTATATATTCTCCCCCTAGAAATTTAAAAAAAAATGCATATTGGTATAATAAAGACTCTGAGAAGTCTCACAACCCATGCGTATATAGGCCTGTAGAATTTTAAAAAATATGACATTGGTTAATTCTGTAAAAAGATAGCATAAAGGAAGACATCGTCTCTTTTCTGGGGAGAGGAATTATTTAGGTAAAAATTCAAAAGCATGGTATAAGGACGTGGTCTTGACCTCCTCAGAGCTGGAATTGCATCCCCTACTGCAAATCAGAACAAGAGTTTCCACTTTGTCCTGGCTGCAGACGCCTGTGATGTTAGAGCTGGCCGGGACTTTAAAGAAGATGTAGAAAAGAGAAAATTGTGAATCAGAGAAGAGAAACGACTCGTTCCGGATGACATACTAGGTGGTTGTTGGTAACTGAGCCAGAGCTCAAAGGACGACACCTCCTAGCTCCTGGGCCGGCGTCTTTTCTCTCCTTCACCACCAGGGCACATGTTAGACACGGCCCTTCACGGGGCAGGAATGGCCTGGGTTCCACGTCACGCTTAGCTTTGAGGTGCCTGGTGAGATATGATCTTGGTTCCTGGAGGGAACAGATTTAGAGTGTTCCAGATCTAAGATTGTGTTGGGATCTCATGAGAAATAAAGGGCCTGAGTAGAAGCCATGGCAGGGACAGGGCAGCAGGAGCAGAACTGGAGGCAGACACCAGAGGGAGGAATATGGGGACAAGTCTCCCACTGGACTTAAGCACTTTATTCCTGCAATGAAACTTCACCAGAATCAGGAGTAGCACTGCTGTAGCTAAAACCTGCTTGCTTCTCATGAAAGATGTGCGTCTGGACGCCCAGACTTGCAATTTGTCAGAAAGCAAATTGACATTGAGTTTTAAGGGATGAGCCCCAAGAGTGATAAAAATAGCAGATGTTGCTGAGCGTTTGCTGGGTGTCAGGCACTGTGCTGAGTGCTTTCCACGGATCACCTCATTTCCCGCTCCTAGCAACCCTGTGGTGCAGCTCTGCTAATACCTCTTATCTCTGCACGAGGGGAGCTTTCCGTCCCCAGCTGCTAGTGGAACGCAGGAAGAAGCGGGGTGGGCATTCTGATGACTTTACTGGGTGATCCTGCTTGCAAAAATGAAACGAAAAAAACATGTGGGATTAGCCCGGGCTTCCTTCTATTTAACTTTCCCTGTGCCCGTTCCACTGTAGATAACCAACAACCAGACTGGACAGACCGTGTTTTCAGAGACCGTTATCACATCTGTGGGAGACGAGGAAGGCAAAAGGAGCCATGTAAGTTGTCACCTCCCCTGCACTCACACCCCAAGGAACGTACATGTTGGTTTAACCTGCCAGCGGTGACCCAGCCTGCAGACCATGGGCAGAGGGAGCTGCCTCTCATGCACCTGTCCCGAGAGTCCCCAGTGCTCACGTTTGTGAGCAGAGTGACGTAATCCGAAATGGAACGCCTCCATGCACTCGGCATCAGAAACAACAGAGAAATTAAATTCAGTTGTCATTTGCGTGGCCCCATCTCAGCTTTGAAGGGGGACCAGGCAAGTACCGGGTATACTCACTGGGACCCTGGTCACAGACCTGGTGCATCAGACGGTGAAATCCCCAAAGCCTCTGGGATGGCCTTTTGCACAGTCAGGGAGTTTGAGAGTGAGCACACCTTCCGCGGAGCCCAGAGGCGTAAAGGGAAAGGCAGTCCTTCTGCTCCAGGCTCTGGGCTCCGATCACCCTGATGGCTCCTGTCAGTGCCTGTCGGATTTTATAGAACGACAGAGTCCCAAAGTTGAAAGGAGTGTGATTTCACAGAAGGCAAACCTGGGCTCAGGTCTGGGATGTCCCAGTCAGAGTCACTAGTCTCCTATCTCCCAGGTCAGAGGTGACTCAGCTGTGCTTTATCTTCTCAAAGAGATGGCTGCTTCAGACACGCCTGCCTGTCGAGGCATGGACGAGGCAGCTATGACATGGACATGACCAGCGGGACAAATGTGCTTCCTTCGTGGAGGCTGCAGGGACCCAGCCTGTCTGTGCCCCGGTGGTTTATGCATCTCTGGCCTTCAGAGAGCATTGGGGATTTCCCCCCACCTCTTTTGGCCTTATTCCTGGGAGAGAACCACTATATTGATGATAGTTGGGAAGGTTGTGTTGTCTTGGTTGGTAGTAGATGGACTTTTTTTTTTTGCTTGTTTTTGGCACAGCACCCCAATGTTGGGAGCTGGCTGACACTGACTGCAGGCTGGGATCCGGTTGCTGTGTGTGAAGGTGGTAACCCACCACTCAAGGGGGTCTGGGGGTGGTGGGGAGGAACCGTGCAGTGAAATGGAGAGGGTGCTGGCTGTGGAGTCTGGAAGCCTCAGTTTGTCACCTACAGGCCGGGGCATCTTGGTTTCCCCATCTTCACGTGAGGGAACAGTGTCTACCATCTCTCCAAGCCTTGAAAGGACGAAGCCTATGAAACACAGAGAAGGTTAACTAAGGCCAGGAAGAAAGAGAGGCCAGCTTCCAAAGGTGGGAAGAGAGAGAGGGAAGCGAAACAAAAGCCAGCCAGCCAACCGCAGGATATGATTTTGGTTCCTAGAGGGAACAGATTTAGAGTGTTCCAGATCCAAGTCTGAGTTTGGGGCCTCAGGAGAAATAAAGGGCCTGTGTAGAAGCCATGGAATGGAAAGGGCAGGGGAAACAGAACTCACAGGGCTATGGATTAGGAAGAAAGCCTTTGTCTTCAAGTAAAAAAAAAAAGTTAGTCCATCATTGCATGATGGCACAGCTTTGCTCCTGGGAGGGCAGCAGCTACTGCGAGCACACCTGCACCTGCCGGAGGCCCAGGTGCACACACGGTTGCAACACGTGCATCCCATGCTCCCCCGACACCTCCCAAGGGAGGCAGCTGTGTCAGGTTTGGGCCTTGTGCTGGGGGGAACTGAGACCCCGAGAGTGGGGGCAGGTAAGAGACAAGATCTCGAAGATGCCAAGAGCATGCTTGGGGCAGGGACGGGTTGCTGCATGCCAGTGAGTTTGCCAACTTCCATGTCCCTGTGTGTGTCCACATGTGTGCCCATGTGTGTCCCTGCTTAAGGACTTGCTGGAAAGCTCAGAATCTCTACACCTGCCCATGCCGTCTCATATGGCCGTCGTGTGATGGAGCACAGGCCTTGGCACCCTTGTGCAGGGCATAACCTGAACCCTTGTGTACGACAGTCCAGAGGATGCAGGAGGTTGAAGGGTGCGGTAGATCCAAGAAACCCAGATGGCGGAGGCTCCCACCAAGGTTTTCTTGACTCCTGCTCAGACCCTTCGGATGTGAGCTCGCTGGGTTTCTCTATGAGAATAAATTCCATTTCGATTGGCTGGAAGGGGGACCTGGGGCATCTGGTGCTTGACTGGCCAGTGTTGGCAGATCCCACAGGGCTTTAGAGGACAGACTGGAGACTTTTCAAGCCCCCTGTGAAAGCAACGTCTTGTGGCAGAGATGGTGGTGCATGTGCTCACTGCAGAGACCCGCTTGTCGTCAGAGTGGCTTGCCAAGGGGCCAGGAAGCAAGATGTAGTTTCTCGTGCCCACAGAATTCTTCCACGCAACTACCCTTCCTTCCCGGGCTCCCCGTCGTCCTGGCACATTGAGCTAGGGCTCTGGCGTCTTCTTTACGGAGACATGGCGCTCCTTTTCCTGAGTAGGAATCCGTGAGGACTCGAGTGCCGTCAGAGGAATGCAAAGAGTCGCGCATTGTCACCACCATCCCATTCCCTCATTTGGGGATTTAATGATTTTTGCAGTTGGCTTTGAAATGCATCACACGCTGCAGAAACTTTCTCTTGAAGGGACAGGGAGATTTGCCATTCCAAAGGACAGAATCTTATGCCGTTCAAACCTTAAAATACTGTCAACAGGAGCTAAATTTTCAGGATTTAAAATTCCCAGATGAAATCAATTAAAAACAATCACCAAACACCCCACATTTTCCCTTCTTCAGATGCTGGAATGTGTATTAATATGTATGGTAACCCAAGGAGGCTCACGGAGAGCTGCAAACAGTAACACTATACGCCTGTCTAGAAACTGTGCGCAGCGTGTGCGAGGTCCTGGTCTGTTTTTACACTCAAATGTGAAAGGGGGCGAGGACACTGTGGCTTGTTATTTCACCTGAGTGCCTCGGCTGACGGGGATGTGGGCTGACGTCTTTGTGGTGAGGCTTTTGTGCCGCGTCCCCAGCCCGCCCCCTTCACGGGCCAGTGGGCAGACACACTGACGCTGCGCTGCTTTTGTGCAGGGGTTAGGACGATGGCGTCGCGTTGGAAGCTAGAGAATGGACCAGCCATTGTGCGTTAATAGGACGCTTTTATTTATAGAACTCTGTCCCCGCATAGGAAGAGTCTGGCCCAATTAGCCAAGGCGCCATTTTGAAGGGGCATGTTCTCCGGTTTCAATCCAGCTCACGCAGCTACTCAGCTTAGCAGGGCCTGCATTTGCTGTCTTTCTGGTTTCACATTAGAATATGCTATTAAAAAGCGAGTCCATTTGTTTTTTCACCTGAAAACACCTCACTGAAGCTACAGGTTCAGTTACGTACAACCAACCCCTAAGACCCTGGTTAAGACTTCTGAGGCCAGTAGATGGGCAAATTTCACTACCAGAAACTTCCAGATCATAGGGGTTTGAGTCACCCAGTGACTTCCTTGTTCCAGAGACTGACCGGTGCTGACGGTGCCCTTTTGACTGGAGACGTAGACTGAGGGCGGTGACCCTGGCATTCTCTACAAGTGTGAAACCAGGTGCCTTCCTTGTGAGAGTACTTTGTCTGCTGTTTGTGTTGGAGCCTGGGGACAGTGGGATGTTAAATGGTGGCCACCGTTTTGAAGGTTTTTTGTTTGTTTGCTTCCATGGAGCAGTAAGCGCCTCATCACTTCACAGCCCAGAGAGACCATGAGAACGTGCACAGGGAAAGTGCGCCGAATGGCCTCTTTCTCCCTCCAGCCTTGAGTTCTTCCCTGCCCCCAGCCCCTTCGTTCGTTCGTCTCAGAGTAGACAGGTCGGGGGACGCGGCTTTGTTTCCTCCCGCACCTGGTTTCTGTGTTGGATTCTATCCACTTAATGGGATGTCAGGGGGTGCCATGACGACACACCACTGGGGGGTAATTTTAACAGAATTGCACCAGGGGAGGGTGCACGCCCTCTAGAGGGACTTGATCAGGTTCCCAGAGGATCTGCCACCTGGGGAGTCCTGCTGGGTCCAGGGAGGCTGGGGTGGCCTAGTCCCAGGAAGTGCAGCCCTTCTTCTCTTCTGTCAGACTTGAGGCAGAAGGAAGACGTCTGAACTGGTGTGAAGCAGACCAGGGTTCAAACCGTGCCTTGACCCTTACAAACTCTGCCCTCTGTGACTCAGTTTCTTCAACTGTCAGATGGGACTAATAACCCCCCTTTGACAGGATAGAGCGCGTATCTAGTATGGCAAGGTTTATAAAAGCCCTTTGTGTGAGGTTCATTGTTACTGAAAAGTAATTAGAACTGGGTTCTAATTGGCTTCTCTGGTTCCTGGCAATCTTACTGCAGAAAGAATGAAGTCAGACTAGGGGCTGAGGACGTGCATAAGTCCTCCACAGGTCTCTGCCCTGGCATTAGCCTTGGGCTTGTCTCGTTCTGCAGCAGGCTGCCTCGCTCTCTGAGTAATGAGCTATGCCTGAGCTCTGTGCTCTAGGCACAAGGTTGACTCATCCTGCTGCTGTTTCTGTCCTCGCCTGTCCTATGCGTCTGGTTGGGTGTTGGGGTTTCAGGCAGGGGAAGCCTGGGCTGTAAGGAACAGCAGGGGAGTGGTGGTCGGGTGCTCACAAGTTCCAGGCGGGGGCCCTAGGGTGGCAGGGTGTAGCCTGGTTTCTGTAGAAGGAAACAGACTTCTTGTCCTAAGGGTGACGGCGTAGGCTTGTGTCAACGTCCAGCTCCACAGTCCAGTAACTGGTAGAAAAAAACATTAGAGGGGAAATTGAAGAACTCTGTATCATTCTGAGAGATGGGTAAATCGTCCCCAAATAAAAAAGTTGATATGGGTGAGCGATTTTTATGGGGTAGGCATTTCTTTTTGAACTATAACCTGGTATATTAAGTAGCACTCTCCTCAACCTAAACATCCTCCAAGAAGGAATTTATTAAATATAAATGATTCTATATCCCAAATCAAAATACTATGTTGTTAACCAATGAGTTTCATATAGGTTTCATATAAGTTGGTATAAAAGGTTGTCTTCAATAAAACGTTAAGTAAAAATAAAATTGCTGAGCAGTATATAATATATAAAATATACATATAAAGTATATAAAAATATCTCATTTTTAGTAAAAAGCATGCATTGAAAGCTTGACAAAATGTATATTAAATCATTAATAGATATCTCTGGAGGAATTTATGTTTGCAGAGAGTTTTTCTTTGTAGATTTTTACATTTTTTGAATATTTTTAAAACAATTTGGGATTATTTACAATTTTGATATAAACATCTAGCTATCTATATTTTTGAACAATTTTGCAAGCATTTTCACTGTGTAAATCCTAGAAATTAAATTGCTAAGTCAAAGAGTGTGCATATCTAAAATTTTGAAAGATAACTGCCAAGTTTTCCACCAGAAAGTTTGTATTCATTTTGTTCTTAGCAGCAGTTTCTGAGGCTGCATTTCACCAACTCTCACCTACGGTGGGTGTTAGAGTGGGTGATTATCTGATAGGCAAGGAAAAAAGATATCTTCTTTCTGTTTCTATTTCTTTGATTATTAGGTCAAGGACATGGCTGTTTGAGAATTGTACGTTGTAGCCAAGCAGAGTCCTCCTCAAATTTATCACCTCCCTACCTCTCTCTGTCAGGGAGAAAGGTCAGCTTTGCATTCCAGGCTGTTCCCAAGGCCAAACACCATCTGCTCCAGCGTGGGGCAGATTAGGGAGGTGGGAAGTCCCAACAGGAACATCTGAGTGCTGAGTGTCTCTGCCAGGCAGCTGATGGGGTGAGTCACAGAGTGGGGTACGTGATGGTGACGGGCAGGCTACTGCCACCACCCCTGCAAATACGAACAAGGTTGAGATAACTTCTCGTAGGAGAAGCACTTCAGCGGGGTATTAACAGCCTGGGCACAGGAAGTCCAGTCCCATGGCAACTCTACTGCTTATTAGCCATGTGACTCTAAGTTCTCTAACTGCTGTAAGCCTTAGTTCTCCCACATGTAAAACGAGGATAATAAAAGTGCCATACGGTGCCCGGATCTCAAGAGAAGAAGTCAGTACATGTCAGCCATTTGTTTTTATGATTTGATAACTCCCAGTCCATGGCTATCCAAATTCCTGATATTAATTATTCAACTCATTCATTTATTTGCACATTCTTTGAGCACTTACTACATTTCTGGCAGGTAAGTGTAAGTGGTACTCTAACATGAGAGAGCACCCAGGCTAGTACTGGACCAAAATACTAAACGATACTTACAATATGATGTATTTTGATGCAAAGGTTGCACAGGGCATTGCCGGGGCATGACACAGGGGCCAGATCAGGTAGCCAGGGAAGACTTTGTTCTTGGGTCGCTCACGTTTCTGCTCATTTTATTTAAGCAAAGGCATTAATTGCCCCTTTGTTCCAGGCTGTCTTTTCAAGGATTTTGTATAGCCAATATGATAGCCTTGGAAGACAGAGATGGCACTCCTCCCATGGCAGAGGCAGGTTTGCTTGCAGTCCTTATCAAAGGTTTGGATTCTCTTGGCTTGGGATTACTTAGATGTGATGCAAACCTGCTACACATGTAGCATCCACCTGAGCTCCTGTGGCACATGTGGAACTTGGGGAGCAAGGGGAACTGACACAGAGACACGAAGGTCATGCCACTTCTGTGCTGCCAGAATAAAGTCCTTCGTCTCTGACCCAGAAGTCTCATGTCTTCTGCTAGCATCCATGGAGTTGTTGCAGGCTTACTTGTTATCTTGCAGGTAGAGTAAGGAGAATCTCAGGCCCTTCACACTTCTTGACATACTCCCTGGAAGAGGTGGTGGTGGAGCTGTATTTTAAATGATGTCTAGGAATTCTCAGTGGTGGGAAAGAAGGGCATTACTTGCAGAAGCATTTCTTGTTCAAAGTCAAGGAGGTATGTGGAAAGAAGAACATGTTAGAGGAACACTAAATATAACAGTGTAGAATGCTAGAGCTCAAGTTTTGCTTGGGGAGCAGCCGATGAAGCTGGGGAGAGGCAGGAATGAGAACAGGAAGGCTTTTGAGAGCCCAGCCAAGGAGTTGGGAATCCGTGCTGAGTTAGGAGTACACCCCGCATCTGCAGTGCTTTACCGTGCCCTGTACTGTATACTGTAATGAGACTCCATGCGATCCCCAGAGGAAAGAGCCAAGAAGATGTGGTTTGGATCGTAGAGACATTGGTGGGGACAGGGCTTTTCTTAATTCTGCTGACACTGGAGGCTTGAGTCCCCTCTGGACAGCAAAGCCTTGTGCCCTGCAAAAAGCCTGGCTTCGGGCCTTGAAATCTGGAAGCTTTTATTATATTTAGAAATAGAGCAGTCTGTTTTTGCTTGGTGCCAGTAGACAGGCCAGATAAGTGACAGTGATTGAACTTGAGATCTCATTAGACTGATGGCATTAGCTGCAGAACAAACTGATTTCTGTGGCCTCTGAGTTGCCCGAGTATGTCTGGGCCTGCACAGCTCCTCATGCAGGTGTGGGGCTATCCACTGCTGTCAGGACCTGGGGATTCTTCCAGACCGGCCTGGACACATCCACTGGTCTTTGCGTGCCAGCTGTCAGATATGTGGCCCTGTTCTTTCTTGCACTTTGGCATCATTCTGAAAAACTCACAAAGCACATGAATCCATTTTTGTTTGTTTTTGAAATAATACCAAGGGTCACAACATTCCCCAGTATTCCCTTATTTAGTCAGGAACAGTGCCAGGGATCTGACTAGCATCCCTTCACATAAGCCACATGGCAACCATGTTGTATGGCCCCATTTTACAGATGAAGTAACTGAGGTTCAGAGAAATTATACAACAGAACTAGTAGGTGGCTAAGTCAGTACTACAAGAAAAAAATAAAATGAAACACTAGGTCTTATTGATTCCAAAACTTCTCAAACCCATGTTCTTAATGGAACATTTTTTTAATTGTGATAAAATATATATAACATAAAAACATCTTAACAATTTTTAAGTGTACAGTTCAGCAGTGTTCAGTACCTTCACACTGTTTTGTGCAACCCATCTCCAGAACCCTTTTCATCTTGCAAATCTGAAACTATTAAACAACCATTAAACAACATTCCCCATTCCCCTCCTGCCCCCAGCCCTTAGCAACCCCTATTCTGCTGTCTGTCCCTGGGTAGTCAAAATCATGTGAGTGGAATCATACCCTATGTCTTTTTGTGACTGGTGTATTTCACTTCGTATAACATTCTCAAGGTTCATCCATGTTGTAGCATGTGTCAGAATCTCATTCCTTTTTAAGGCTGAATAATATTCCATTATAGGCATGTAAATGTACATGTATGATACACACACACATACACACATTTTGTTTATCCATTCATCGGTCAATGGACCTTTGTGTTGCTTCCACCTTCCGGCTATTGTGAATAATGCTGCTATGAACATGGGTGTGTGAATATCTTTTTGAGGCCCTGCTCTCAACTCTTTGGATATGTACTCAGAAGTAGAATTGCTAGATCATACGGTCATTTCATTTTTAATTTTTTGAGGAACCACCACACTGTTTTCCATAGCGGCTGCGCCATTTTACATTCCCACCAGCAGTGCAGAAGGTGGAACATTTTTTTAACCTTCCAGTTTTCATGACTGTGGGCACTAGAGCACACGAGGGCCCAGTTTGAGCCAAAAGACTATCTAAAAACTGCTGGTCTCTGCTGCCCTAGGATAAGGCAGTGCCTTCCCCCACGCTGGTTCCAGAGGTTGCCTCTGCAGTGTGGCAGCCCCAACCTCAGGGCTGTTTTGGAGGCATAACTGATGCCACTGACCAGAGTGTGTCACCCCAGGCCCCTGGCCTCTAGCTGATGTGCAGAAAACTTCCCCCAGGACTGGGTGGACGCAGGCTCATGGTGCATCTTGGAGATTATCGTCTCTAGGTTCCAGAGATGTGATTTTCTTGACCATTCAGGTCTACACCTGCTCCATGCCCTCCTTCATCAGACCCACCCCTAACCCCAGGGTCTCCTGAAAGAGTCCCCAGAGGCTCAAAGGGCCTCTCGCCAGACTCCTGGGGGCTCAGGCCTCCAAGGAGAAGGTTTTGTGGTGGTTGTTTCTAATTCCCTCAGTGGTAGAGAGGGCATCATGGGAGGTAGGCCAGGGAACAGTGCCTGGCAGGGTCCTCTGCCAGAGTCAGAGGCAGGGACAGGGGAAGGGAACTGAATCAGGAGGGGGCTGAGGGACGCAGAAGGACACATTTAACGCTTTCAGGGAATTCAGTTGCACTCCACATCTGATAAGCTGAGCTGGTCTCCCAAATTAGGCAGGAAACCTCTACTCTGGGTCACATCTCCTGTGGACTGTAGGAAAAATGAAGGATGGAGATTGAGTTATTTAAATGTGTGCGCATATCTCATTTCGCTGTAGACCTACTGTCAGTTTCATTTTGACATCCACCTCCTGGAAAAGAAAGAATAATCAAGTTATTTGGGTATGTTTTAGGGGAGCATAGTGGGGTAGAATCTGGAATCCAAACTGCCGCAGGTTGGAATATCTGAGCAGCTTCCCACACAGCTCTGGGCACTGGTTCCTGCTCTGTGAAAGGAGGATTTAGTGACTGTCCGAGAAGGTTGTTGTAGAAGTAGGAGGCAATGTATGGAAAATATCTGGCACTTAATAGATGCTGAATAAGTATAAATTCTCCTTTCTGACCTAATTTCCTGGACTCCTTGAGGAAGGAAGCGGTAGGTTACTGAATATGGGGTGATAAATCAGTAAATGTATTTATTTTGTTCTAAGGTTGCTTTCAACACAATAACTGAGAAGGTTTCTGAAAGGGGATGGTGGCTAAGACCAAGCAAATGAAAAAGCTGTTGTGTATGAAGACAGGCCTTTGTGCCAAAGATAAAGTAAAGCAATTTTTCACTAAGTCATATAATTATAAAAGCAATAGGATTCAGAGGATTTGTTAAGTTCTCAAGACCAGGAATGAAAATATGAGGTACTAACACCTCCATCCCCCCACTGCTTTGCCTGTGGCAGACATTGCTAATCAATCACAGAGTTATTTCCTTGTGAGCCCAGACAGAGTCTCAGCACTGAAGGCAGCACAGCACTTCCAGCAGCCACTGGCAACCACTTAGAAAGGACTGTGCTTGAAACCCCATTCACCTCTGTTCCACACCAAACCTCCCATTCTATGGATGAGAAAACAAATGGGAGGATATAATTTTTCTCCAAATCATGCAGCAGTCAGATCTGGGACCTCATTCTCAGTTCAGTGTACACTGTGGACCTGGAGGTTCCTGTTGCAGGAAGCAGGGTCTCAGTGGCCCTATTTTTCTCACATCTCAGAGGATTAACTATAGGGAAGATGGGCTGCCTAATGCTGAGAAAGATGGTGAAAATTGATGGGACAAGGGTTTCCTCAGGCTTGGGGAGAAAAACCAGAAGTTCGTAAAGAATTGTGTAAGGATTGTGAGCTCTAGGAAGGCAAGGACTTTGTCCTGTGTCATCTCTGTATCCCTGTGATTGTGCTTGACACGAGGTAGGCATCAGTAATTGAATGAACACGTTAAATAGGTAAGAGCTGTAGGACCCCAGTGTACATTGAGGAATATAAACAGAAGTAAAATTTCATGAGGATAAGATTCAGTAAAGAGCTGTAAGTATGTAAATGAGTCTAATTTGTTTGACAAACAAGCCTCTCTATGTTTTTCTTGCCTTCATTCATCTACATTATTGAACAGCGTTTGTTGGGCTACATACTGGGTGTTTTACATGTTTTATTTTCTAATCCTTATGATACTATGAAGTAGATATTATTTTACATATGTGGGAACTGGAGTTTAGAGAAGTTAAATTCCAAAAGTCATGGCAGATGGTTAAATGGTAGAACTGGAATATGAACCCAGATAGAAATTTCGACCATTTCAATAAAAAGATATATTTCTGATAGAAAAAGTCATGGGAGCTTGCAGCCATAATTTTGGGGTGGTTTTGATCATAAACCTTCCACCACTTGGTTACAACTTGTATCATTTATACCAAGAGTCATTGAACAATCCCCACCCCAAAAGCCTGAAATAGGAGACCAAAATCACAAAAGGACAACTTTGTGGCAATGGACACAAGGGTCTTCCCCTCCCAGGGAGGGCAGAGCCCCTTGGGGTCAGGGGAGGATGGTTAGGGAACTGTGGAATCTAATAACCCACTTTTTTTTGTTCTTACCACTGACTGGTGTCAGATTTGCTGCCACTGAAGAGGAACATTCTAAACCACCACCGAGGAACATTTTAAGTGGGTGGCATGCTCGCATGTCTGAAGAGGGTGGCCACTGACACATTTTAATGATGTGATGTGGAAAATACAGCCACAGGGAAAACAGCTTGAATTTTCCATAGTCTCGTAATTCAGGGCCTCTGAGAAGAGGAAGCAGGTACAAAAGGCAGAGGGAGTAGTGGTTAGGATGGAAAAACATCCTGGCTCGAAGATGGAGGAAGCCTGCTCCCCGGGCCAGGGGGTCCCCAGGTGGGCAGAGGCCAGCAGACTCCATCTTCTCAAACCTGGGAAGCAGCAGAACTTAGGCTCAGCCCCACATGTACAGGTTTCCCCACCCCGTAGCCTTTGCTGTTTCCATTGCTTCTGGGGTCCTGTTTTTCCTGGTGATGTCTGTGGGGACCTCCTTCCCCAGAGAGAGCACGTGTGCTGTGGCAGAAAGGCCAAGTCAAAGGCCAGTAGTCATATTCGGTGCCTACCCTGGGCACGGCTGCTCCTGCCCCCTCCCCACACCTCCCCCAGCTTTGCTGGGATTTGGAGGATGAGAAAAGGAAAGAGAACTAATACTCTTGAGCTCCTACTGTATGCTAGGTGTTGTGTGACCATTTCATGGAAGCTGTTTTCCTTTATTCTTACCGAACCCACCTATAGCAGGGGATACCAGCCCGTGTTAAAGATAAAGAGTGAGGCCAGGCGCAGTGGCTCACGTCTGTAATCCCAGCCTTCTGGGAGGAAAGGTGGGAGGATTGCTTGAGCTCAGGCATTTAAGGCAGTAGTGAGCTGTGATGACGCCACTGCACTCTAGCCTGGGCGACAGAACTAGACCCTATCTCTAAAAAAGAAAAGATAAGGAATTAAAGCACAGAGTGACTTGCCAAGGTCACCCAGCTAGTAAACAGCAGAGTTGGGATTTGGAAATAAGTCTGCTTACTCCAAAGCCTAGACTCTTAGTGCACAGCGCTACCTTACAAAAAGACCAAATGGCTGGCACATGCCGTGATATGTGGGTATGGTTATCATCCTTCATTCTTTTTAGCCACATAACTGGTCAGGTTTTATCATTCCCATTTTACAGATAAGGAAACTGTGGCCCAGTGCAGTTAAATGACTTACCCAGGCTTGCCCGGGAACAACGGGAAGCAGACTTGGGGAGCTCACCGTGGGGGCAGTGGGTCCTTGCAGAGCCCTCGGGCTGGGTCTCGCTGGGAGAGCCAGGGCAGCCCCCGAGACGTGGCTGTGTTCCTCGGTGCCAGCACACAGGAACCCACCAGCCACACTGGGGCCGCTATGAGGATGGGTGGCTCCCAGGGTGTCTGGGGCAGGAATGCTGGGTGTGCGCAGACCACCTTCCCCAGGCCATCTGCACACGGCCTCCCCCTTGAAGCTGAAGCTCCCCGTGTTCCCTGCCATCCCACGATGGTGAAGCAAAATCTGATGTGGCCACTTATGAGCAAAATGAGGTCAAAGCATATGTTTTTTTCATGACTGAAACATATTAAGGCTTTTTCCAGGCTCATTAGCTGAAATGATTCACTTGAAAGGTTTAAAAAATTCCAGAAGACTCTCTTTTGTCCTCACTGTGGAAGAACATTGTGGGGAGAGAAAAAATAATGTCTCAGGGCAGGGAAGAGGTGGGAAGGAGGAGATGGGAAGCTGGAGGCACGGTAGAGGCCCAGGGGCAATGCCAGGTACCCCTGGCCCCCACCCCCTGCCAGCGTGCTGGGGAAGTGACTTTTTCTGCCCATGGGAAAACAACCTTGCTTTTGTTTTGTGTTGCTTTAAATTTTCTTCATCCTTTCCTATTCTTTTTTTAAAGGCAATTAAGGGAATTCTTTGAGCCGTATTTTTAAAAGAGGCTGATGGATTGGAGGCACTAAGGGCAGTGGTTCTTAATCTTGGGTGTACATCAGGATTATCTTCCTAATCTGGCTAGAACTCATGAGAAGAGACATGCATCTTTATTTTCACTTACTTTTAAATTAAATTGAACACTTTCTTCCATCTTAAATGTAGACAACTATAGTGTTATTAGCAGTGCCTTTGTGCCAATAGCAATCGCAAATATTTTTGTATTATTACTGTTGTTGCATATATCTTGAAATAGCATTTATATTCATCACCACTTAGAAATTAAGATAGTTGTCAGACCTGCCACTGAATCTTGCTATATAGTCTATTGATAAAGAAACCCATAAAATACTATATCTCAAAATATTTTGATAACTGTATTTCAGTGCAACCATTTTCCTTTGTAATGCTGTTTTCCTTTATTCATCTAAATGTGTTATTCTGAGAAGGGGTTTGCAAGCTTCATCAGGCTGCCAAAGTGGTCCATGGCACAAAAAATGTTAAGACATCTTATTTTAAAAAGGCCAGTGGCGTGGCTCACGCCTGTAATCCTAGCACTCTGGGAGGCTGAAGCGGGCGGATTGTTTGAGCTCAGGAGTTCGAGACCAGCCTGAGCAAGAGCGAGACCCCGTCTCTACTAAAAAAAATAGAAAGAAATGATCTGGACAACTAAAAATATATAGAAAAAATTAGCCGGGCAAGGTGGCACATGCCTGTAGTCCCAGCTACTCAGGAGGCTGAGGCAGGAGGATCGCTTGAGCCCAGGAGTTTGAGGTTGCTGTGAGCTAGGCTGACGCCACGGCACTCACTCTAGCCAGGGCAACAGAGTGAGACTATGTTCCCCCCCCCCAAAAAAAAAAAGGCCAGTGTCCAGTGTCTGCACAGGGCCTATTGGTCACTCAGGTATGGACATGGCCTTGCAGGCAGCAGGAGGTTGTTGAAGGGCTCTGTCTGTTGCACGTGCTGGAGTGGAAGCCCCACTCTTGTAGGTGAGGCTTGACCCCTGTTTCCCCAAGTCACGCCAGCCTCTCTGTTCAGGTGGTTTGAATCTTAAGGACTGTGAAGAACCATTTGCAGGAAACTGAAATTTGAAAAAATTCTGATCACCAGTATTGTGGGGAATCTTGAAAATGCTGGGGTTGGGGTCCATCTCAGATGTAGGAGTCCCCTGTTCGACGCCAGTGTAAGTAGCCTGGCTGGGGAGCCCGAACAGACTCCTGCTGCTTGCGACAGCAGTGAGGGTCAGTCTTCCTCTGAGACGGCCCAGACTTTGGCTGCAGCTTGGCAGCCTGAGCTGCTTGGTGACATGTCCTCTGGTTCCCTTCCCCCGCTGCGGTCTGTCTCCCCACAGCTCAGCCCGAGGACACAGACATGACATCCGGGGGAGATGTCTGATGTGTCGGGAGGGATCACATCCCCCCGCCCCTGGAACCTTGTTCTTCCTTAGAGAAGATGTCACCTGCCCTACGGAAGGCTCCAGCCTCAAGCCTTTGGGATGGACAAAGAAGAAAGATGATCGAGTCCACAAGCCTAGGGACTGAGTCTCAGAAGTGCTGTCCCTGAGGAACTAGGTACTGTCTGAGCACCATCTCCCAGCGCTCAGAGTCGGGAGGGACATGGCACATTTATGACTTCCTTCCCAGGGCAAAGGAAAACCAGTCGTAAGAGCCGGGGTCAGGCCGAGTCAGCTCACTGACGCGTACAAGCAGAGTAAACAAGAAACCGACTGAGTAAACACAGAGAAGCTCCGTCACCCCCAAGGCTGCAGCCGAAATGAGGCCGAGCAGCGAGGGCCCTCAGACCCTGCTCAGCTGTTGTAGTTACTGAGACGCATGCGCAGCTGCTTCCACCCTGTCCCCGGGGCTTGCCCTAGTCCTCATCTTCAGCCCCCGCCAGGAATCGCACAACCAGTCACGTGAACGGTGCCCACTGAGCCCGGTGCAGGTGAACCATGTGACTGCGCCGGAACCTGGGCCCGTTCGCTGCTGTGCGCGAGGGCAAGGTGATTTCACTGGGGCCTGTGGAAGGTGTTTTCTGAGGGAGGGGACACAAGCCGTGGCCACCCCAGGAGGCCCTGCCTGGACCCCACACACTGTAGTCCTGTTGGGACATTGCCTGACTTGTGCCCGAGGCCTGGCCCGGGTGTCCCCTCGTCCATGGAGGTGTAAAGGACCCCGCTGCTGTGGCCGTAGCTCTCCTGCCCTCCGGGGCTGGACAATATCTGGGGCAGATGCTAGCACTGCAGGGCCCTCCACTCTGGGTGTGTCACAGAAGCAGCTGAGGCCTGTGGGACTAGAGGCGAGGATGTCAGCCACACAGCCGCTTTCACCCTAAACTGGAAAAGGAGGAGGAAGGGGATGGAGATTCGCTGCAGGTGACTGAGCGCGTGGTGAGAGTCCAGAGAGTGGAGCAGGTGCAGCCCTTCAGACCTCTGCCACGTGGCGGCTCGTGGGAAACGTCCCTGCTGTGGCTTCCTGGAGTGTGGCAGCCCAGACCGTTCTCTCCTAGGAGGGTCCATCGACTCCCCTACGAGGGCCTGTCAGTCCCCCAGACGTGTCTCCTCCTGTGTTTCCTTCTGGGCGGGGAGGGCTGTCACCATGCCCCCGACACATCATGGTCAGGGAGCACTCGTGACTCCTCAGACCACCCTGGAGGACCCACGTCACTCCCATGATGACTTCTGATGTCCACCGTTCATTGCCCAGAACGTTTATTTTAAAGAGCTAAAGCATAAAGGCCCTCACCTTGGACTTGCAGCATCACAGGGTCAAGGCTGGGATTGGGGGGTGGTCTCCTCTGCTTAGCCCACCCAGGATCCCAGGGAGCAGCCCCAGCAGCTGACCCGGGGACTGGGACATCAGCAAGGATTGGTGTCATATGAAAAATCACTCAGGTTCATAGGATGCCAGCTCTGCCAGACCCTCGAACACTGAGGGGAGTAGCCTGGCCAAGGAAAGTAGCACAAACTTGTTTGGCCTGGAGAACAGCTAAGAAAGCTGGGGAGGCCCCAGCCTAGCCAAGGCCAGACAGGGTCCAAGTGGGGATGAAAATGTTCGTGAAATCAGCCACAGAGCTATGAAGTAAGCAAGCAGAGTGGCGTGGAGACAGCCTCCTCCCTCTAGACGACTGCCTGCTCTTGTGCTCCTAGTTCGCCCACCTGCAGGGGAGCAACCCCCCACCCCGCAGGCACTGGCAATACCTGCTGAGCCCTGAAGTCACCACCTTCACCACCTTCCTGCAGAGCAGGAAGGTTGGCAAGGCAGAGGCAAGTTTGGATGCACTGGGTTCTAGTTATCGGTTACCCCAAAATTTGGTGTAAAACAAGCATTTATTATGCTCCTGGATTCCTTGGGTTAGGAATTTGGACAAGATAACATTGAGATGGTTTGTCTCTGCTCCAAAAGGTCTGAGACCTCAGACTTGATGACAGGGGGGTGACTCAGTGGCCAAGGCTGGAGCCATCGAGAGGCTCTTTTCATCATGCTCCCAGCTGTTGCCTGGAGCCTTAGCCGGTGCTGCCGGCCTCCCCATGGAGCCTGGACTTCCTCATGGCATGGTGGCTCGGTTCTGAGGGCAAGCATCTGACGATGGAAAGAACGAAATGGAAGCTATATTACCTCTTATGTCCTAGGCTCGAAGTCCTACAGCGTTACTTTCTCCACACTCAATTCGTTAGAAGTGAGTCACTAGAGCCCAAACGCCCTCCTGGGGTGTGGATGGATGGTTGAGCGGTGGGTACGCTGACTTCCAATCCCCTCCTCTTTCCTGTTTCTAGAAACGGTCCCTGGGTCCACAGGTGTTGTAAGTGCTGTGGGTGGAGAAGAGGCCAGTGATTGAAGTGAAGGTCTGAGGGCATGTCCCGCCTTGGGTCATCTGGAAACACCAGTGACCAACCAGCCACGGGTCACCTTGACTGCTGCTGGACGGGGCCTCCCCTCAGGGAGAAAAGCCAATAGTGGACACCCACCACCCTCCCAACCTGAATCTTGGCATTCCCAGCATGAGTCCTGGTGAACCTTATAAACACCTGTTGATGCTTTGAGCCCAAACATTGCTCTCTCCATCAGCTGGGCTGGATACCAGGGCTGGGAGAGCAGCACGCAGAGAGGCGGTCACTGCCCCGTGGGGAGAGTCAGGGAAGGCTTCACTGGGGAGGAGACGTTTGTGCTGCTCCTTAAAGATGAATTCCACAGACCCAGAGAAGTAAGGGCATTCTAGAAGCATGGACCAAAATTTGGGTCCTGGGGAGGTGAGAAAAACCAGGCTGGAAAGCAGGTTGGGAACTGACCCTTAAGAACCCCGTGTGCCGTGCAGAGTGTGGACTCCAGGTCATGGTTGAGGGGGAAGGTAGAGACAGTCATTTGCAAGGTAGAATATCCTCAGGGTATAGTCTTGTGGGACTCACAATCTTGGAGAATTTGCTAGAGTTCAGGACCCTTGACCCTACAGATCCAGAAACTGGACATTCTCAGCCCTCTCGCTAACTAAATTCAGACTTCACTAATGTATAAACCAAAAGGCCAGGTTATTAATTTGGGGAGGAGCATCTCTTTCCGGTGGCAGGAGTGTTGGGACATCATCCAGGACACCCGCTGTCTGGTGTCTGTGTCCTGGAGGGGCAAGGTTGGTTGTCTGAAGGTTGCTGGTGGGTGAGGATTAAAGCCAAGAGAGGTCAAGATTACCGAGGGCCGTGCCGTGGGTTCCAGGCGCTCCCCGGTGCCTGACCTCCAGGCCCCTACCCCGTCACTCACTCCCAGCTTGTCACATTGTTTTATTCCGCCAGAATCACACAGGCAGGCTGACATTCCCAGGGCCTGGAAGGAGGGCTGTCTCCTCCCATTATGTGTTGATTGAGTTATTCCAACCCTCAGCCTTCTCGAGGCCCCTGAGCAGCTTTCAGAGCAATTATGGTCAGGGACATGCGTAATCAGGTTTGGGTTCTAGGCAGATAACGGGCTGGGCAGGGGAGTCTGGGGAGAGGGAGACAGGCTGGGCTGGGGACTCTTGGCTGCCACACTGTGCTGAGAATGATGGCCATGAGGCAGAGGTGGGGACCCCCTTCCCTACCTGGGAGGAAACTCCGTGAGAGTGAGCCCCAAACCACCAAAGCACCTCCCCGCCGACCTCGCTGCCCTAGCAGGCGCTGGGCAGAAACAGCTCTCTCAGGAGGGGAGTCGGAAAGGAGTGAAGCCAGCTCCGTTTCTCTCTGCCACTCAGCCTCTTCTCCTGGGATCCAGGTCCGGATTCAGTTCCTGGGAACCTGGCGAGAACCTGGCTCTGGGCCAGTCACCGGAAGCATTTCTCCTGGAGTCACATGGCCGTGGCTGCCCGGTACTGCACCCAGGCACTGTGGGCCAGGCTGGAGCAACCAGAAGGCCTATGGGTCTCAAACCTCAGAAACGGCAACAGCTGCGAGGGGCTGCTCTGGCCAAGGCACTGCCCGGCCCAGCCCCCACGTCCCTGACACACGGGGAGTGCGGTTGGGGCTCCTTGAGGGTAGGGAGCACAAGCCGCAGCCCTAAGTGGATGGGAGAAGACGAGCTGCCAGGGAGACGTCGGGGGTTCTCACTCTTATGATTTGCACCTTTTGCTGTATCGGGGAGTCTGCCCCCAACTCCTGCAGCTGCTCTTTTTACCACGCATGGGACACTCAGCCAGGGGCATTTTCCTGAATCCTGACCCCCATTTGCTGTCTGGGTTCACATCCCAGCTCCACCACTCAGGGGCTGTGTGACTTTGGCAAGTTCCTTAGACTCTCTGTGCCTCAGTTTCCTCATTTGTCAAATAGAAAGGAATAACCGCAGTCCTTCCTCAGTGGATCGTTTTGAAGATTACCTGAATGAACGCTTAGGACGTGGGCCAGCGCTGGCATATAGGAAACATAATACAAATGCTGGCTGCTGTGACTCTGACCATCGCGTTACAATCACTGTCCTCATACAGAATGCAGGGGCCTTTTCTCCTCGTGCAGAAGCGGCAGCTGCACACAGAGCCCCTGTAGACAGGCCGGATCTGGGGCGGCAGAGGGTGGGCAGCACCTCCTGGCCTCCTCCCCCGAACACTGAGGGCCAAGGTCAGGGCTCCCTGATGCCCTTGCTGGCTTACCTTCCTGGACGTCCCTCTTCCTGTGGCCACTGGCCCTCCCCTCCTCCTGCCCTGCCCAAGGCACACACCTGTTCAATTATGCCCTGTGGAGCAGGTTGGCAGATAATATACAAGGCTCCCTGAATAACACTAAGATAATTTTTAGTATCAGTCTGTCCCATGCAATAATCGGAGCATACTATACTAAAATATTATTCATTGTTTATCTGAAGTTCAAACTTCACTGGGTGTCCTGTGATTTTATTCGCTAAATCTAGCAATCTTACTTGAAGGCCTCCAAACTAAGGGGTCCCATGCAGCTGAGAACACAGAGACGTCGAGGCAGGGCAGGACTGGGTCCTTCCGTGTGCTGGGAGACCCGGGAGCACTGCGGGGTGGGGCGCTGTGACATTGCTGACGCTTGGGGGCCTGAAGTCCCCATATTCTGCATATGGAGCGCTAACCGTGTACTAGGTGTGTCTGGGGAAGGACAGACACAGGCCAGGCCCAGGGAATTCCACGTGCCTTTGGAAT
Organism: Propithecus coquereli; assembly: GCF_000956105.1. Classification (NCBI taxonomy): domain Eukaryota; kingdom Metazoa; phylum Chordata; class Mammalia; order Primates; family Indriidae; genus Propithecus; species Propithecus coquereli. The sequence goes on from NW_012150174.1 coordinate 7,717,781, forward strand.
GGGGGTGGGGGCTGTGCAGACCCAAAGACCCCGGAAAAGCACTGATGGGTAGAGAGGGCTTTCTCCACTGATTCTAACCCAGGCTGGGTGACAGGCGCTCAGTTGACTTGGAAACATGGAGTTTCCTTTGGAATTAAATGAGGGTTTAAGTTCTCCAGAGGAAACGGCACTCAGGCTGAAAGAATGTGTTGGGAAGTTCTGTGAGTGGGGCTGGCTCTCTGTGGCCTGGCAGCAGGACAAGATCCCTGGAGGAGGGAACAAATTTTTCCAGGGGCTGATGGAGAGAGGAGGCCCCCAGAGGAGCCCTGGCTCTGGGCGCTGTGTATATGGGAGAGAAGGAGAGAAAGAACTCCAGGACGGTTTCTCGAGTGATCCAGGCGCAACAGGCACTGAAGGGTTAGGGGCAGGCATTCTCCATGTCTTGGTGCCCAGCCCAGCCAGAGAGTGCGTTTTCCTCTTTCCTGGGCTGTGTGCGTGACTTGGGGAAGAAAGAAGCATTGGCTAGGGCAGCCCCCGGTGGCCCAGGCTTTTGCAGGCACTTGCACTTCAGGATAATAATAGCTGGCTCCCGCCTGGATCTTTCCACGGGGCAGTCTCTGCAGCGTGGGTCAGGCCAGAACCCCTCGGTGAGGTCTGGGCCTCCGCCATGCCGAGCAGGCTGGAAGTTTCCAGTGCGGCATCCAGGAAAGGCCGAGGCGCCCTGCTGTGCTCCAGACAATGTGTGTTCTACTGGCTCCTCTGATCGGCCTGGTTTTAAGATCAAAAAAGGACTCCCAGGAATGGGGAAAACCTGACTTGGAAATTCCACAGAATAAACGGGTGGCTGCCTGCCGCCCTCCCTGAGGGCGCTGTTCCTAACCTCCAGTCACCGTGCCGAGGGCCAGCCTTGCGGACGCTGCCCTCTTGCAGAGGCACCGTGGTTACTTCATCCCCCAGCTGGCGCTTCGGTGCAGAACCGACCCTGCTCAGGACAGTGCCTGGGCGGAGCTGTCTTCCATACTGGGTCCAGGAGGGGACATTTGTTTATCTCAAAGATTGTACCATCAGCTCATCCTGGGCCTGGCACTACCACCCCGGCCCCTGGGCCAGGAAATGGTCACCCACAGACAACATGCCCCACCCAAACCCCCAGGGACTGGAGCACGTGCAGGGCTGGATGCCAGAGCCTGGGACTCCCTCGATGACCACGGGCTCAGCCAGGAAACCCTGCTCTGGTCCCTGTGGTTCAACCACCTTCAGAATGCACTGGGGCCTCCCTATGGGCCACCACCTGCCACCTTCCAGCAGGGAGATGCTGAAGGCTCAGGAACAAGCTGTGTGTGGCAGATCCAGGACAGAGGAGCTCGGTGGCACATTTGATGGGGAGGGATGCTCATTCGTTTCTCAGGGCTGCTGTAACAAGTACCACAAACAGGGTGACTTAGGAATTTGTCCCACAGCTCTGCAGGCTGGAAGTCCAAAGTCAGGTGTCCGCAGGCTTGCTTCCTTCTGAGGGCCGTCAGGGCAGGTGCGTTCCAGGCCTCCTCCTTGGCTTGTAGGTGGCATCTTCTCTCTGCGTCTCTCCACGTGGCCTTCCCTCCGTGTCCACGTTTCCCTTTTATACCAGGACAGCAGTCATACTGGGTCAGGGTCACCCTGATGACTCAGCTGAACTAATTGCATCTGCAGTGACCCTCTCTCCACATAAGGTCACATTCTGAGGTGCTGGGGGTTAGGACTTCAACATATGAATTTGGGGTGGGGGGACACAAATCCCTAACAGGGCATTTGGAGGCAACAGAGTACGGTGGGAAAAGCAAGCGATCGGTGGCTTTATTGCAGTGGGTCCATTGTACAGGGCGAGTTTGGCCCTGTTTCTTCTTGTCCTCTTGCTCCCCTTCCTCCTCCTGCCGATGGATGACAGACTAAGAAGTCCCTCACCAGGTGCCACCTGATATTGGGCTTCCCAGCCCCCAGAACTGTGAGCCAGCACCTCTGCTCATCGTAAATCACTGGGTCTCAGGCGTCCTATGCTAGCAGCACGAAATGGCCTAAGACCACGAACGACCCTCACAGGATGGCTGGGAGAAGCAGAAAGGGCCATGAAAGCTGGAAGCACGCACGGGCCAACAGTAGGCGCCCTGTCCTTCTCCAGCTGCAGCATGCAGAGCTCCGAGGGCAGGCGAGTTCTGGTGGGCGCAGGTCCCCGGGCCGCCATTCCACGTGCACTGGCCCTCACTTCTCGCCCTGAAGATGCACTGTCCAGAGCCGTGGGCTTGAGAGGAGCATGCAGAAAGCCCATGCAGCCTCCTCCTCTGGGTCTCCCGAGAACAAGGACATGCAGGACTCCTGAGGAGCGTGGAAGAGCCCAGTGCCCAGCCCACAGGAGGAAGGAGGTGCGGTGGCAGAGGGGCCCAGAGAAGCGGTGCGCCCACCGGCCCCACACACACACGCCTCTGAAAGACGCCAGTGGCTCGTTGTTCCCGCCCCTCTCCGAGTTTTGGCCTCTACATCCTCAGAGCCTCTCTCCTTTTATAAACTCTGAACTGGAAAATCAAAGACTCAGACAGCTCCTTTGCCATTTTCCACTATTTCACATTATTGTAGAAAGACTGGGGCAGTTTCCAGCCCCACAGCCCCGCCAGACCTATGCGTGTCCCCATCAGCATCCCGCCTGCCAGCTTTCTGAACTTTCTAAATATAGCTCCCTCCCCAGGCAGACAAAGACGGATCCCTGAATGGCCCTGGCCAGCTTCTGGGCGGCTTGTCAGATCCCCCAAACCACCCCCTGCACCCCGCAGGATGGGAGGGAGGAGTGGGGACAGGCAGGAGTGGCCGGCCTGGAAGGGAGCGCTGGAGCCCATGCAGCTGGCTTTTGTCGTCCAGCCATAGCGACATTTAGGCCCAGACACCCGGGGGTGTGGTCTTGGCCATGAGTTCCTGCCTCCGCCTCTGGGGACTTGTGGGGCCCAGGGCCCTGTCCCAGGCAGGCTCTGCTAAGCTGTGACTGAGGGAAAGGGGAGAAAAGGACGACCTCCCCAGGAGGAAATGGGAACAGCCTGTCTTTAGGGAAGAGCCCGACTCCGCTTCAGTCAAGCCAGGTGACTACGGCCGATTTCTCACCTTAAGTCAGTTTCTACGACTGTGAAGTGGGGATAAGAACCCCATTGAGGGAACTTGTGCCTGGTGATGGCACCAGCGGCCCTGCCATGCCTGGCCTCTGTGTCCAGGTGTGATGGGTTGCTGCCCCTGAAGGCAGGTGCTCTGCCAGGCGTTGCCTCGTGCTGTGCGGCGCTGGGTGAGGCCTGCACCCTGCCTCGGTGTAGGAGGAGTCCCTCTCCAGTCCCAGGGCCCTGCGAGGTACTTGCTCCTTCACAAAACACAACCTTGAGCCCAGAGCCCCCACAGCCTTTTAGAAGGGGAAGCAGCAGAGCCTTCCTTTCCTCTCCTTGGCCTCTTCAGATCTCAGCTCCTCAGCCATCGGGGCCCAGTTGGGTGCTGAGGCCCCTTTAAGACACTGGCCCAAATGTGGACATAACCCTTGAGCACAGGTAAGAACAACTGGAATTATTGAAAAGAATGAAACCTAGATTTCTGAGTTCCGGGCCTGGCTGTGCTTGGGGCACCAACCCACTCAGTTCGCTAAGGGTGGAGGCAGGTCCCCATCACCAGGAAAGGTGGTACCTGCTCCTACTGATTGGGGTCCTCAGGAGTGACCCTGTATGAACATCTGTACTGTACAGAAAGCCTAGTCTTCGTATAAGAGGCCACTCTGCCCCAGGACTTTGCTATTTGACACCCTCTGGACGTAGATAAGTCAAGATTAGATGTTCGGTCCCGAAGTGCTGACAGGGACAGAGATGTAGAGTTGTTGGTGGAAGCGTCAGGCCCCAGTTGTCATAAACTTGCCTCTCGGCTGACAAGCTGGTCCCCCCAGCAGGGGTGTGCCATGGGGGAAGGGGGCACTGGGTGGGTGGGGGAGCAGGTGCAAAGCTGTCTGCTGCCGTGGCCACCCTCACCGTGCACAAACTCGATGCCACAGCCCTGAGAAACATTCCCTGCTGTCATCATTGTTTTTAATAAAGGTTGAGTCAACAGCCCAAGTCGCACAACTCTTACGTGGCAAAACCAGGATTTAGTTTGTGCACCTTGGAGTCCCAAAGTTTCTAGTACGATCGCAATTTTTAAAAAGCGTGTCTGGAGTCTGCTGGGAATGACGGTTTCATGTCCCCACCTGGCGAGCTGCTGGGCTTTATTATAACAAAGGCCCCCGCTTCCTCGAGGGGATGTCGAGGAAAGAGCTCCATCAAAAACATGTCGGCAGAGGAAACCGGTAGCTTTAGTGTATTTAGATTCTTCAAAGGTCTTTGGCAAAGTTCCACACCAAAAAATTTTTCCATACTTAGAAAAAACTTAACTTTGCAGGGAATGCTTTGTCGTGCGCGGGAGCCTGTTTAGGGAAAGAAAGATCGTCCTAAGGCTCAACAAGTACTTTTCTTGATGGAGAATTGTAAACAGCAGGGTCTCACAGGGATTGATGCTGGATGGGTCTTAGCTCATATTTTTAATTAAAGATCTGGAAGAGGAAGTATATGGTGAAAATTCCAAGTCTACGAGGACTTTTGGGAAATGAGAAGCCAAATGAATGGAATGTGTATGTTTTTTGCTTTGGTTCCCAAATCGTGGCTAAGGATGAGCATTTTGTTAGCCACAGGGACCTGCAAGTGGTTTCAGCTACTCAACACGTATCTGTTGTGTGTCCACAGTGTGCCAGGCATGGTACTGGGCACAAGCATGTTATTTGGTATCATTCTGCTTTACAAAAGTGGGACGATACGGTTCTAACATGTTTGTCTGACTTTCCGATGTTTTGTAGACTCACTATGCAAAGAACGACTTCGTTCTTATGCACGTCTGCGTGGAGGCATTTCCCCATGAAATGACTGCACAATAATCAGTTCCCTCTTGTTGGACATTTCTGTTATTTCTGGATTACAACTAATATAACACTGTAGGCTTAAATATCCTTGTACTCAGATATTTGCACATATGGACAGGTGTTTCTGAGGACAGTCACCCAGAAATGACTGGGTCAGAGAACATATGCATTTAACTCTCAGGTAGATGTTGGTGAATTGCCTGCAAAAAACCCAACTTCAATTTTAGTTACCCCAAAGCATCTGGTGATGCTCATTTCTTCAGACCAACATTGGATATTATATCAGTTTCCTATTGATGCTGTAACAAATTACCACAAATTTAGTGGATTAAAACCACACAAATTTATCATCTCCCAGTTCCGGAGGTCAGAGGTCTGACATGAGGCTCGGTGGGCTAAAATCAAAGTGTGGGCAGAGCTGTGCTCCTTTCTGCAGGCTCTAGGCGAGATTCTGTTCCTTGGCCCGAGGCCCCCTTCTGTCCTCCAAGCCAAGGGCCAGTGGAGTCTCCACCACATCTCACGTGGCCTCACTCGAGACTGACTCTTCTCCTCCCTTTTCCATTTTTAAAGTCCCTCGTGCTTACAAGGCGCACCTGGATAAGCCAAGCTACTCTCCCTGCTTCAGGTCAGCTGATTAGCAAGCTTAGTTCCATCTGCGACTTGCTTTCTCCCCTTGCTGTGTAACGGCTTACCCACAGGTGCCTGGGGATAGGATGTGGGCATCTTTAGAGGGGCATTACTCTGCCCGCCACAGAGATGATCAACCTTTTTAACCTTTTCCATTCTAAGTGAACAAATGGTATTCTGCTCTTTTAAGCTGCATTTTCTTGATCATTTGTGAAATTGAATGTCTTTTTCTGAGTAGGCAAAGAAATTCTGTGGTTTTAAGTTGTCTGTTCAGACCTTGTGTCTGCCTTCCTGGGCTGCCTGTGATTCTGTGCCCAGCGGCCCTTCCTCCCTCCCGAATTCCAGCCCTCCCACTCCATTTTCTCGCTATTCTGCTTTGGAAGAAATGTCAGGAGGCTTCCGGCTGAGCTGCGCAGTCGCGGGCGTGGCGGGCTGAGACAAGGAGCGCCTTGTGACTTGCTCCAGCCCGGCGGCCTTCTCTTGCCATACGGGCTCCAGTTCTGACTCAGCCCCGTCATTGCACTCGGGCAGCCGGTCCACCCCACTCAGAGCCTCGGTTTTCTCATCCATAAAAACAGCAATGGTGTCATACCTGACATTTGAGGGTTGCTGAGAAAGTAACAGGAACAAAAGCTTCCACAGCTCCATTTGCGAGGGAGCGTCCTGGCTGTGAGCCACCAGCACCTGTGGGTGATCAGAGCAGTGGCAGAGTGGGGAGAGGGAACCCGGCAGCCGCCAGGCTGAGCTGGGTGGGGCTCTGGGGAGATGCGTAGAAGAGTAACATTAGGTTATTTCCTAGGGTATCAGACAATGGGACCTCCTTTGACACTTTTTGAGAAATTACAGTAAAGAGTTAAAGTGCTTTTCAATTATTCTGGCAGTCAGACTTTGCCTCTTCTGAAGCCCCTGTAGAGCACAGAGCGCCGTGTCCGGCGATGACTCACACACCAGGAAGCAGGGACGCCTTCGCCCTGGCCTCCTCCCATCGTCCTCCAGGGGGCTGTGGGAAGATGGTGTCTGATGGCACTGAGGGTCTTCCTAATGGGTCCTCCACTTGGTGAGCAGAGCACGACCCATGCTCTGGGGTGTGCCAGGTTACGGGGTGGCACCAGGGCTGGGGGTGCAACCGTGCTGTGCAGAGGCCAAGCCTGCAGCTGCCCTGAACCAAACACCAGTGCTGGCCAGAGGACACCCAGACCTGGACGCCAGCTACTTCCCGGTAATGTAGGTCACCTGGCTGGGGCCTCTCTGCTTCCAGCCCGCACAGGTGCTCTGAGCCTAGGCCTCGTTGGACCCTGTTCTCAGTCTTCCCTGTCTACACTGTCAGGCCTGTGGCTTCAGTTCACAGAGCAGAGGCAGGGACAGCGCTGGCCACTGAGGTCCAGGCCTGCCCACCCAGGCTTTTTTGGGTCGGGCTGCACACCTGCTTTCAGGATGGTGGATGCCCTGGGTCAGAGGGAGAAAGCAGGTCCTTCCCCTTCTGGAAGGTTTGCTGGGGCCTCTTTCTCACCTCTGGCTGCCACATCCAGAAGCCCTGAGCCCCTCGGCTCAAGGGCTAGGGTTGGAGAGTCCCTTTACCCTGAGCTATCACATTCTCTTGGGGAACCCCTTGGCCTCTGTGAGATGCCATTTCCGGCTGACAGCACAAAGAGGGCAGCTCCTACCTGCTGCCTGCCGGGAGGAGCAACCGAGTGAGACACAGACGCCAAGTCTGGCGTGGTGCTGGCACACAAAGGGGGCGATTGATGGCTGTCTTTGTCATGGCTTCCCCTCCTCTCCTGCCCTCCTTTCCCTGCTTGAAAGCAGCCGTTTCCCAGCCTGAGCCTGACAGCGCCTAGAGTGGAAGCAGCCCTGCCCCCACCAGTGACCGGTGACCCTGCAGGCCACATGCCCTCTGCCATGTCTCCCGCTCTGCGACTCGGCCTCGGGTGGGCAGAGTCTCTTCCCTCCCTCTCCCCTCCTCTCTAGCCTGGTCCAGGTGGCAGCCACAAGGGCGCATTCCAGCCACCCTCGTCTCATTTCAGAGCTGGCAGCAGCCTTTGCCTCTCAGCCAGGCCCCAGACCCAGGACCCTGAGGGGGGCTCCCTGTGGGGCAGGGCTGTGGGCTCTACAGCCCCTTCTGTCTTCACAGTCAGCAGAGCCCTGTGGGGCCTCCAGCCCTTCCTGTGCAGTCATGCGGCAGGCCCTCATTAGCACTTTTTATTAACTCCGTCTGCTCACACTGAAGACTGAGTCCCTGTGCTCCTGCCCCGGGTGTGGGTGGGGAAGGGCCGCGCACAGATGCCACGAATTGGTTGTGGGGTCCTGAGGCCCTGGGCCGCACGCACTGTGGAGGAGGCCCGCCCGGCCTGCAGGCGTCGGGGTGCTCAGGGGCCACTGACGTCCAAGTACTTTCCTGGTGATCCTGAGCGGGCCGTCAAGACCAGGGGCGGAGACGGCCTGGCCCTACCAGGGTGCTGGCTGCTGCTCTGCATCCCCCAGAACCATCCCTGAACCCCTGCACTGCATCCCCCGCCCTCCCCAGGAGTGCATCATTGACGAGGACTGTGGGCCCGGCAAGTACTGCCAGTTTGCCAGCTTCCAGTACACCTGCCAGCCCTGCCGGGCCCAGCAGACGGTGAGTATGCTCAGCGGCCCCCGGGTACAGCGTCGGGGTCATGGGGACCTGGGTGGGGCAGAAGGCCAGGGGCCCCAGGGGTCTCAGTTGGGCCTCCCGCAGTGATGGGGAGGGATCCCCAGAGAGCAGACTCCTGGAGTGAGCAGGAAGCCATCTGCAGACCTGAGGCCATGCTCACCCCACCCCTAGGTCTCTGGTCACTGCGTCTTCCTTGTGGGTGGCAGAGAAGGGGTAGAGGGGGGGAGGAGACCCTGCACCTGTCCCTTCCCTGGGGACGACCCATCCAGGTAGACAAACAGCAGTCCCCAAGGCAGGGAAAGTGCAGCCCACCCCTGGGGCTTTCTCCCAATGTGCCCAATAAGAGCAGGCAGGAGGGGGGCGCAGGAAGAGGCCAGACAGAGCGTCTCCCTCAAGGAGGTTTCACTGAGAAACATGAAGCCAGGGAAAAGGAGTTTCTCTCCACCCAACAGATGTGTTGGACAAAACCACATGGGCTCCCAGCTGTTTCTTAAGCTGCATAGAAAGACTCAGATACATAACTTCCCCCGAGTGCCATTTTTTCCAGCATTCTGACCCCCACATCTCACCAGCCACACTCCCACCTCCGCCCTCTTGACTTCCACTAGACGCCCCCCAGCCTTGGTCTCCTCTCTATGATGGGGGGCTGCAGGCTAGCCCACCTATAGCATCTTCAGGCTGGGCTGGGATGGGTTCCTGAGCACTGGGCTCTCATCTCTGCCCCCTGCTGTAGCTCTGCACCCGGGACAGCGAGTGCTGTGCAGACCAGCTGTGCGTCTGGGGTCACTGCACCAAAATGGCCAGCAGAGGCAGCAACGGGACCATCTGTGACAACCAGAGGGACTGCCAGCCTGGGCTGTGCTGTGCCTTCCAGAGAGGTGAGTGGGCTCCCCTTGGGTGCAGGAAAAGCCCTTCCCCAGCTCCACCAGACTGGGCCTCCTGGGCCATGTCCATGCCAACCACACGGGCGTGGGCTCCTGCCTCCAGGGCAGCTCCCAGCACCCACGCAGCACGTGCCCCACCATCCTGCTGCTGCCTCGGGAACCTTCCTGAAGGGTGGCTTTTCATTGCTTCCTTTGGGGCCTGCAGCAGCTCCTGTTGTCTCCCACTTTGTTCAGACCCCTCTGTCCGACTCACAAGGCCTCATCCAGCTCCAATTTACATGTCTTTCCTCTCCACTGCGCCTCGGCCCATCTGGGAATCTCACTGGCCCCAACTTTCCCCACCAAGCCCACCCCAGGCGCTTGTCGGGGCTGTGCCCAGGCTTGAGTGCCTTTGCTCCGCTCTTCACTTCTCCAGACTTCCTGGCCCTCAAAACCCGGCAGAAGCCCACCTCTGCCAGCCAGTCCTCCCTGCTTCAGCTCTCCCGGGCCGTTCGCTCCTGTGCCGAGGCTGCCATTCCTGTTTCTTCTCATTCCACATCTTCAAACTTAACTACACCTTGGGGTGGGAGGGGGGAGGCTACACCCCAGTTCTCTGCTCCCTCCCCTTGGTGCCCTCCTGCCTGGAGCTGGCACACAGGGGTGACTTTGGGCTGGTTGCAGGCCTGCTGTTCCCTGTGTGCACACCCCTGCCCGTGGAGGGTGAGCTCTGCCACGACCCCGCCAGCCGGCTCCTGGACCTTATCACCTGGGAACTGGAGCCTGATGGAGCTTTGGACCGATGCCCGTGTGCCAGTGGCCTCCTCTGCCAGCCCCACAGGTGAGCGCTCCCCTTTCTTCCCTGTTGGGGCCAAGGGCAGATGAGGTGCCATCTGTGGGGCCCCAGGAGCAAGCTTTGCCTGGGGGAGATGTATTAATATTATAGACTCCATTGAGGGTTGGTTTAACTTGAAAAGTCCTTGGGTCATGCATGTGGAGGGTCCAGTCAGCGTCAGCTCTGTAGGTCGCAGCTCATCTAGGTGCGGTGAAGCTTCAGGAGCGGATGGCCCAGGACTCCCCGTGTGGCCATGCCCCACTGTGGGCTGCCCCCTGTCTGGGCCCAGATGGGCGGGGGCTGGTGGGGGCATCGTGTTGCTGTAGGGGCCACAGAAGCCAGACCTGCAGCTCGGGGCCGAGGCGCACATTCGCCTGAGGTAGACGCTGTCAGGAAGCGATGTGAGAGGAGGAGGTGAGGAGCCCGCAGGGACAGCGGCCGAAGCCACAGCGCGCCCCAGGCTGCCATGTTCACAGCGCGCTCTGCCGTCTCTGCCAGCCACAGCCTGGTGTACGTGTGCATGCCGGCCTTTGTCGGGAGCCACGGCCAAGATGGGGACAGCCTGCTGCCCAGGGACGCCCCCGATGAGTACGGAGATGACGGCTTCATGGAGGAGGTGCGCCAGGAGCTGGAGACCCTGGAGAGGAGCCTGGCCGAGGAGATGGCGCTCGGGGAGCCTGCCGCCACCGAGCTGCTGGCAGGGGGAGAGATTTAGGTCCGGACCCGGGCCGCGGGTAGATGTGCAATAGAAGTAGCTAATTTATTTCCCCAGGGGTGCCCTCTAGGTGTGGACTGACCAGGATTTTGTCTGCGTCCTCTTCCCAGTAAATTTTCCCTCTGGCTTGACTAAAGGAGGTGCTGTGCGTTTGTCCAGCTCCCCAGACTGTTCTCCAGGTGTCACGGCTCGGGTGCTTGGGCGGGGTGAGGGCAGGACTGGCTGCTGGACCTGGTCCCGATCACTGGCCGCTTTGCCCCGACCGGGTGGCAGACGGCACATTTTGTCCTGCATCGCTTTGAGAATTGTTTAAGAGCAGGGGACGGAAGCACGTGGCGTCTCCTCATGATGGGTTTGGGCAAGTGTGGAGAAGAGTGCCCTGCTTTGCTAACATCAACCTGGCAAAAATGCAACAAATGAATTTTTCACGCCATTCTTTCCATGGGCTGCCGTCAGCTGTTGCCGATGAAATGTTCTGCTCGCTCCACATTACATGCATTCATACGTTCTGCAGTTTACTCAGCTCCTACCTCTGTGCCTGGGCGTTTTCATATGTACCATCGATTCATTCTTGCCTGGGGAGGGGGCCATTGTTCTCCTCGTCCATCGGGGATCTCAGGGGCTCAGAGACAGCAAGCTGCTTGCCCAAGTCACACAGCAAGTGAAGACCAGAGCCCATTTCCCCCAGGTGTGACTCCAAGCTCAATGCTGTCCTCCCTACCACCTCACCCTAGCCTCAGTGCCACCAAAAGTACCCCCCTAAAAATGGAGGAGAATGGGATTTCTCTTGTTTTGAGGCACATCTGGAATTAAGGTCAAACTATTAATAGTTCCCACATCCTTCTAAGATTAAACTTCTACTGTTAGAAACAGCGGTGTTCTCACTGGTGTGGGGCGGCTGTCATTCCAGTGGAGACAAATGGTGTGGACACTGTCCCCCTTTCGCAGTTGCATTAGTAACTTTGAAGGTACATGGTTGGAGCACAGGATATAAGTTAACTTGCAGAAGCAGCACTTAGGTAACTGCAGGGCCAGGATTATACATGAAATTTGCAAAATCACTTAGCAGCAACTGAAGACCGTTATTAACTACACGGAGAACATTAAACAAGACAGGCTCTATGAAATATGGTTGTAATATCCAAACTGAGAACAATGAACTGTATGCCATTCCACAAATGACATTTTCAGGTGCCATGGATTGTTTCCATCATGTATTCATCCAGAGTTATTAAATTTTAAAGTTGTACATGATTGTATTAGCATGCTTTCTTTGAGTTTTAAATTATGTATAAATGTTGTATTTAGAAATCAAGCATAAATCACTTCAAGTATTCTTCTGTAGTTCTTGGATTTCTTTTTTCCTTTTGACTTTGAATAAATATAAAATCCTCTCAGCCAGAAAAAGTAAAATAGAAATGACCTGTATTGTAACAACAACAAAGAGATTTCTTCCACAGAAGTAAATTTCCCAGACAACTGAATCACATCCCTCTTAGTATCAAAATATTTTAAATATCGTAACCATTTTTGGACAGGAAGTAGTCTTAAGAGTGTAAATGCTTCACTGTCTTCTGAAAGAACAAAAATAATATATGTGACCCTTTTCTTGGGAGCCTTCTTTAACCAAATGCAGTTCTGGGCTCTAGCACGATAACATCTTCAAAGACTACAACAACAAAGCTACTATATACTGGGTGGCAGGCACCAGATTAGGCAGCCTACCTATATTAACTCATTCACTCTGCATTGAATTCCATGAGTATTTTCTTCATTTAACAGATGAAGAAATGGAGGGGCTAAAAAGATGAAGCGATAGAGCTGGGAGTCAGACAAAAACAGGGTCTAGTACAGTAGGCCCAGCAGCTAGTAAAAAAAAACACTGATTATTTTAAGATCAAATAGGGAGCTGTTTTCTAGTCAATGTCAAAACCATCAGGACCACTCTACAGCTTTACTTGTTATTCAGCAGATAGTACTGAGAGTCTGCACGGAACCAGGTGCTGTGATACGCTCTGGGGGTGCCAAGTTGACCCAGACAGGGTCCTACCCTGAAGGCATCACAGCCTAAGGATGGAGATACAGCTAAACTGAGACAAAATTAGTTTTCTGGGCTTTCTGGGTCACGGGAGGCGGGGGGGATGCCATATAGGGGAAACTGCAAGTAATTTGCAGCAGCTGGAAGGCAAGGCAAGCTTGAGGAAGTGTTTGAAGAGGCTGAAAATTATTTCGTCCATCAAAGAATGATTGAATTTCGACATATGAATTTTGGGAAAAGGAAAAAAAAAAGTAAAAAAAAAAAAGAATGATTGAAAACATTGTAGTGAATGAGATATAACTAGGTCCCCCCCTTATGTAGCTCGAATGCAGGTATGTTATCCTCCTCTACTTTGTCGTCACCGCCATAAGAACATAAGAACATGAGAGGCTTTGCAAAATACTTAGCTGAAGTCCACCTCTGGAGTAGCCGGGGTATCTCCTTCACTCACAGTCCTAAATGGAATGTTGGGCGGGTTGGGTGGAGGTGGTACCTGAGTCTGTCACCGCTGCTCTCCCCCAGATCCAGGGCTCCTGCCAAGAAGCCGTGGCAGACCCCGTCAGTTGAGCCACTCAACACCTGTTCCCAGCCCCCCAGCAGCCAGGATGGCCACGTGACCTCGTTCTGGCAGAGGAAATGTAAGGGGAAAGCTGCCAAACTGGCAGAGTTCCTGGGAAGGTTTTTTTACCTGACAAAAGGAAAGTGGCAAACGAGAAGAGAGTCTCTGGCCTCACCCCTTTCCCTTGCCTCCTGACTCTGAGTGCAGTGCGTAGGACACGGCATCGGGCTCCGGGGCAGCCATGTCCTGCATTCCTCAGGGGGCTCGAGGCGAATCCATTTCCTTGCCTTCTTTAGCCCCTAGAGGTTGCTTGCAGTCCTTGGCTCATGGCTCCCTTCGTCTTCAAGGCCCACATAACAGCTCCGTCCCTATCAGTGCCAGCTCTCTGGCTCTCTGCAGCTGGGAAAGGTTCTCCACTTCTAAGGACTCGTGATTAAATTGGGCTCATCTGGACAATCCAGAATAATCTTCCCATGTCAAGGTCCTTAACCTTAAATCATATCTGCAAAGTCTCTTTTGCCATGTAAGGTAAATATTCACCGGACCCAGGGTTTAGGACGTGGACCTGCCACAGGAGAGTTCAAGTCCGAATCCTTGATGTTGAGGAGGAAATCCATCCGGTTTTCCACCATCTCTGGACACCTTTTTAAGTAAACCACTGATGTTATAGATAAAGCTGCTGTTAGCCTGTTATTTGAAGCCAAAAGCATTTCTGATACAGGAGCTATTTACACGATGACTAATAGCCTGAAGAACAAAGCCCCACCAGCCTGGTTCGCTGGCCTGTCACGGCTGGGAGAAAGGGAGGCAGGGCAGAGGACAGAGTTGAAGAGAGAAGTGAGAGACTTGCCGAGGTGCGAGGGAAAGAGGGCAGGGTGAGATGAGGGGCATCAAGTATTACTGTGGTCTGTGCAGCCCCTCCAGATAGTCAAGAAACGCAACTTGGTTATTCTGAGATCACTTTTTGACAGCCAGGCTGTGCTTCTAAACTCAGGGCCAGCAGCTGTGGAGCTGGGCGGCACGCAGGCTCGCTGAGCGGCCCGGCCAGCAGCAGCAGCACTACAATTGCCCTCCACGAAGATTAGAGAGCAGGTATGAAATCCCCATGTGGAAGATCGCGGTGTTTGGACAATAGATTTCTCCCTTCCCTGACTTCCCATGAGAATGGGGAGATAAGACTTATTCCCTTGGCTGAAACCTATAAGGGGAACTTTAAGAGAAACACTCATGAAATTTCCATGGGGGCTATTGACAGCTCAAGGGGGCGTGGCTGTCCAGCACATGCCAACTTGACACCCGTTTACCACAGGGAGGAGCATCAAACAAGCTCTGCTAGTTGGGGCAGCCTGGCAGAGGGGAAAGGACCACACTTTTGCATCCCCAGTGGTTCCCGAGAGGCAAAGAAGATGGATTTTGACAGCACTCACATCCCCAGAGACAGGGCCATGAAAAAAGATGAAATTAAGACTTGGTGGGGACCAGCACAGCAGGGGATGGTGGTACACACTTCAAAGGAATGTCCTGCCAGCGGGAGGTTGGCAAAAGATGTAGTCAAGTTTCCTAAGGGACCACCAATGCTGTTTGGAGTTGAGTCCTTTGCTGATAGAACTTGCAGGGCATCTACCTTCAAGTCTAGACAAGCATTAACAGTGACCAGAAAGGGGACAGTCACCTGTCCCATCAAGAGGCTGCTCATGTCAGTGCATGTCTTTCTCCCTCTTTCTTACCTTTTTTTTTTTTCAGCATATTATAGGGGTACAGATGTTTAGGTTATGTATGTTGCCTTTGCCCCCCCTCCCCCCTAAGTCCGAGTTTCAAATATGTCCATCCTTCGGGTGGTGCGCATTGCACTCTTTGTGTATGCATATACCCATCCCTTCCTCCCTCCTCCCCCCTGCCCAACATCCAATAGATGTTAGTCTTATACGTGCACTTATGTGTTGATCAGTCAATATCAATTCCATGGTGAGTACATGTGGTGCTTGTCTTTCCATTCTTGGGATACCTCACTTAGTAGAATGCGTTCCAGCTCTATCCAGGAGTATACAAGACGTGCTGAATAGTACTCCATGGTATACATATACCACATTTTATTAATCCACTCATGTATTGATGGACACTTGGGTTGTTTCCACATCTTTGCAATTGTGAATTGTGCTGCTATAAACATTCGGGTGCAGGTGTCTTTCTTATACAGTATCATTTGTTCTTTTGGGTAGATGCCCAGTAATGGGATTGCTGGGTCGAATGTACTTCTACTTGTATCTCTTTAAGGTATCTCCATATTGCTTTCCACAGAGGTTGCACTAGTTTGCAGTCCCACCAGCAGTGTATGAGTGTTCCTATCTCTCTGCATCCACGCCAACATTTATTGTTTTGGGACTTTTTGATAAAGGCCAGTCTCACTGGAGATAAGTGATATCTCATTGTAGTTTTGATTTGCATTTCCCTGATGATTAGAGATGTTGAGCATTTTTTCATGTTTTTTGGCCATTATTCTGTCTTCCTTACCTCTTGCAGTCAGTAGAGCTGGTGCAGAACAGGACTAACCACACACACCCTCCTTTCTGTTCCCAGCAGGGGGCAGCACATTTAGTGGGCACAGTGTGTTGGGGGGAGATTGGAATGAATGACTAAAACTTTAAGATCAGATTTTCTTAATAATGCAAAGTGACTTAAAGTTATAGGATTGCAAGAAGAACTTGGTGAGAGCCTACTTCCCAGCAGGAAACTGCATTTGACAGAACACATTTGGCATAGTTATTCTCGCTAAGTTGATTACTCTCTAAGTGGGCCACGTAAGCATTTTAAGAGGTTAAAAACAGTGTGCTCTCTGTTGGAGGTGTGTGGGGGACAGCAGGTGGGGAGCACAAAAAGCAGAAGGAAGCAGAGCTTGGTCCCTACCTTTAAGGCAAAGTTATAAGCTCTACTAAAAATCCAGGACCTGGTGAATCCTCAGACTCTAACCAATCAACTTCTCTTGCGCAGAAGAGCTGGTGAGGGCCGTGAAGAGGTGGCGCTGTCACTGGGAAGGGGCAGAGCACTGTTCCCGACACTTCTGTGCCCTCCTAGGTTGACCCCACTGCTGGCTGCACTCCTTTCCAAATGGTACTCTGTGCTTCAGTGCGTTCTTGACTTTGTTTAACATTATTCTTGATGTTTCTGGAAGCCAAGTGTTGAAAATTAACACTGTCTAATCACATGATCGTAGACTCCACGTACTATACTTTAGACTACAATTTCCAAGTCTCAAGTGCAAGAGTTGGTTACGGCCTTGATGCTGAACAAAAAAACAAAATCCAGAGGGAGAACTACAGTATCTAATTGAAAAGGAAATACTAGCGAATGAACCAGAATAAAGGATTTTATTGTATTCCATACATTCACAGGTCACTTCCAGATTTAGTAACAACACTGCAATGCTATGATGCTGTGCACTCATTTAGCTCAGACCACAGGGTAAGTTTGTAGTTCTCTCCTGCTCTCTCGGACTATAGATGGACCACAATACCTTTCCCAACTGTGGCCTGGAAACTGCCTGCTATTTATTTCGTTTATTTTCTGACTGAGGCAAAGGTTCACCCCATCTTCTCAGAATTTTAAAGTACTTTCGATTCCATTACAAAAAAGATCACCAACATTCTAGGGCCCCTTCACACACTACTTTTACCTATCGTGACTATTCTTCCTTACATATACGTCCTTAGTTTGAGAAGTGGATTTTCAATTAGCAAATTTCTGTACAGACCAGTTGAGCACGGCATGGTCCTGAAACCACAGCTTTGGTTTCTTTGGCCAGAATGCACCCCTTGCCTTAAGCGCCTGCCTCAGGAATGCAGGTACTTGGTTCTCATGGGGTGTGAGTGATTGATACAACCTCCTGTCCCACATGAAAGCTCTTCAAAACCTTTGCATGCCCTGTGGGGAGCAGGGACACAATTTATTGCATGTGGCCTGCCTCAGCCTCAGGAGATAGGCAATCACCAGGCTCCACTGCCCCTGGGCTCAGGGCACTTGATCCCCATTTGTCATACTCAATGTGTTGGGCTATAGATGCTCACTTGATTCTCTGAAGCTCGGGGAGGCTGATACATCTTAGCCTTTACTGAAATTATTAAAGTGAAACCTTGTTTTCACTCTATCAGGCACTGAAAAGCAAGAAGCTTTTATTTTTTCTTCTCTATAATGAAATATATTTTCTCTACTCTTGGTATCTGTAATATGCCTGCAATTAGATGTAGCAGTTAACACAAAACAAACAAACAAAAACAGAGCAAAAGGCACAGACTAAGGAGCAGGTATGAGAAGAATTTTACCATTTACTCTAGGAATACTAAACCAAACCAAACAAACCAAAACACGCTTCAAAGCCCATTTCGTTTGCAAGTCGGCCTCCTCTCTGCTATAGGAAGTCAGTCCTTGAAAGCAGAAACCCTAATGTTCCCTGTATCCCAAGTCAGCAGGCCTGTATCAGAACCAAATAGCTGTCCTCTTACATCAGAAAATCTAAGTGATCTGAAAGACAATTCATCACAAATGGTTCAAATTTTCTTCTCAGAACATCACCAATCCCACTAATGCAAACTCACAACATTACTTCAATCAAATTTAGCTGAATGCTACAGTTTACATGGAATAAAAATTAGCCAGAAAAATACCTTAGAAAAGACTTTTTTTCCTTGTGGAATCCAAGAGACTTTTAAGACATTATGAATTCTCAATAATTACATATATTCAAACGCAGAGTCAACATCTGCTAACACTATTTTCTAATTTTATCTTTCTTAAAAGGAAAAAAGGGTAAAAATCTGATTTTGAAATATTGACAAGATCCCCCAAAGTTAGATATTAACATCTTTTCATCTCTTATGAGAATTTACTGTAAATATACCTTTATCATAGAAATATTCAATATACATGTTACAAAACGTTATATTTAAAGATGACCAAATCTATTCTTTACGCACATTCTTCATCCACAAGTTTAATGACTAAAATAACACAACAGAATGAACAAATGTTTTATTGGCATGTTCATTGTTGTAAACAGCATCTGGCATGAAAAAGTTTTACCAAAACCTTTTTATTGATTTTTATAAATTAGATGGTATTTCAAAATTTATGTAGAGTTGTGTTCATTGAGTACTTTTATTTAGCAAAGCAAAAACTTGCTGATTCTAAATAGACTTTGCAATGAAATCATGTTGACTGCATCAGTCTGTACCATGACCTGACCTTACTAGCAAGTTTATTCAGTAAGATGTTAAGACGTTTCCCCAAAGGTAAACTACATGTAACTACAAATTGACTCTAAAAATTAAAATTGGACTTACAAGCATTCTAGAAGATTCAAATTGAAGTAAATCTTCAAAAATAAATGTATAAAGAGAAAAATAATTTGAAGCTGCTGAACAGAAAAACCTCATCAACAAGAGCAAATACAATCCTATGGGACCCAGCACTGAGGAACCTCACTAAGGATTACATTTACATAGGTTGTTATACTTCTCAATGTACACAAATGTACATAATGAATATGTGAAAAGAATAATCATGGGAAATAGTTGAACTGCAATTATGATAACTCAACAGGATCAATTTTATTTACATGCTGAATAAACGAGTGAAACATATTCTCTACATCCACAACTTAAGTACAATCAGTTATAATTACAATACTGCAGCAATCTGAGCTGCCACCTGCGGGAAGTGGTCTAAGGGAAACTTCTGATGTTCCAGAATAATGTTCTTAATACTTTGCAAAAAATGAAACAAAATAAAAAGACAATTTCACAATTCTTTACTGGGTTACGGCTGGTTCTAAGAATTTCTTTCTTCAGCTCCTATTTTTGCTGCTTTCCAAGAGTCAACATATGTTGCATTTACTTCTGAATTGTCAATGAGGTAATGTGTGTATCAGTGAAATAAACAGAAAATTCATTCATTCATGGCCTTTGCACAGCTTTTATTATTAAGCTATGAGCATCCTGTTTGAAAGCTAGTTTTACTAGCAGCTATGTGCACATTTGTCCGCAATAAAAGAAGTTTACTCATTCCCCTTCCCCCTTTTCTAGTAGCAGGTTTTGCTTTTTGTTTTTTTATTTCTTTGCACATCCCTTTTCACTTTACAGTACATTTGACTATAGTGCACAACATGATTCCAAGTCAAAACAGTGGCCCACTGGGCACTGAGCTTCTGATTGGTGAAGGGCAGTCCAATCAGTGCTGGTGTCACTGGGTTACCCCAACCATGTCCCGCCATAATGGCACTACCCCGTAGTAGTGAACCATCTAATTAAAACCAAAACTCCCCCAGGGAAAATGCTACACTAGCAGAGTCAGTCTTGAGTCAGATCTTTATTTGGTGCTCCATCCAGGTATATTTTTAGTGCTTTCTCTTTACGAGGTGAGTATGTTACACGATGTCCAGTCTTCTGGAGTCGACTACTTTCTTTTTTCATCAGTTCGTTTCTTTGCTCATCTGTCAACTCCATTAATTCTTCTGTTTTATCCCTATATTTAAAATATTAATGAAACATCAGACCAGTAGAGCCATCTGCCTCTATTAATTTACATTTGAATGCTATGATGCTCCTCAGCAAGATAATGTAATCTGATTGTCACTGGTGAAGTTATATAATCTCATATACTAGGATGCCCTATATTTCTAATGTGTTTATCATATTAACACATCGTTCTCTTGTAAAAATGACATAGAATAATTTCCATGTTACTAGTAGTAGTAATAATAGCTATAATCTATTGAACATCTATTGATAAAAGGCATCGTGCCAGTTGTTTTAAATGCAATAGCTCTAATTCTTATAAAATCCTGCAAGATAGACATTATTGTCGCCATTTTATAGATGAGGACCTAGGTAAATAACAAAGCTATATTTGAACCCACATCTTTTAGGATCCAATGACTATTCTTTTTCCTCTATATTTGTGCTGTCCAACACCAAAGCCACTAGCACATGAAATACGCCTGGTCCACACTGAGATGTGCTGGAAACATAACATGCAATGTTTTTCTAAGACTTGGTACAAGAAAAAGAAGTTAAATATTTCATAAATGATTTTTTTTTGTATCGCTAATATGTAATGATAATATTTTAGATGTACTGGATATAAAAATTTGTTTAAATGAATTTCACCTGTTTCTTTTTACTGTTTTTAGTGTGGCTACTAGAAAACTTCAAATCATAATGTCTGGATCTCATTGTATTTCCATTGGTTAATGCTCCTCTATTATATCATAATAATAGTAAACACATTTACATAAAGTATTTATACATACCAAAAATGTTTTACCAGTAAAAGCAACAAAAACATCGTGAATGTTACCTATAAAATATGACGGCACCATCATCACAGATATAAAGAGGCCAAACATTCAGGGTAGAAACTTTAGGATTCCAGTCCAAATCCTGATGAATATCGAGGACAGAAATATCACAGGGAAAAGTTCCTCTACCCTAAGAAGAAAAAGAATCAATGAATAAATCATGCCATTAGCCACATTTATCATACACTAATACACAGATGCAAACGTTCTCAGGGCTTTACCTTAGCAAATTCAATATCTTCCAAAGGAATCCCACTGATTTCACTAAGCTGTAAAAAAACACAAACAACATTTTATTAGAGTTCATTCAAAAAAATAAACTTGCTCAGAAGATTTATTTTACTCCAGAAACAGAAATAGCTTGATTTTAAAAAATATATGTCTGATATAAAAAATTAGAAGAAAATGCAGAAAGTGTAATTCTGTCCTCTGGCCACCCTGCAAATACCATGTCCAACAAATAAGAAGTTAGTGTATTCCTTCCAGACTTTTTCCTATGCATATACAAACTGCATTCATATATTTCTAAAACATGTAAGTTTTATTTATAAGCTATCTCTATATAATAATTTTATACAGCCTATATAGAAGAACAGGATACAGAGTAACCTCATTCTCTTCAATATCTCAACAATATACCATTTCATCTCCTATTGATGTACACTGAGACTGTTTTCAATTTTTCCCAGTTATAATGCTATGATGTACACCTCCATGGATATCCTTGCACGTTTCTGCAAATACTTCTATAGATCAAATTCCTAGATGCTGAACTGCACATCTGAAATGTTGATAAACAATGCCAAACTGAACCCTGAAAAAAATATCAATTTATATACTTATCACAGGTGTGTGATATTAACTGTTTCCCCCAAACCTTGACAACTCCAGGTATTTTTTGATTTTCTAAATCTTCACCAATTTAAGAGTAAAAATAGTGTTTTTGTTTTAATTTGTATTCCTTTTTCTATGAATTGCCTATTGTTTTTTGCCTATTTAAAAATAAGATTGTTACTTTTTTTTCTTATTAAGGTAGTAGCTCCTTATAAATTATGGACACCAAGCATAATCAATGTTTCAAATGATTTCCTGCCCAGTTTCTTGTGTTTTAGCTTTGTTTATGAGTTGTTTTTTAAATTCTCTTTTTTGGCTATTCAGAAGATTTAAGCTTTTATATGGTCTACTTTTTCTTTTTTTGGCTGCTGGTATTATGCTTACAAATATCTTCAGGATTATGAGAATATTTTTAATATTTAACATTTTAAATATTTTCATCTAGTACATTTACCATTTTATTTTCATATAAATTTAATACATTTAGAATTTATTTTTGTGTTAGGTGTGAAGTATGGAAATAAAACTTTTTCAAAATGCCCATTGTTCTAGTACCACTGATTGAAAAATTCACCCTTTCCCCAGAGATCCTTAGATTTCCTACCTTAAATACAAAATGCAAAATAGACCTTCATCTGGATTCTCTATTCAATTCCACTTCTTCTGGTTTTTTTAGACTTACAGCAATTCAGTAACTTCTAACTAATCCTAATGACTTACGACAAAGCTGATCTAAGTAACAGAAAATGAGGGTCCACTTCTGAATGGCCAGGAGCCAAAGTAAATTTTCAAAGCATCAGGAGCTAAGAAACAACCAGAGTGTGGCACAAGGTGTAACAGAGACCAAGAAAGAAAGGTTGCTGCATCAGTGTTTAGTACTCGCTTCCTAGGCTGTCTCTTACGGAATGTGAGGAAAAACGGGTATTAGCTCATTTTGTTTAAAATGAACTTACCCTCTCTCGCAATTCATCAACACTACTGCTTTCCAGCACAACCTCCTGGAAGGGATCCAACTTCATCTCTGAAGGCCTCCACCGTCTTGACAAAACTGCAAGCTGTGACATGGACTTCATCTTCTCTACCCCTAAGAATATGCAAGATTAGGCCATCATTCTATTTCCTCTACAGGTTCATAACTTGACTGTTCCATACTGCCTCACTAAACTAAAAGATTTACTTCAAGTGTTATTCTTAAAAAGTAGGCACAAAAAGCCCAATTATCCCAAGGAGTTTTTCTTTTTTGTTGTTTTTAAAATTTTTTTTTCACTACACATTGTGGATAGTCACCAAGGAGTATCTGAGAATGGAATATTTACTCTCTTCCCTCCAGTCTTAGAAGGTAATTTCTCCTTTTGCAAGCTACCCTCAACCAGTACTCCTGATTCCATGCAACCTGACTCCTGCTGGACACTGCTTTAATTACTCTCTTCTCTGGATCTCCAAGCTTTGCTTCTCCTTTGATTACTACCCCAATCTAAAATTATAATCAAACCATCTTCGCTTTATTGTCTTCTTTTACTCAGGCTATTGTTAATCCTTCTCTTTTCATTTACTCCCAAATTTACTGATTCTTCAAAATTGTCACTTTTCAAGTGTCAGCTCAATTGTCACTTTTCTCTCTGATGTACACAACAACAACTTCTAGTGATTCAGTCCCTCAGTACCTATCATTTCAGAATGACAGGCGTGCAGTTCTGTTTCTTCCACAGACTGTGTGGATCTGGAGGGCAATCAATGGTTTTCATTCAATTTTGTAGTACCAGGGATTAGCAGTTATCTGGCAAATTACAGGTCAATAAATGTTTCTTGGATTTAATCACATATTTCTTACTCAATTATTTTGATGCTAGAACACACTGAAATAATATTGATGCAGGTGTCAAACATCCAGGACCATTTGCAGACTAATCCATACCCAGCTAATACATACCCAGTACTTCCTCACAAGGGTGACATCTCTATCTTTCATGATCTCTTTCTGGCACACCCAGAAACAGTTATTATTTGCTAAGTCTCCAGACACTGAAGGAAATCACAATCTGGAGTACCTGCCTACACACCACAGTAGATAGTGTCCTGGTTGTTCCCTGCCTCCCCAGTTAACTTGTCAATTAATCAGAATTTCAACCATCTAATTTAAACCAAATTAGATGTGAAATAGCCCGAAACAGGTGAGGCGTTAGTGTTATTGAACCCTCTAAAAACTAGCATAATCTTACTTTAAAACATCCAGAATTGATATTTTAATTTCTATAGGAAAAAAAGGAAAATTAAAATTTTCCTAACACCAAAAAAGAATACAGCACTAGTTTTTTTACTTTGATGTGATCTCTTAAAAGCCAACTTTCCCCCACAGCTTCCTCCAAAAAAAAACAATACTCTACATGTACCACGACTGATAATGAAAACCAGGAAGTATAACAAATACCTCTGACAAATAGGCCTATTACTTGGACCTCTTCTAGATCATTGTTATGTGTTGAATTTTGTCCCCCTCCATGCCCCCCGCACCAAAAGACATGTTGAAGTCCTAATCCCTAGTACCTCAGAATGTGATCTTAACTTGGAAATAGGATCTTTACAGTGGTAATCAACTTAAAATGAGGTCATCAGGGTGGGCCCTAATCCAATATGACTAGTGGTTTATAAAGAGGGGAAATCTGGATAGTAACAGACAAGCCCCCAGGGAGAAGACCATATTAAGGTGAGAGCAGAGATTGGGGTGATGCATCTACAAGCCAAGGATTGTCAAAGATGGCAACAGACCACCAGAAGCCAGGAGAAGAGGCATGGAACAGATTCTTCCTTACAGCCCTCAGAAGGAACCAACTCTACCAATACCCTGATCTCAGACTTCTAGCCTCCAGAACTGAGAAAAGAAATTTCTAGTGTTTAAGTCACCCAGCCTAGGAAACTAACACAGACATTGTTCTCAAATCTCGGATAAATTATCGGTACCACAGCCTCAATACAAAATAAGACATAATGAAAAAAGAAACTAAATAACAAACATGGCTAAGAAAATATTATTAGGATTTCCTTAAAATGTACTAAAAATCTAACTTTGAAATTGTAATTTCCCTGTAAGGAAATATTCTCAAAATAGAGAAAAGAAGAAATATTTAAAAGGCAAATGAGGACTCAAGCTGTACAAAAGCAAATTATGTAACCAAACCTGTGTACCCCCATAAAATTCTGAAATAAAAAAAAGGGCAAATGAGACCCAGAGAAAGATTGGAGAAAGCTGAAATAATTTAAGCAGTTATAGTAGGACACAGGGGAAGAAAATAAAACTCCCAAGGATTAGACACGAGAAGGAATCACATCAATCCATAATATCAATATCTTTATGCTTAATATAACACAAAAATACTATAACATATATTAGATTCTTCATGACTCATTATTTGATTAAAAACTATATGCTTCTATTAGTTCTAGACTCTAGAATCTAGAGTATTTCTAATTTCAAGTATTTCCTCACAAAAATATTGAAAATACCATCAAGAACTTCAAGGAAAACCTCCCAGTTGCTGGAAATATTAATATCTTCTTCATAAATATGATAATCCAAAAAGACAGTGCCAGGATTCTTCCATGTTTTTTTCCTTAGACGAAACCTACAAATGTGATAAGACATTTAAAACTACTATAATTTGAAATTTTTAACTTAAAAAATTGACATTAATCTGACACCAAGGCAAATCAAACTATGTTCAAATATAAAAGTCCAATGGTTACTCATTAAAATTTGGAGAAAATGTAATGAAATGCTCCCAGTAATTCAAATGTAGAATTCTCCAGAGGAAATTCAAACAAACTTCCAATACTCTTGCTTAGTCCTATTAATTTAATCTGCAGTACTAAAATTCTGACTAGTATAGGAATTTTAATTCTTCTAGTTTTAGAAAACCATACTAGTCCATCTCAATTGACCACACAGTCTTTCTTCAAATTGTTGATGACACTGAAATTTTACTTTACCTGTCAATACTGAGTTCTAAACCACATTGCTCCCTGAGTTGAGGAATTAATTCCTCTTTTGATTGCCGTACAGTCATTCCTTTAGCAAACACAGCATCTAGCAGAAACTTGCATGGCTAGAAAAATAAACAAACAATTAGAACTTGGAATTACACATTAAAATAAGGACTACCAAAACATTTTATTTGCACTTTGTAGTGTGACAATTAAGGGGCTGGGTTTAGAAGTCTATCTTTCTTGTTTCAAATCTTAGCTCCACTACTTACTAGCTCAGCTATCTTGGGCAAGTTTACCTAACATCTGTGTGCCTGAGTTTTCTCATTTATAAACGAGAAACAGTATCTTCTTCATTGGGTCATTGTAAAGATTAAATAAGATAATGTATTCACATATTTCCCTCCTTGTAATAAAATAACCACAATTTTGAAAGTAAAAAGAATTTTAAGGACTAAAATGAGGGAAAAGCATTCTAATTCCCCAAATCCATTAATCAATCAATTGCTTCAACAGAGACATGGTATCCACAAACCCCAAACTCAGAAGAACATATAAGTCAAAATGACTGCATGGGTCACACGTAAGAGACATAATGGGTGCCAGATAAAATAAGTATCTGTTGTACAAAAAAGGGCATTCTATGAAAAATTTCCAGTTTTTACATTTGTCTAAGTCCCCAATAAAATGTTATAAACATCTTGAAAATATGATCTTTGTCTTATACTTTTGGGTATTCACAAGTCTTGCACACAACAGAAACTAAAATATTTTATTGATTACTCTTTAAAAAACACAGCCTGTTTAGATCATTAACCCACCATTTACAAGTTGTGTGACCCTGACCAGATACTTAACTTCTCTGTGCCTCAGTTTCTTCAACTATAGAATGGGAATAATATAATAAATAGTACTTACATCATAGAGCTCATTGATGAGGATTAAATGAGTTAATATTTACAAGCACTTAGAGTACACAATAAACACTATATAAATGCTTGTTAAATATTAAAATGACTCTCTGAACACAAAAAGTACTTATAGATTCTACAGGTCAACTACTACTCACATGTAGCATTACATGAAAACAGAAGGCAAGCACGGAAAAATCCCTTTTTAATAGCAGGAAAATTTTGCCTCACTTCAGCACTTGTAGCAACACGTTAAAGCAGGAGGATGAGAAACAATAGCCTGAGGGCCAAGTTCACGGCTGCTTGTTTTCATAAATAAAATTTTATTGGGACATAGTCATTCTCATTCCCATTGGTTTATTATTGTCTATGGCTGCTTGTGCTACAATGACAGAATTGAGTAATTGCAACAGAGAAACTATGGCTTGCAAAACTAAAACATTTCCTAGAAAAAATTTGCTGACCCCTGCTTCAGAGAAATAAAAGGAAATGACTAGTAATAAAATCTCTGCGTTGTATCTTTTTAGTACA
Organism: Propithecus coquereli; assembly: GCF_000956105.1. Lineage (NCBI taxonomy): Eukaryota > Metazoa > Chordata > Mammalia > Primates > Indriidae > Propithecus > Propithecus coquereli. Next base: position 7,744,570 of record NW_012150174.1, read on the forward strand.
ACAAAAGTAACCTTACATTGCTTTGAAATGTATTACTTACCTCTTGTTCATTGACTAAAAGCTGGTACACTTTAACTCTGTATTCTCCTTTTTTAAGTGCTCTCCCCAGTCTAATTGTAATCTATAAATTAAAAACATTTTTTTAGATATGTTGTCTCAGTAAAATAAACAATCCATTCTCGCCCCATTGCTTAGTTTTGCTTTTCAGAATTCTTTAGATTATGGACTCTTTGAGACCAGGTATATCTTATACCTCTGAATCGCCAGCACCTGGAACAGTAACTGACACACAGTTAACATTTTACAAATGTTTGTTAGATGAACGAAGAAAAACAACAACTAAAAAACAACCCAAATAACCATAAAACATCAAGGGATCCTTTTAGGGTATCTACTTCACCTTACTTAGAAGCAGTACAAGATGTTCTCAAATCTATCATTTAAAACAGACTCTAATTATTCAAAGATTATTTGAATCAACCTTATTTTCATCTGAGAATGATGAAAGTGTCTCATTCAGTCGGACGCTCTCGAACTCTTGATTGCTGGCATACACTCGAAAGACCTTGAAGTGAGAGGACAAAACTCCAACAAAGGGCTCTAAATGTTGTTTGAAAGCTGCCAGAGTAATTCTTTTATCAACATGCACCATCAACCCTAAGCACAAAAAGAAAAACAAAACGAAACAGGAACAAAAATGTAAAACAACCTCTGAGTATAAATAAAACAGATCATATACTTTTTATTATACTGTAAGAAGTACCACCCCTTTCCAGTTAGATTTTTAGCTAATATACTATATTAAACAGACAAACACACACAGTTTATGACAGGTATAATCTGACAGCTTAAAATGTTTTGAGCTATTTTAAGTGCTTATTTTATTTATTTATTTAGGTCGCTGAATTTGAAATCAAACTTCCAGGAACTCTTTTAAAAATGCATACCTTTAGGTGGGATTCCAACCCTGCCTCCTCTGCGTACTTACTAGCTATGGGACATGGAGTAAGTCACCAGCCTCCAGACTTCCATTTCTTCATCAGAAAAATGGAGATAATAATAGAACCTAGCTCACAGTGTTGTGGAGTGAATTCAATGAGGTAATACATTTATCGTGCTTTTTGCACAGTGCCAGATTCACAGTAACTGTCTCAAAAACTATTAGTAATATTATCTAGTTCTAGGATTTTTACTAGAAAAAAATGTCAAGACTAGCATACTAAGATGTCTGTTTTACCATGTGCTTGGGCTGTAAAAGGAACTGTATCTAAATGAATCAGAAATTAGCACCTCCTCCAGCCTTAACTTTAAGCTCTCTTGGCATTGTAATAGGATTATCTTTGATAAGCTTAATTTTTTCCTAATGCTTATTATTTTAAACTTTTGTCCCTTATTCTATAAGCCACTCATGAGGATACTTCTGGAATGCTTCTATTTACCCTGTTCTTCATATTCTAGCATAAAGCAAAAACACAACTTAGTTAGTTGTTTCTTTCTCTTAGAATAAGGCAGTGCTACCATGTTGCCTCAGGGCCATGGTCCCTCTACAGCCCCAATCTGCTCCTATGGAAGGTCTTGTTTTTCTGTGAAATCTACAAAGGTAAAGAATGAGACCCTAAAACACTCCTGGTTTACATTGGTGGGTCATCCCAAGTCTTGGGTCGAATTTCTCTGAGTGGATTTTTCAAGTAAATTAATGTTCACTGACTGTTCACCTGGTTATAAAATATAGATAGGTTCATCACAGAAAATGTGACAAGTACTAATTAGAAGAAAATATAAAGAGGGCGAGAAACTTTGTTTACTCTCTATCTTTAATTTTTTTTTTTTTTTTTGAGACAGAGTCTCACTGTGTTGCCCAGGCTAGAGTGCCGTGGCGTCATCCTAGCTCACAGCAACCTCAAACTCCTGGGCTCAAGCAATCCTTCTGCCTCAGCCTCCCGAGTAGCTGGGACTACAGGCATGCACCACCATGCCCGGCTAATTTTTTCTATATATTTTTAGTTGTCCGATTAATTTCTTTCTATTTTTAGTAGAGACGGGGTCTCGCTCTTGCTCAGGCTGGTTTTGAATTCCTGAGCTCAAACAATCCGCCCGCCTCGGCCTCCCAGAGTGCTAGGATTACAGCTCACCACTGTGCCCGGCCTACCTTTAATTTTTTTAAAACACCAATTTCTAAGCTTTAAGGAGCACCCTTAAATGTTAATAATCCAACTTTTGGCAAAGAAGCCTCTATTTATGCTATCCAGCAAGGTACTAAATTTCTTGAGAGAAAGGTGTAATGGTGGCCAGGCATGGTGGCTCCTAGCACTTTGGGAAGCCAAGGCCAGAGGATCACTAGAGGCCAGAAATTAGAGACCAGCAGTTCAAGACCAGCCTGAGCAACATGGTGAGACACTGTCTCTGTAGTCCCAGCTACTCAGGAGGCTGAGGCAGGAGGACCACTTGAGCCCAGCAGTTTGAGGCTGCAGTGAGCTATGATCATACCACTGCACTCCAGCCTGGGCAACACAGAAATTAAAAGGTTATGGCTGGATTTCAGTTTTGCCATTTTAGTCTGATAAATGGCTGTAGTTAGGTCATCTTATCTCCCATAGGATCACAGTACCAATCTCACAGATTATCATTATGACAAATGTAGTAAATTCTAAAGCATTACTCAAATACAAGATATTATTGCCATTTTGGTTTCTTTCCTAACTTCTAGTAGTGTTGTATCACAGGAAGACACAAATGTTTGTTGATTATAATATGGTCTAATATGGTGATTAGGATAAAGGAGCTCTGGAATTAGATGGCCTGGCCTGAATGAATTCCTAGCTCTTCTTCGTATATTAGATTTGTGACTTTCACTTCTTAACCTCTCTGTATTTCAGTTACCTTTACTATAAAGTGAAAACAATGGTATTTATACCCCTATTGTGTTTTTGGGTCGACACATGTAAAATGCTTAGCATAGCCTTGGCAAAGAGTGTTAATTTACTGGCTATAATTATAGTTTTAGAGATCACCAGCATACCATTTTTTCCAATCTATCTCTTTAGACTGAAGAATCCAGTGTCTTCGCAGTACAACCTGAAAATATCTTTAGGGTTTGCCTTTTTCTTTCCTTTCTCTTATGTATTTTTTTAATGCAATGGTAACCAAAATTGTACAAAGAAATTTTAGTGCAAATGCATTATTATTATCTTTATTTAACCTGACTTTCCTGGGTTTATAGCCAAGTGCCTACAAACTACAACCAGGTCTTATCCCAAAAGTATCTTCAGAGAATGGTCTATAACTACTCTCTGAAACAACTCCTGCATTATAACTGATAGATAGCTTGAAGACTATCATTTTAAGTATTGTTGGATTATTCCTAATTGAACTGCCTATATTGCAAATAGTATGTTATTCTTCAGATATCAAATTCTTTGTTTACCTATCACACCTTGACATTTCATCAGTCTGAGGAACCTGTCTTACCACTTATCATCCACGTTTTCCCAGATACCTACTTTCAGATGACTGAGGAACTGCCATGAACTAGTCTTAGTACAGACTCCTGAAAAACCTGGTTGCTGGCTACCATTCCTGCTCCCCTATCTCTAAATATGAGAAGGCATTTTCCAGGGTCTTCATTTTTCTTTTCAAACAAGCCTTCTGTATGGCTTCTGAACGCCTAAATATGTAAGTTGTAGCAAATGGTTTCTCTTCATCACCATGTTTACTATTCCAATGAACACTAGTAAATCAGCCTAGTATGAATTTCCAAAAGGTTAAAATGGCCAACAATCTACTTTGTAAAGATTTTACCATTCTAAGATGGAAACGAGACTCTTCAAACTATAATTCTAAAGTATTCCCACTGAATTCTTCCTGAGATTGAGACTATCATCCAGTCAAATTTTTAGCACACCATTTTAAAACAAACCACTGAAAAGAAACTTCCAACCTTTTCCTGAAAAGGAGCTAGCTACTTTTAATTTTTCCAATGCCCTTGATTGGTTGAGCATGGGAAGAAAGCAGAGTAGCTCCTAAACATAATATTTTTCCTACTACAATGGAAGGGAAGTAAGGAGCAGTGGTAGCAGCTATGGGGCTATAATCAGAATAACTGAGTCTGATCCTAGCAGTGTGACCTACTAGCTGTGTGAAATCAGGCAAATTCCTTAGTCTGTCTGAGCCAGTTTCTTCATCAGTTAAAATTGTCTAACAATTTCACAGAGCTGTTAAGAGAACTAAACGGAATAATGCGAGTTAATGAGCCTTAGGACGTAAATGCTCCAAAGAAATTTAAAGCATTATTATAATATGATTTCTGTCTCCATTTTGGCCAGCCAATCCACATTTTCACACTTGAGTTTCTGCAAGATATACATAAGGATGTCATATAATTTCAGTGTTATTTGGATCTAACTAGTTAGAAACACAAATCTCTATACTTTTATTGCTGATTTCAAAATTTCTATTACTTCCTTTTAAAAAACAGAATTTTGAGACTACAAGCATCATAATACAACTTTTAGAGTGGCTGGTTGTGTACCTCCTCTCCATTAGATGAGGCATCAGGCTGCATCTTAGTCATCTTTTCTTCTAATAGCTACAATAGGCCTGGCATCTAGCATAAATTCAGGAAATATTAACTGGATGGGTGGACGAATAGATGAATAAAGGGTGGGGCTCTCCCCCAAAGGTAAAAGGAGCAAGTATCTTCAATTAGAAGCCTTAAATTCTAGTAATGGTCCCACTTACTGGCTATACACGTACTTTAAGGCAAGGCATTCATCCCCTATGAGCTTCAGTTTTCTTATCTGTCAAATGAGGATATCAATGTTTGCTTTATTAAGGTCAGAGAAGCTTTAAGTGAGAATAAGTGTCTTAAAAAGTAAAATACAAAAATATAAGGATGAAAATTAATATTTGCTTTGTTAAAGACTAATGCAAAACATTCAGATTTTTAGCTATTTCCCTTTTACACCTGAAGAAAGATTTTGTATCCTGAGAACTTGCTAATTCTTCAGTTGGGTTTAGTCTTGGGTTTTATAAAAGTTCTTTTATTTTAAGTCTCATACAATGTTGATAAGTTTTTGTTGTTGCTGCTTGTGCCAAATGCCCAAACTGATAGATCTCTTCCATCTTTTTGAAATTTATGCATCAGAATTTCTAGTTTGTACCTTGCCTGGAGTTACTCCAAAGTAACAATGTTTTTTTAAAAGAAGCCCTTTTTCTTTCTCTGACTTTCCCAGTTAATTATGGACTTTGTGAGGGAGCGTTGGAAGGAAGGGGTAGAGAGAAGGGTGAGGATGTAGAAACGAAATGTTCCTGGGCATTGAATATCAAATTTTCTAAAGTGTCTAGGCTTTTTGTGTTGTATATTATTTACTTTTTAAAGCCTTCCTTAATTTTTTACTTTGGTACTCTATTTCATCCTAATACTGAATACTATTTTTTTTTTACTTCTTATCTCGCCGGAGTTCTGATGAGATAATATCATTATCAATCATCATTATCAATATCATAATTATCATTTAATGTATTGCATAGGTCTAAGAACATTGTTCACTATAACTGCATCAACAATGAAAGAAAGGTGAATAGAAAATAATCTTATAATCCAAAAAGTTACAGGTGATCTTAGAACTCAGTACCTAATGCTTTACTAAATATTTAAATAAATGGAGAGAAAAACTAATGTGGTTTCAAGGACCCTTTTTCTTTTGAAGTACATACATTTATGTCCTTCCCCAGAACCTTCATCTGCAGCATATGGTTCTGCTTTGAAATACATGTACTGCATTTCTCCCCTACTCTTGCCACTCTCATCATATTCACTATCGGTTCCAGAGTCTTCTTCTGCTGTATCCCAGGTCTCTTTTTTCCCTTCATTTGCTTTAGTTCTTCTACTACTTGTGATACTGTGAGAGTCAAGTCCATTGGCCAAAGGGATCTGAGCATTGTCTGCATTGCACAAAGTATCACTGCTATGACTGGAGCTAAGAATATCACTGTCCACCGAACTTGTACTCCTGTCATTATTCACATCGGAGTCTGATCGTTCTTCAGACTGAAAATTTTCTGGATCAGAAGTTTGAATATGCTGTTCAAGTTCTCTATTATCCACTGATGCTGAAGAGTCCCTCTCATTGAGAGGTGATTCGATGTTTTCAAAGTCACTGGTCTCAGTACTTTTGCTGCTGTCCCCATTATCTCCATCCTGCTGTTGCTGCAGTGACAAGCTTTTGAGTTTTTCAGTGCTTTCTTCTAGAATAGCTTCCACAGACTTTAGGCTCCCTACAGGTCCTTTGACTCTTTCACAATCATCATCCACATTACCAGAATCACCTCCAGCTTTATGGTATGTTGTCCTTTTGTTATAAGATCCTGGAGATTGTTCAGGTAACAAAACAAATAATCTGATTGTATTTGCATGCCGATCCAGAAGTTTCCATAAATGAGAGTCTGCAAAGGCCATCTGGTAATCCAAAGTCTCAGAACTTTCAACAAACACCTAAATAGTAAGTCAAAAAATATTATATCATTAATTTTAGGGACATTCTCATTCATCATAATATCACATCAATACAAGACAGTACATAGTAAGTTATAAAATTTGTGATGATAAAGTTTCTGAAGGACATTGCATTGTTCTGGAGACTAAATGAAACAACTTTTAGGCTCAGATATCTTTGCAACTAGTCATAAAACTATGCTAAGATAGAGTAGATGGACAGATAGATATACAAACATACATCTTGTTTATCGGGCTGTCTACTTTTAGAAACTTTTGTATTATACATGTTTCTCTTTAGGAAATAGAAGTTCAGCATGAATGTAGATAGAGGAACATGTACAAAGATACTTTGGGAATGCAACACCAAAATCCAGATTATAGAAAAATTTAATGGGCAAATGCTTTGGTTTTATAACAAATAAATTACAAGGAAACAAACAACCAAAAAGGACACAGGAAACTTACAGAAAAAAATTTTGTAAGATAGTCAAAGAACTATGAACATTAGATACTAGGCTAATAATAAGGCATTTTTACTTTTAAAGCTATATAATGTATTATATTTTTAAAAGAATTCTCATCCTGAAGAGATATATTTTCATATTATTTACAGATGAAAAGATATGATGTTGGGGAAGTTTATCAAATAATCTGGAGGAAGTGGTGGTTAAATATAGATGAAGCAAGAGGTGATCATTGTAGAAGCTGGGTGATGGGGAAATAGGGGGTCATTATACTATTCTCTCTACTTTTGCATATATTTGAAATTTTCCATAATAAAGTTTTTTTTAAAAAATGAAATTCATATACATAAATTTAGCAATTATCAATAACATGTTGGGTTTTGCATTAAAAAAATAACTCTATCAGTTCTATTCAGTAAATGTTACAAATCAGGACTATTAGCTAACTGTTTAAGGAAGAAAAACGATTTAAGCAAAAAATCAAAGTTAGATCCCTCCTACACTCCTTAAAACAATATATGGCAGATTAGATATTTGAACGTTTTACACACACAACCCCACACAGAAAAGTAATAGAAAAAAATATAAGTGAATAAAAATTATACATCAGGATTAATAAAACAATACTAAGAAGGATTAAATGAGATAAAACACTAGACTGAACTAAGATGAATGAGATTGGACAAGGTGATAAATAAAAGATGGCAAACAAGGAAAACTTATCTAGAGTGAACCAATGACATCAGGAACAAACACATACAAAAAACGATACGTGATCGAACACAAAATATCAAGAGATAAAACAAGAGAACAACATGAATGTTCTCCTTTCTAACAAAGATAAATGAGTAGGCAAAGGGAATAATGCTGGGTGAACCCAAGAATGTAATTATCTCTACACTGGGCATGCCTCTGACTTACCATAAAGTACTGTTTTATGGGAGAAGCTTAAGAATGAACAAACTTCAGAGGACATAATCACTGTAGGTAGAAATAGTCATGAAGGCTTTCACCACAGCAGGAGGACTAAGCTGGAGCTTGAGAACAAAAATGTAGGGAGAGGAGGAAGAACACTCCAGGTGGGGGTGCACATGAACAAAGGCAGAAAGAGTAGAACCAGTGAGGACAGAAAGAAACCTGATCTGACCTGACTACAAAGGAAGGTAATAACTGTAAAGATGTGAGAATTTAAGCTCCAGGAAGACAGTGGATAGCTCTAGAGGCCAGGCTTATAATATTGAACTTAATTTCATTTACTATTACCAAACAGCATAGAAAATAGTAATGAAAAAATAAAAGACATACCTTGTTACTTCTAAAAAAACCTTCAGCTTTCAGGGTTTTACTGGGCACACTGAGAAGACGCAAATCATTATAGCAGCGTTCCAGCACTATTCTCATTGTTTCAGCAGGTAAATGGATGGCCTATAATAAAAGCAATTTAATAAAAAGTACTCTTTGAAAAATAATTCTGTTTGACTTAGCAATATGGGAAAACAAGACACTGATGAGTTCTTCTTAAAAGTAGCAGAGAGAAAAATAATTTTAGCAGAGGTTTTAAAATCTTTGAAAAATCTAAGGGAAAAACAGTTATATCCATTAATCATGCTGCAAATCAGGAGAAAAAGAACCACTTATTAATATATCCTCTGAAACTATTTTAAAGTTCAGGATTTTTCACTAGAAATTCTATTCCTCTCAAATTCGCCAAGTAAATGAGGTGATTTGATTCCAGAGAAACTAAATAACTGACTTTTTGAGAGTTGACATCAAATTGACACTTGCTTAATTCCATGGATTTTGATAGGCTCTTCTGTATTCTGTGAATAGGTGTTAGTACTTTCACTAAATCAATTTTCCTTTGTATAAAATGACATTAGTAGGTAAAATTTATTCTGAAATTCCACATTCTTAATTTTTGGAGTCATTTTATGAATTTCACATGAAAGGAGCAGATAAAAATAATTTACATTTTAAAAAACAATTTGTTTTCAATACCAACTAATGGTATCACAGTTATGAATACCTAATTGGTAGGCAGTCTAATTATACTGTAAAACACTGTATTTGTTAACATAATGTGATTGCCTTTATTCTCTATGGACATATTTTTCACCAAGATTATGACCTTCTTTACGCAAGGGGCTATTGTCTGTTTCCTTCATATTATACTTCAGTGTTCACACTCCAGATTAAACTTAATTTTTTTTACATTTGGCATTTGTACTTTTTAAATGTAATGCAGAGCAAATTACACTAACATAATATGCATTTATGAGCAATTTAATCACAAAATATGACTTCACAAAATGGTTTGTTTCCTGGCTATTATTACGAGGGCAAAGCATTAGAAGTCGTTTTTTTAAATATAATAACCACCAATTCTTATATGATATTTTAAAATTTTTTTTACGGAGCATTTATTTATTTTTTATTAACATTTCTACAAACCTGTTAAACAGCTATTAAAAACCACAGATGATAAAAAATGAGTATAAGATGAATGACTGAAAACTGGACTCAATTTCTTGACCCGCAATTACTGAACAATTTCCACTACACCAAGAGATCTCAACCTGAGGTTCAGGAACCCTGCAAAATTTTGCTTGTTTGTGTTTCAAGATTTTATACAGTACAGCAACGGTCCCCAACCTTTTTGGCACCAGGGACCACTTTCATGGAAGACAATTTTTCCACAGGAGAGGAGGGAGCAGGGAGGCGGAGCTTAAGTGGTGATGCGAGAGCAATGAAGAGCTGGAACCAGCTCTAGACACAGATGAAGCTATGAAGCTTCATTTGCTCACCTCCTGCTGTGCGGCCCACAGTTTCCTAAGTTTCATGGAAGACAATTTTTCCACAAAAGTTGGGAGGAGCAGGGGTGGGGCGGAGCTTTGCAGTCTGGTCCCTAACAGGCCACGGACCACTACTGGTCCACGGCCCAGGGTTAGGGACTGCAGGAGTCCAGGACCCTTGAATAGATAATAATCATTTGTATGGAGTGGACTAGAACTTTTGCCCAAGGAAATCTGAATGTTTTCATCATCATATTTTTCCAGCTGAAAAAATCTGAATGAGCCTATGTTCTTTATCACTTACTCACATAATGGGGCCAATATTTAATGCATCACCTTTCTTGTCAAGTCTACTGCTCCACTTTCCTCCTCTATTTCTATTTTATATCACAATCTTTCTGGTTACCCAGGTTTGAAACCCCTCAGGTCATCCGTGCTTCTGCCTTACCCCAACATTTACCAATTACAAGTCCTGCCGATTCCACTTACGTAATCACTCTCAAAATCTATGTCTTCTCTCATTCCCAGTCACACACCTTCACCTGAATTATTCCAACAGTCTCATCTCCATTCCTGACTCTCCCTCAATCCATCGGGAACACTAGTCTAGTGTCACTTTTGTGTTTACTGTTTAAATCCCTTAATAATCTGTACTTACATTTCCAAGCCTGTATTTTACAATGATCCAGCCAAAACACACAAGTCATTGTTTCATGCACTTGCCTCAAACTTTCTTACCTCCATACTTTGCTCTGTTTCTTCTATTTGAAGTGTCCTTTCCTATCCATAGTTGTCTTCTAACTATAAATATTAGCTCCTTGAGGTAGAGCTTATATCTTATTAAATATCACACAGTGCCTTGTACTTTATAGCAGGCATTCAAAATTATTCACTGACCAATTTTAAAACTTACCTTTGAAATCAGTTGTTTGAACTCTGTAACTGTCTGATTTAAGTAAGCACGAACAGTTATAGGAGCAGCTACAGATTCTGCCTTTAGATCAACAACATGAACTTTCACCATCACTTCTGTCACAATGGAAGACAAAAATACAAAATTGGAGGTTATTATTTTAATGTATTTCACATAAGCAACACATCCTTAACGTGTTTCCAACAGATGGCAGAGACAGTACTTTCTAATTACCGAGATAGCAGATGTATGTTATACGTGTGTAATATACGTTAAGAACATCTTTCACAATTTATCACAATACAAGCAGACATATATAAAGAAATGGAAATGAGGCTAATAAAAACTTCTCCTAGTTCTCTTTTAATAATGTTAATAGTAGTCTTCATTAGGAAGTATTATTTTTGACTTATATACCTACAAAAGTAAAAATGTGATTTTTAAAAATACATGTTTTGTTTCCTTGTAAAACGTGACAACACTGTCAAATTTATCGAGCATATTAAAAATACAAACCCAAAGTTCCAAATACAGACTAAAACCACAACACTACATAATTATAAAAAGCTAGACACTGCAAAACAAATACTAAAGAGGCATTGCACCTCCACTTGCTTTTCAACGACCATCATTAAATTATTTAAAATCTTATTCATAATCAAAGACCTCTTCTCATCAAAATAATATTCTCTATAGCCCATGGAAAATTCTGCACAAAAACTATTCTGGTTTATGTGTTTGCTTTTTCACTTAAATCCTTCATGTTACAATTTAATCCCATCTTCTCCTCTTCAGTTTTGAGGAAATCATGTTTATAAATAAACTTTTAGTCTCTTGAAAATAATTGATCTTTGAACTACATTTAATACATAGTTATTCTCTATTTGTTTTAACCTTTATATATATTATATGTCAATCCTCAGTTTTTCCCTATGTTGTTAATTTAAATCTAACAAAATATTCTGCTAAGGGCTTGATTATTAATGAATAAAGGAGATTACTTTATAAGTTTTACAAATCCACACTCACATTTAGAGTTCATTCAAAAAAGTGGTATTATTGCTGACTCATGTTATACTTTAATCATTCTATCCTTTCTCTATCTAGCTCAAAAATCTGCAAGGAAATATCCCAAAGGGACTCTGCAGATAGCGTAGAGTCTGACTGAAGTAGGCATCACCAAGTTTACAGAAATGAAATTTACCTACTTAAGAGAGAGCTCTTTGAAAGAATACTACACCTAATCTACTTTACAGAGATAGAGGCCTTCATAAAAAAAGAAGCTATACAGGATCCACAGAGGAATCGAATTTAAAAGGGCAGAAGGTTTTTTAAGTTTAACTTCTATGAAAAAACACAAAAAACTTTAGTCTGACATCTGATTAACTGATGCAAGGGAGTTAGGGTCAAGACACAACAGTAAGAATTTTGTAAAATTATTTAAACGTTTTGATTTTCTCCTATTTGTTACAGTTTACATATAGTGATTACCAGAAAACTTAAGACATGAGAAAGATCATGTAACTGTCTTTAGGGACAACTCTGGGAAAACCAGAGGATGGTGTTTTGCTTTCCAAAGCAGTTCCAACCAAAGAAAAAACCCCCCACTGTACTGAATGAAGGTGATAGATTTAATGAAGAAAGGAAAGCTGAAGTCTCTGAGATCTGTAGAAGTGGAGAAGATGAAAAAAAAATTTAAATGTTGATTGTGACGTGGTTATTATGAATCCACCCCTCCCCGAAGAGACTGTGAAAAACAGACTCTACTTCTGAGACTTTAAGGAACACACTTTTTTAGACCAAGGTCTTCTCTATAAAGAGAGAAAGAAAGATATCCTCCTAAGAGATGAACTATTAATAATAACTTTAGGGATTTATAGCATACAGAATAATTATTGGAGAAGAAAAATCTCACTGAGGACTGTGAGCTAGAAGTTTTGTTGTTTCTTTTTTAAATTCTGTGTATAGGTCTTTGCAAGTAATCTAGAATTTAATTCCAAGCTTGTTACTACTTCCCAACGTGTAAAAATTATTCTACATTTTAAGACCATATAAAGAATTTTTTTAAATTATGTCCATATCTATAAACAAAACATTTTCTCATGGAAATTTTAAGTCTACTACAACTCAAAATAGTGTAAAATTGCTTACCTCCAGGTTTATAAGATTGGAAAACTTGATCAGGCTTTCTTGTCTCTAAAAGCAGATCAAACATATATGTTGACTTCACTCCACCTAGTAGAAGTCCCATTGGTGTATCTTCTTCTCCTTCATATGATCGTTCTAGATAATCATGAAACTCGTCATATTTAACAAGGCGACAACAATCCAGGGGTATTACCTCTTCTAAATCCATCATCTAAAAGAAAACAATCCCCCAGCAAAAAGAAAAAAATATATAGATACTGTTTTAGTCTGGTGTGTAATGACACTACCAATAGGTCCTAACAAACAAAATCCACATACTTATGACTTGCATCAAAAATACCAAAGTTTATAGGCATTACTTGAACATTATTTTTAAATAACCATGTTTCATTATGCCTTAAATCATACAAACTGTGCTAATTTAAAGATATTTTTCATTTTTTTTTAAACTTTAGATGTAGACTCAACATCACTGTATCATAATCTATTGCTCTGTAATTACTACACTGGAAACATAAGGGAAACCAACCAACCAACTAGAATATGCATCTTTCGTTTTCTTTTTTTTTTTTGAGACAGGGTCTCACTCTTGCCCAGGCTAGAGTGAGTGCCGTGGCGTCATCCTAGCTCACAGCAACCTCAAACTCCTGGGCTCAAGCAATCCTCTGCCTCAGCCTCCTGAGTAGCTGGGACTACAGGCATGCGCCACCATGCCCAGCTAATTTTTTTTTTCATATGTATATTTTTTTAGTTGTCCAGATAGTTTCTTTCTATTTTTAGTAGAGACGCGGTCTCGCTCTTGCTCAGGCTGGTCTCAAACTCCTGACCTTGAGCGATCCATCCGCCTTGGCCTCCCAGAGTGCTAGGATTACAGGCGTGAGCCACCGCGCCCAGCCATCTTTCGTTTTCTTAATACAATTTGGAAGGGAACTGATAACTCATGTATTCAGTGACAGTCTTCCTAAGTATAGGAGGCCAGCATGTTTCTTAAGGCCACTGCAGCTTCTATGTTTCCCAAGTACCACCCCATTCCTATCTGGACATCCCTTTTAATATTAGCCTACAGAACAACTACATTTCATGGCACAAGAATTTCTACCATAAAATTTTCCTCTAGCTCATGTCACTAGTAGATGACATACACTGGATGCAATAACTCTTGATTAGGAAATAAGCCTCCTGCAGAAACATGGTAGGATTGCTTGGAAGTATTCAATGCCCATTTAATGTTTGCAATTATTTTTTAAAAAAGATTTGTAAGCCTTAGTGTGTCCCCATTGATCTCTACTCATCAGAAATCAAGCTCTAATTTTGGTATATAAGATTGACTTATTTCTCTCCGAGAATTGCCTGAGATACTTGCTTACAAATGCAAATTCCCAGGCTCCAAAACAGAAATTCTGATTCATTTGCAAGAATCAGTATTTTTAATAAGAATGTGACTCTGGTACAGGTTATGCTGGATCACACTTTGAGAAATAACGTCAGGTATCCTGTCTGCTATTTTTAGTTCCTCCTTGGTTCTATATATAATTATATATGAAATGATACAGTATGCAATTTTTTCTCAAAGTAACAATGGTTAAATTTCAGTCAAATTCTGTTAATGTTTACATGGAAAGGGGAAAAATTTAATTTGTCAAGTGTCACAAATGACATTTAGAATGACCTGATGCAAGAGTGCTTCCCTTTCTATTTGCCTTTCAAACATCACTAATAACTTACCATTATTCTCGGAACAAACTGCAAACCTCTATTCCTGCAAAGTCTCTAATTTCATTTTATGCTACTCTATGCCCATTCAAGACAATCTAAATACATTAATACTACTCCTTCTTTTATTAATAGTTTCTTGAATATACCAAGCACTTCCTCACCTAGAAGTTTTTGTACAAGCCTTTGCTCTACTTAGTATATTCTTCCCCAACTTTGTGCACAGTTGTCTCCTTCTCATGGATAAGGCCTCAGAATAAATTATCTCAATGTGCTACTGATTTACTTTATAGCAGTTAAATAATAAAATAATTGCAAATTGTGATGTTTAAATATTTTTTGTTTGTTTTTCCCAACAGACTGAAAACTCCATAAGGGCAGTGACCATGTTGTCCTCTCTGGTCTACCTCTAACACCTCATGTTGTCTTGTTCACTCTCGTATCTCTAATGCCTCATACAGTAGACCCTCAATAAATATCTGCTAAATGAATGAAAAGAACAAATAAATATTTTGTTTCTAATTCTAATTCTGGGATCTAGAAAGTTTAACTGACTTTCAGAGTGAGAAAGTTCTCAAAATCAACTGAGTATGCTCCAAAGAAAAGGTAGAAACTATACCCTCTAAGAGATATATGAATTAATAAGTTATAAAAGTTACTACAAGTGCTTATATTACTATTAACTATAATAAAAACTTGGAAAATCATATTACTACTGTTATATGAGTATCAATAAGTATATGCCAATAGTGCAATTAAACATACCTTATATGCCATTTCTACTGCTTCATTCAATGTCTTATCCTTATGAACCTCTAATTTATTTTCCATCATTACTTGTTTCACAGGATGCAAACAGAATAATTTTATCTAGAAAATGTAAAATATCATCAACTCAGCAAGAGTTAAAGCTGCATTCTTTCACAGACAGCATTTTTTTCCTAATTGTCAAAATACTGTAATTTTTTTAAGAACATAATTGAGACCATTCTTTCTCGTGTCTTTTTTTCTCACTTAATAACTGACAGTGATATGATGTCTCATGTCATAAAAAATTCAAAAACATTAATTTTAACAATTTTATGTTTTTTATAAGGATGTATCATTAATTTATATAATCATTTCCCTACCAATATACATTCAGGTTATTTCCAGTGTTTCCCTAGTTTGGATAATACTGGGATGAATATCCCATAGTCAATATTTTTACAGTATCTGTGATTATTTCATTAGGTAATATTTATATAAGAGAAATTATATAAGAATATAAATTTGCTTAAGGGTCTTGATAAATACCACTCAAATTCTATTCAGAAAGGTTTTACTGATTTATTCTTCTTGTAGTAGGGTATGCGAATGCCCACCTCACTGCAGCCTCACCAGCAATGAACATTATCACTACATATACGTTACTGAGCTTCTATGCATCAAATTAAACCAAATTTTACCTTTGTAGTACAGTCAGTTACACTGCTTAATGATCATAACAGCATAACTGTCTACAGAATCAACTCAATGTGTTAGTTAGAATTACAGTTAAACAAAATAAAATTATGAAATACAACCTTGCATGTATTGCGCTCAATTTCTCGTTGCCTCTTTTCTTGTTCTTCCAACTCTCTCTCTTTCTGCACCAAGTTTTTAATGTGTTCTGGGTATTCATCCACTTCTAGAAATTCTATTAATAATAAAAACAGGATAAGGCCATGTCACTGAAATTGAGCTCCCTTTATTCATTCTGTTCTACTATGCTCCTATAATATATACTTCTACAATAGCACTCGTGGAAATATATTTCAACTATATTCTTAACTTGGAACATGAGCTTCTTGAGACAAGAGTGAAGAGGTAGTTGATAATGGCACAGGGTTAGGTCTCATATTTTAAAAAGGTATATATTTATCCAAAATGGCTCTTGGCTTCAGAACAACTCCAGTATGTAGATTAAGATTTTAGAATGAAAAAGCCCCTCTGAAACTCGGAAGTAATTTCTGATTCCAGATTGTGCCATCACCATCAAACTGTGTGACTCTGGGCAAGTTTACTTCTCAAGAGCTAACCTTCTTAGCTTATTGATAGTGCCTACACCATAAAGTTATTACCTGGGATATAATAAAACTTAATAAATGCAGTTGCTGCTACTATTACTACAAATGCTATTTATTTGTCTATTATTATTCTCTAATAATATCTTTCCTTTGTTCTCAAAGCAATCTTTTAGCTGCCTTCTAACCAAAGAAGGTAGATTCACAAAATCAATAACTATATCTGTTATATTTCTGCTTCTATTATATATACAGTCAAGATTAATTTGAATAAAGAAAAAGTGATTATTTCTAAGGTTACTTTTAAAACAACTAGTTAAAGGAAAACAGTATCTACAAAAAATGGCTACCACAGACCTATGTATGAATAATTATTTTTGCAAAAGTTTTTAATAATCAGAACTTCATAGTATTCAAAGTATTAAGTGACAATATGAGATTATGATGCCATTTAATAAAGCCAATTATTATTTGGCATTAAATAGGGAGAATAATTTATATCAAAAACATCATGCCTCTGTGTAAGGTAAAAAGCCACTGTTAGAAATGAGCTATAATTTTTAAAATATTCTATATCATATCAGACAGCGCCCTCTGGTGTTTCAGCACAAAACTAGAGTTGGGGGAGTAGATAAAGGAAGGCTGAGTTACTGCACTACTAGAAAGCAGGGTTCACATAAGATATATAAATTACTATCCTGGCTCTGCTTCCAGATAACTATGACCTGGGATATTACACTTTGGGGTAGAGGTTTTTTTTCTGATACAGTAAGAATGATTACTTCTGCTCTTAAATCTCTATTCTGAAATAACTTATTATAATTTCTATTTATTTTTTCATTAATTCCACAGTAAATTTTTGAACTAGTATATGACAGATCCTAGAATATACCTTTGGTGAAAAGATGAATAAGTCCTAAGCCTTGTACCAACTCAATTCACAATCTAATGAAGGTTCACAAAAGTATGAGCGTAAACATTATTATGCTCAAAACAGATTTACCAATAGCATGGTATTGTTTAGTTTCCAAACAAGGGAAATATGCTGAAGTCAAAGACACTGATTATATTTTTTTTAATTATAAAAAGAATATGAGCAAACATATCACCTGTATATGTATCTGTATGTACACATACACTTTCACACACATACACCCCCACCTATTTTCAATACTGCCTCAGAGAGTCAGAGTTAGCAAGAAAAAACAAGAACTGCTATGTTTTAAAGGAATAATTACCAAAAAAAGAGGTAAACAAATATGTTTTATATACAAGATTATTTCTGAGATTCTTAATAAAATTAAAACATATAAAGGATGTGTACTAGATTCATAAAGCTTTAACTTGCTTTTCAATTAAATAAGCAGAGATATTTAACTCTAGTTCCCAAAAATGTTTCTAAAGTGGTACACTAGAAGTTCAGGACATCTAGGGTCTCCAATTCAAAGCATTTAGATACTAAAATACTCAAAAAACTTGAAACTGAAAAAAAGCAATAATAGCTAAATTTGAGTTTTTACTATATACCAGATATGATGCTAAATGCTTGAACTGTTATCTCATTAAAATTTTTATAAGAACCCTGCAAAATACTATTATTCCCACTTTACAGATGTGGAAAGAATGGCTTAAAAAGGTTAAGTAGCTTGCTCTACGACACGCAGCTGGTGAGTTATGACAAGGTTGGGTTTATCATCACTGCACCAAACTGCACATAATATAATCTTACTATAAATAAATATGCTTACAAATAAACATCCAATTTATTTAATGACCAGTAGGTTTTATTTACCTCTCGGTGTATTAAAAAATAACTCAACAAGCTTTTTTCAAGTGTTTTTCCAATTTGGTATTATTTCATAACAGTCTTTACAATTAATTCTCCCAGGCAACTTAATTATCCTATCATTTAAAAGTGGTTATCTGGGTTTGCAAAATTTACAAAAGAAATTAAGTTTACAATATACGTTAAAATCAAGTAACTGTAGGTTAACATACTTGCATTTCTTGCTGGATCCTTCAGTCTATATATCAGCATATATGCATTCGTGGAGCTAGCAGAAATATAAAAAAGATTAATAGCTACAAAAAGTAGGTTTAAAGATTCCATTTCCTAGCATCAAATATTTATTTTAAATTGTGATTTTTTTCTTTCAAATAATTAGAAATTCATGCCACTGCTCACAGACACATTCACATTTAAAACATTCCAGAAGAAAGGAAAATCTATTTTGTTTTTAATGACAAAGTTATGAGAAGATTCCATACCTCCTCCTGGTAACATTGTAAAGTCTGCAACAAAGCTGTGTACTAGAATGACTACAACAGTTAAGTCAGGAGTCAACAATTTTTTTCTGGAAAGGACTAGATACTATTATAAAAATCTTAGGCTCTGTAAGCCACATGGCCTGTGTTGTTGTTATAGTACAAAAGCATTAACGCAAAATCTATAAACAAGTGACTATGTTAGTGTTTAATAAAACTTCACTTCCAAATTTTGGAGGCAGGCTAGATTTGTCTCATAGGTTGTAGTTTGCCAATAACTGCGTTAAATCTTTGATGACAAAACACATTGAGAAGCTATAATGAATTCTAACTTATAAACACTAAAAATTAGGAAATTACTTACCTTGCAAAAGCACTGGAATAATATCCTCTACTTCCTGAAGATCCACCATGTGTTTTCTTAATGTCCTCTTGTGTTATCTAAAAAGTTGTTATTTTCCTTTTTTGTAAAATCCGTAACACTGCTGTAACCAAATCTTTTAACTTCAGAGTTAAATGCCATATAAGATCTTCAAAATGGCCCATATCAATTAACAAAATATAACTATAATCAGTGGCTGCTTACTAGCCAGCCAGTTCTAGAGCTCCTAATCACACACGAAGCACAAATAGCATGTGTGACAGTACAGGGCAAGAGGAAAATTGGTAGTCTATCTCTGGAGACATTCAGCAAGCCCCAAATAAATCAAAACAAAGAAATAGAGACAATAAACAAAATCAGGAAATTTACTAAAAGCAAAAATGAAAGACTGGTTTGATATGGGTCTTAAGGTGCATCACTAGACAAATCCTCTCATTTTTAATAAAGCCTACTGTTGATTAGAAACATCCCTACTGCTGTCTCTCAAAATAATCTTAAAAGATACCTCCTTACCCTGCTGACATGTTGATCATTGAAGCTGTACCACTGCTCATCACTGAATGACTTTATACATGCATAGTAATGACCACCAGCAGCACTTCCCGAATGAACCATAACAGAGAAGAGTTCATAAATCAGGGAATTCTAAGGGGAAAAAGTAAAAGTGACTCAGAGGAGAGGAAAAATACTGAATCCTTATTTCTTTATTTCCTATTTTTTTTCTAGTAACACATAGTGAAGTAACATGGTAGTTGTCCTCTGTATCAAAGGTCAACTTTCCCCTTAAAATAAAATTAAAATGGCAAGTCACCAAATAATTTTATATACCACAAGTTTCAGAAGTTCCATTCAGTATATTTTTTCACATTTTAATTATGCTATACTCTATGGAACTATACATACCTGTACATAAAAACTTATTTATGTAATAATTAAATAACAGTCCAAAATTTTAGAAGCAGGTGCTAAATACAAGGCTGTTCTAATATGTACAGTCAAGATAAAAAACTGACAAGTAACATTGTTTTTTATTCAAATAAGATTCTATTTCCTTTACAAATGAGCTGTGCAATATATTTGGAATGTCTATTAATATATTTATGTAATCTGTGATATAGTGATTTACTGATTTAATATCTCTCACTTATATTAAGAATGAATCCCAAATTATATTATCTATAATAAATTAAATTAAAATTGTTTAACAGTTTCCTGTTCTGCAAACAATTCTTCACTGCTTGGAAATAAAGATTATTTTAAGCAAACCTCAAGGAATTTGTGGAAGAAAATAGAAATAAAAAGGCAACTGATAAAAAGAGGTGATTTACAAACAACTTGTCTTTATATTTTGGACTATCTTTTCTTTCAGAAGCCCAGGCACTTCACAGCTCCTAAGACAGTTTGAGATACTGGGTAATTCCACCAAAAGAATGCACAGGAAGGAAGATGGAGATAAAGGATTCCCCAGTTGATAACAAGCAAGCTTTATTTATTCACTTTTCTACAACTAGGGTTTCTCTTCTTTATTCTTTGCTTGAAAAGCATTTTAGCCTTTGGTCACTTTATGTGACTTAATTTATTACTTAGTGAAATTTCTAGAACAAATTCTGAAAATGTCTGAAAACTTCTTTACATCCTTCACATTTTATTCCTATAACTAAAATTAATCACAGTGGTGATAGGGGGAAGGTTTCAGAATTTACCTGCAATCCAAAATTTGTGTTTAAGCATTAAACAACTTATGAAATGTGGTAATTCCATGCTATTAAAGTGCTTTGAATGTAGTAGGTAAATAGTTTATCATCACAGGTTTTTCATATATCAAATCTTTAAAGAGCACCTCGTGAAAGTGTAAAGAAACAACCAAAATATCCCTAAATGAATTTGAGACACTATAAAATCCTGATATGACTGGATGATATGAGCAATATCTTATGAATAGAACTTCTATTTAAAAAACAAACAGAAAAAGCCTACCAATCAACAGCTATACATTTTTAAGTTTCAGAATTATCAAATTCTGAATTATCTGAATTATCTAAATCAGAATCATCAAAGCCAAAACAATTAGGAAAATTCTAATGGTAGCAACTTCTGGATGATAATAATTGTGGTATATTCTCAAGACTGTATCACCTTCCAAATTAGAATTGCATATATCATATATTATTAGCAAAAGATAATATAGTCTACATGAAAGAGTAAGAGTTCTCAAATGTAATTTTAGTTTCAAATCACAGATTGGAAGAGGTAAGAAGGGGAGTAAAGCAACTTCATCCAAATCTAGAATTATAATTTTTAAATAAAATTACATAAAAACATATTCTAATATTTTCATCTCATTTAATATACTGCTTAACAACATAATACATTACTCTTAATAAAAAGGGTATAAATCTTCAAGCATGGTACTGGCAAACAAAATTATAAATTTCTAGATCTAAACAGAACATCAGAAAGCATCTGGTCCAAACGCCTCTAAAATGTATCAACTGAAAGGCACATAGATTAAATGATATGCCCAAAGTGACGCAACTTGTTAATGGCAAAGTCAGAACTAAAACCTAGATCATTTGACCCTCTAATGCAGGGGTCAAACAGTGAATATTTTAGGCTTTGTGGGCCATATGGTCTCTGTCACAACTACTGAACTCTGTAATTATAACACAAAACTGGCCATAGACAATATATAAACAATAGGAGTGGCTGTGCTTCAATAAAACTTTATTTACCAGAACAGGTAGCACTAAGCAACAGACTTGAAAGCTCAGAGAACGTCAAACAGGATAAACACAGAAGGGGAAATAAAAAAAAAAAAAGAACCTCTTGTATTAAGACAAAGAAAAAATCTTCAAGGGAGCTAGAGGGAAAAAACACCTTCTCTATAGAGGAACAAGGATAAGAATTACAGCACGTTTTTCATTATAAACGATAAGCAAGGACAAAGTATAGTGAAATATTTCAACTGTTGAAGGAAAAATTACTACCAACTTAGAATTCTATATTCAGTGAAATAATCCTTCAAAAGTGAAGGAGAGAAACTAGCAATCAACAGCAAAAGGAAAACTGGAAAATTCACGAATAAGTGTAAATTTAACAACATATTCTTAACAACCAATGAGTCAAAGAAGAAATCACAAGGGAAATTAGAAAATATCTTGAGACAAATGAAAACAAAAACACAACACACCAAAACTTATGGAATGCAGCAAAGGCAGTACTAAGAAGAAAGTTCATAGCTATAAATGCCTACATTAGAAAAAAATCTCAAATCAACAACCTAACTTTACACCCAAATTAGAAAACAACAAACTAAACTCAAAGTTAGCAGAAGGAAGGAAAGAATGGAGATTAGAGCAGAAATAAATTAAATAGAGAATAGAATAACAATAGAAAAAAAATCAACAAAACTAAGAGCCGACCTTTTGAAAGCTCAACAAAATCAACAATCCCTTAGCCAGACTGAGAAAAAAAGAGAAAAGACTCAAATAACACAAATCAGAAATGAAAGGAGATACTGCAATAAAAAGAATCATAAGAGACTACTACAAATAATTACATACCAACAACTTGGATAACCTAGAAGAAATGGGTAAATTTCTATAGACATAAGCTCACCAACACTGACTGATGAAGAAATAAAAAATCCAAACAGACACTATAACTAGTAAGGAGACTGCATCAGTAATCAAAAGCCTACCATCAAAGAAAAGCCCAAGACCAGATGTCTTTGCTAGAGAATTCTACCAAACATTTAAAGAAGAATTATTACAACACCAATCCTTCTCAAACTTCTCTGAAAAAGTGAAGAGGAGAAAACACTTCCAAACTCATTCTATTACTTTGATACTCAAATCAGACAAAGATACTACAAGAAAACTACAGACGAACATCCTTGATGAATATTGATGCAAAAATCCTTAACAAAGCACTAGCAAACCAAATTCAACAACACACTAAATGACCACATGGGTTTTATTCCTGGAATGCAAGGATGGTTCAACATATGAAAATCAATCAATGGAATACACTACATTAACAGAATGAAGGACAAAAAGCACATGATCATCTTGATTGATACAGAAAAAGCATATGACAAAATTCAACACCCTTTCATGACAAAAACAGTAAACTAGGAATAGAAAAAAATTACCTCAACATAATAAAATCCTTATCTGAAAAGCCAATAGCTAACATCATACTAAATGATGAAAAACTGAAAGTGTTTCCTATAACATCAGAAATCAGGCAATGATGCTCACTCTTACTACTTCTATTCAACGTAGTACTGGAAATCCTAGCCATAGCAGTCAGATAAGAAGAAGAAATAAAAGGTATCCAAATAGGAAAGAAAGAAGTAAAATTATTTCTGTTCACAGATGACAATCTTGTATGTAGAAAACTCCACAGATTCCACACAAAAAACTGCCAGAATAAAGGAATTCAGCAAAATGGCTCAGTACAAAAATCAACATGCAAAAATCTATTGCATTTCTAAGCATTAACAATGAACAGTCTGAAAAGAAAACTAAGAAAACAATCCTGTTTCTAATAGGATCAAAGAGAATAAAATGCTTACGAAAAAATTTAACCAATAGAGTCATACACTGAAAACCACAAAACACCACAGAAAGAAATTAAAGACAAATAAATGGAAAGACATTTTGTGTTCATCAATTGGAAGACCTAATATTGTTGAATGTCCACACTATACAAAGCAGATTCAATGTAATCCATGCCAAAATCCCAAAGGCAATTTTTTCAAAAATAGAAAAAACATCTTAAAATTCATATATAATCTCAAAGAACCTTAAATAGTCAAAATAATCTTGAGAAATAAAAACATAGTTGGAGGCCTCATACTTTCTGATTTCAAAAAATATTACCAGGCTATAGTAATCAAAACAGTATCATACTGACATAAAGATAGATATATGAACCAACAGAACAGAAAAGAGAACTCAGAAATAAACCTTCATGTGTATGGTCAAATGATCTTTGACAAAGGCTACACAATGGGTAAAAGGAAAAGGATAGTTTCTTTAATAATTGGTGCTGAGAAAAGCAGATATTCACAAGTAAAAGAATGAAGTTATACAAAAAATTAAGTCAAAATGGATTAAAGACCTAAACATAAGACCTGAAACTATAAAACTCCTTGAGGAAAACAAGGGAAAAGCTTCCTGACATTGGATTTATCAATGACCAAAATGACAGGCAACAAAAGCAAAAATGGACAAAAGAGACTACATTAAAGACTTCTGTGCAGCAAGGGAAACAATCAACAGGGTGAAAAAGCCCCCTACAGAATGGGAGAAAATATTTGCAAATCATCTATCTGATAAAGGGTTAATATCCAGAACATAAAAAGAACACCTACAAACTCAACAAGCCCAATTAAAAAATGGGTGAAAAACCTGAATAGATATTTTTCCAAAGAAGACGCAAGTGGCCAAGAAGCATATAAAAAGATGCTCAATATCACTAATTATTAGGGAAATGGAAATAAAAACAACAATGAGATATCACCTTACACTCATTACGATAGCCAATATCAAAAAACCAGCAAAGTGTTCACAAGGATGTAGAAAAATCTGAACCCTTGTGGACTGTTGGTGGAAATGTAAAATGGTACAGCCACTATGGAAAAAAGTATGGTATTTCCTCAAAAGAATTAAAAGTGAAATAACCATAGGATCCAACAATCCCACTTCTGGCTATATACTCAAAAGAATGGAAAGCAGGATCTTAAAGAAATATCTGCACAGCTATGTTCATGGCAACATTATTCACAATAGTCCAAAGGCAGAAGCAACCCAAGTATCCATTTACTGATAAAAGGATATACAAAATGTGGTATATACATGCAATGGAATAAAAAGAGATTCTGACACATGCTACAACACAGATGAACCTTGAAGACACTATGCTAAGTTAAAAAAGCCAGTCATAAAAAGACAAATACTGTAGGATTCTACTTATATCAGGTACCTTAAAATAGTCAAAACTCTTAGAAACAGAAAGTAGAATGGTGGTTGCCAGGGGCTGGACAGAGTGAGAAAAAGGAAGTTGTTCAATGCATACAGAGTTTCAGTTTTGCAAGATGAAAAAGTTCTAGAGATCTGTTGCACAACAAAGTACATATCATTATTACTATAGAACTGTATACTAAAAAAATTAATGAGAGTAAATTTTATGATTTTGACCAATAATTAAAAAAAAAACCGTGAAGGAGAAATAAAGACTTTCTCAGACTTTCAAACAAAAACTGAGGGAACTCATCACCAGCTGCCTTGCTCTGTGAGAAATGTTAAAAGAAGTTTTTTAGGCAGAAAGAGAAAATTACATAGATCAGAAACTTGTATCTACATCAAGAAGGAAGAACATCAGAGAAGGAATAAATGAAGGGAAAATAAAATATTTCATATTTCTTATTCTTAGTTAATCTATTATAAAAGATAACTATTTAAAGCGACAATAGTAACAAATCTATTGGGTGATTAGAGCATATAGATAAATGAAATGAATGAGAGCAATGTCACTAGAGATGGGAGGAAGGCAATGGAAATACTTTGTTACAAGGTACCTACTCTAAACACGAAGCAATATAGTGTTATTTGAAGGTCAATTTAGCTTAGTTAAAAATTTACATTGTAAACTCTACACCAACCACTAAAAAAACCTTTTTAAATATAATTGATACACTATAAGAGGAGATAAAATTGAATCATATAAAATGCTCAATTCAGAGAAGACAGAAAATGAGGGAGAAAAAAAGAAAACAAAACCAAATGCAATGAATAGAAAATAGTTACAAACATGGTAGACATTAATCAAACCATATCAATAATCACTCTAAATGTGAATGGTCTAACACACCAATTAAACAACAGAGACTGTCTAAAAAACAAGACACAACTATTTGTTGTCTAAAAGAAACCCAGTTTAAATATAAAGACATGTAGATTAAAAATAAAGGGTCAGAATGGAAAAAATACACTGTCTCATTTCAAAAGAATGCTGGAGTAGCTATTAATATATTAATTCCAGACAAAGCACACTTCAGAAAGAGGAAGAATATCACATAAAGTGGAGTTTACATAATAATAAGAGGGTCAGTTTTCCAAGAGAGCATAACAATCTCAAATGTGTATGCACCTAAGAAGAGAGTGCCAAAATACATGCAGCAAAAATGGATAGAGCTGAAAGTAGAAACAGACAAACCATTAATGTAGTTGGAGATTTCAACACCCTTCTGTCAGTGATAGATGAAGCAGGCAGAAAATCAGTAAAGACACAGAAGACCTGGACAGCATTATCAATCAACTAGATGTAATTGATATTTACAGAGTACTACACCCAACAACAGAATATAAATTCTTCTTAAGCTCACACTGACCACTCACTAAGATAAACTACACAAAACATACCTTACCAAATTTAAAAGAATGGAAATAACACAAAGCATGTTCTGGGACCAAAATGCAATTAAACTAGAAATCAGTAACAGAAAAGTAGCTAGAAAAATCAGAAATAGTTGGAAATTAAACAAAATACTTCTAAATAACCCATGTGTCAAAGAAGAAATCTCAGGAGAATTTTAAAATATTTTCAACAAAATGAAAATGAAACTAACTTTTCAAAATTTGTGAGATGCTGGAAAAGCAGTATTTGGAAAGAAATATGCAGCATTAAATGTGTAAATTAAAGAAGAAGCCTCTAGAATCAATAAACCAAGCTTTTATCTTGGGAGACTAGAGGAAGAGCATTTTAAGCCTAAAGCAAGCGGAAGAAAACAAATAGTAAAAAAAAACAGAGCAGAAATAAATTAAACTGAAAACAGGAAAACAATAGAGAAAGTCAACAAAACCAAAAGCTGACCCTTTGAAAATAATTAATAAAAATGGCAAATCTCTAATTAGACTAATCAAGAAAAAAAGAGACACAAATTGCCAATATCAGAATGAAAGAAAGTCCATCACTGCATTAAAAAGACAATTAAAAGGACAATAAAGGAATACATTGAACAACCCTGTGCCGACAATTTTGATAACTTAGAGAAGATGGACCATTTCTTAAAAATTATGAACTATATCAAAATTCAGAAAGAAGAGAAAGATAATCTGAATAGCCCTATATCTACTAAAAAATAGAATCAATAATTAATAACTTTCTAAAAATGACAGCACCAGGTCCAGATAATTTCACTGGCAAATTCTACCAAACATTTAATAAAGAAATAATACCAATTCTCCACAAGCTCTAAAGGCAAAGGGAACACTCCCTAACTCATTCTATGAGCCCGGCATGACCAGAACCAGATAAAGTCATTAAAAGAAAGGAAAACTGCAGACCAATGCTTCTCATGAACACAGATGCAAAAATCTTCTGCAAAATATTAGCTGATCAAATCCAGCCATATATAAAAAGAATTATATACTATGACAAAGTAGGATTTACTCTAGGTATGCAAAAACGATTTAACATTAGAAAACCAATCTATGTAATTCAGGCTAAAGAAGAAAAATCATGTTAACTGACACAGAAAAATCATTTGACAAAATCCAACACCCATTCATGATAAAAACTCTCAACAAACAAATTAGGAACAGAGGCAAACTTCAACTTGATAAAGAACATTCCCCCCCAAACCCCCCCCGCCCCGAAACAAGAAAAAACAGAGCCAACATCACACTTCATGGAAAGAGACTGAAAGCTCTCCTCTGAAGACTGGGAACAAGGCAAGGATGTTCTCTCTCACCACTCCTATTCAATACTGTTTTGGAAGTCCTACCTAGTGCAATAAGACAAAAACATATTGGAAAGGAAGAAATAAAACTGTCTTTAATCTCAGATGACATGATTGTCTATATAAAAAAACAGGCAAGGGGCTGGATTTGACTCCTGAGCCACAGTTTGCCAACTCTTGCTAGAAAGCCAGGTTTTTAATACTAAGTTATAATCTATCCACTGCATTATTCATTACACAGAAATCCCTGCTCATTTGTCTGCCCTGAATAAGACAGGTAATTTTAAAAGGTGGGGTCAAATGGTGGTGAGAAGAATGGCCTTGGTCTAAAAACAGATTTATGAAAGTGAACTCTATTCTTAAGTTATTCTTTAAAAATCCCTATATTTAATATGACTCTGTAAAACCTGAATTAGTGATCAGTCTTCATATTAGTGATTTATATATATTATTGACACCATGCTTAAGATATTTTATCTGTAATACTCCCCTCAATAAAGCAGAATATATGAATGTGAAAAAAATTGATAAAACCTTGAAGTCATTGACACAGAGACAAAAATGATCCTATCCTAGAGATTATCCAGTTGTGGTTTTTCAAATTATAATCCATGGAACTATATCATTTTTCAAAATGTCTTAAGGACTGTTACAGGAGAGGAGAAAAAAACTAAGGGCTGTGGCTTTCCCTTACCTCGAAAAGATCAGATCTATTGTTAACTGCTTCACAGAGTGTTCCATTGCCAGAAATTTTAAAAATCAGTGGATCTAATCCAATGCTTTCATTTTTGAATATGAGAAAACTCAGATGAGATAAGATTAAGAGACTTGCTGCAACTTCAAAGGCAGAGATGGTACTAGAATCTTGGTTTCCTGACTACTAGGCACCCTTTCTACAACATCATCTGGCTTACTTACATAGTTATAGTTCAGTCCCCAGAAATTAATGTTCTCACTTATAAGTATTAATAGTTTTTCCTAAAGTTTAATTACAATCGGATATATACATACATTAAAAAAATCTTTAAGTGTTAACTCTCAGAAATCAAGCTCTTTTTTAAAAAAATTTCAGAATATTACAGGGGTACAAACGTTTTGTTTACATGGATTATTTTTTTACAGTTTGAGTCAAAGTTGTGTGTCCATCACCCACATAGTGTGCACTGTACCCATTAGGTGTGAATTTACCCATTCCCTCCTCCCCCCCAACACCTGCTTGATTTCCATTGAATTTTACTACCATATGTATACAAGAGTGTTAATCACTTAGTTCCAATTCAATAGTGAGTACATGTGATGTTTGTTTTTCCATCTTTTTTTTTTTGAGACAGAGTCTGGCTCTGTTGCCCTGGCTAGAGTGCCATGGCGTCAGCCTAGCTCACAGCAACCTCAAACTCCTGGGCTCAAGCGATCCTCCTGCCTCAGCCTCCTGAGTAGCTGGGACTACAGGCATGCGCCACCATGCCAGGCTAATTTTTTCTATATATATATTTTTAGTTGTCCAGATAATTTCTTTCTACTTTTAGTAGAGACGGAGTCTCACTCTTGCTCAGGTTGATCTCGAACTCCTGACCTTGAGCAATCCACCAGCCTCTGTTTTTCCATTTTTATAATACTTCACTTAGGAGGATGGTCTTCAGTTCTATCCAGGTTGTTACAAAAGGTATTAGTTCACCATTTTTTTATGGCTGAGTAACACTCCATGGTATGCATGCATTTTGTAATTCATTGATATACTGATGAGCACTCAGGTTGTTTCCACATCTTTGCGATTGTGAATTGTGCTGCTATAAACATTCTAGTGCAAGTATCTTTTTTTCCTTTGAGTAAATACCTAGCAGTGGGATCGCTGGATCAAATGGTAGGTCTACCTTTAGTTCTTTGAGGTATCTCCACACTACTTTCCATAGAGGTTGTACTAGTTTGCAGTCCCACCAACAGTGTATAAGTGTTCCTTTCTCTCCACATCCATGCCAGCATCTATTGTTTTGGGATTTTTTGATAAGAGCCATTCTCGTTGGAATTAGGTGATATCTCATTGTGGTTTTGATTTGCATTTCCCTGATGATTAGAGACTTAGAACATTTTTTTCATGTGTTTTTTGGCCATTAGTTTATCTTCATTTGAAAAGTTTCTGTTCATGTCTTTTGCCCACTTTTTAATGGTGTTTAATTTTTTCTTGCTGATTTGCTTGAGTTCTTTGTAGATTCTGGTTATAAGCCCTTTATTGGATGTATAGCGCACAAATATTTTCTCCCATTCTGTAGATCAAATTATCTTATATAATTGTTTGTATTCCGTAACATATAGAATAGTATCTAGACCTTGATAAAATTGTTGAAATGTACACATTTTTCAGATAAAATTAGCACTGTTATTATTAGAATACCACATTATCCTTGATAAAGCAAAGTATTCTTGTCCTCACAACACATGTGTTTCTAAAGAGTTGTGTAGCTTCTCACATTTTTAAAAAAACAAACAAAAATTTTTAAAAAGACTTTGCTGAATTTATTTATCAATTCCAGATTCAGCCTCTTGGCAGATCTTTGGGATTTTCTAGATATAAGATCCTATCACCAGCAGAAAGCGACAGTTTGACTTCTTCTTTCCCCATTTGGATACCCTCGATTTCCTTCTCTTGTCTGATTGCTCTGGATAGGACTTTCACCATCATGTTGAACAGAAGTGGTGACAATGGGTAACCTTGTCTGGTTTCAGTTCTAAGCAGAAATGTCTTCAATTTTTCCCCATTCATTATGATGTTGACTGTAGGTGTGTTGTATATGGCTTTTATAATATTGAGGTATGTTTTCTCTATTCCTATTTTGTTAAGAATTCTTTTCATAAAAGGGTGCTGAATTTTGTCAAATGCTTTTTCTGCATCTATCCAAAGAATCATATAGTCTGTTTTTTCTTCTATTTATGTGGTGAATCACATTTACAGATTTGCATATATTGAACCATCCTTGCATCTCTGGGATGAAGCCCACTTGATTGTGATGAATTATTGATCACATCCTAGGCCACAAAACACATCTCAACAAATTTAAAAAAACAGAAATTATACCATGTATCTTCCATCATAGGGGAATAAAATTAGAAATCAATTCCAACAGAAACACTCAACTCTACACAAAGTCATGGAAAATAAACCACCTACTACCGAATAAGTTATTGGGTCAAGGAGGAAATTAAGAAGGAAATCAAAAGATTCTTTGAACTAAATGACAAGAGGTCACAAGTTATCAAAATCTGTTGGCTTCAGCAAAAGCTATCATAAGAGGAAATTTCATAGCCATAAATGCCTACATCAAAAAGACAGAAAGATCACAAATCAACAATCTAATGAATCGTCTCAAGGAATTAGAAAAGGAAGAGCAAATTAATCCCAAACCCAGAAAAGAAATAACTAAGGTCAGAGCAGAACTAAATAAAATTACTAACAAAACAATTACACAGAAGATTAATGAAACAAAAAGTTAGTTCTTTGAAAAGGTGGACAAAATCAACAGGCCTCTTGCTAGATTAACCAGAAACAGAAAAGAAAGGACCCTAATAAATTTAATCAGAATGAAAAAGGAGATATTACAACTGATATCACAGAAATACAAAATATCATCTGTGAATACTATAAAAATCTCTATGCACATAAACTTGAAAACATTGAGGAAATGGATCAATTTTTGGAAATATACAACCTCCCTATGCTCAATTGGTCATGAACAGACAAATATCAAGTAATGAAATGGAAGCAGTAGTAAAAAAATCTCCCAACAAAAAAATAGTCCTGGACCAGATGGCTTCACAGCCCCAAATGTTACCAGACCTACAAAGAAGAACTAATACCTATACTGCAGAAATTACTTCATAACATAGAGAAAGAAGGAATCCTTCCCAATTTGTTCTATGAAGCCAGTATCACCTTCATACCAAAGCCAGGAAAGTATACAACAACAACAAAAAACTACATACCAATATCCCTTATAAATATAGATGCAAAAATTCTCAATAAAATTCTAGCAAACTGAATTCAGTTGCACATTAAAAAAATAATCCACCACAATTAAGCTTCTTTTAAAGTGAAATTTATCAGTCATAACAGCTACAGAATTATATAGTGGCCCAGAGATTATTCTCTTTTTCAACCAGAAAAAGATAAAAAGTACCTTTTCAAGTCCAGGTTTTGAAATCTTTTCAGTTCCACTATTGCTTTCAAGGCAGATTCCTTCATCAACACCATCATCGTTGGAGAAATCATTGCTCATCTGATCACTGTGGCAACTACCTTCATTTTCTGCTCCACTGTCAGTGCAACTTTCAGTCTGAGGAGATTTCTTAATAAAACACAATTATCTTAAAATTATAAGCCAAATAAAAGGAAAAATATTCAGGAAAACTTTTCACGTAATTTAACATATTCTTATTAATACAAATATTTATTTTATGTTAAATAAATTTATCTTCTCTTCAAAAAGCAAGATCTTAAGTAAAATTAAACAAGCGATAAAAAGTGTATTTTAAAAGCATTTCTATTATGTCCTTAAAATTCTAATACAACAAATTACTGATAAGCCCCATTTATGTTTATCGTTATAAAATACAGTAAAAAATTACCATTTCTTTCAGCAAAATCCACAAAAGCAGAGAACCTGAGCTCCTAAATGAGCTTCTTGTGTTCTCAAATCCCAAAAGAATACCATCTCTATTCTTGAACAAAAAGTTCCACTCAGTTTATCACTGTTAGGTATTATAGATAATTAGAAAGAAAAACAAGACATTTTATCTTTCCTCAAGAACTGTAGTGTAGTGGAGGTAGAAACGTAACAATAGCAAATCATACTTTTTTGCTTTACGGTTTTAAATCACATTCACACAAATTTAATTTGAAGAATTCTACTTCTTAGAAATTGCCAAACAACCCCTGCCCCTTTTCCTTTAACATTTTATATATATATTTGTATATACCTAAAAATGTTTCTATTTAAATAGTTTGAGAATTTTCTAAGACACATGTTCTTGATAAGTGTAAGGTATCACACAGAAGTTCTTGAATGCATCTAAGCAATATATAACAAGCACAAACTTTTTGCCAGGAACTTTGTTGTAGGTATTACTTTTAATATACAGTCTTTATTTTTCAAGAAAGTTTGCTTCAAGGATAAGTGGAGGTGAAAACCAACTTTAGAACTCTATACTAAGTCCAAAAAGATAATTCCTGAAACTCCTTCAATTAAGCCAAAATATCTCTTCTCCCAAGAACTAGACCTAGAACTTCCTTTAAAAAGATGCTGCCAAACTTTTTAGCTAGGTTTTCTTCCCTTGGAAAAGATTTCCCTTTAACATTAGGGATATTCAGAAGACTGATCTAATACGGTCCTCTATTTGAATAGAAATTCTCCCAAGATTATGTCTCCTTTGAAAGTTTGGCATACTTTGGATAGATGTCCTAGCTCAAGTAGAAATGTCTGAGATTGTTTTCAATTAAATCTTTCAAAATGTTATCTGGTCATAGTTACCATTCAAAGAACATTTACTTCATTTAAGATACCTTCTTCCAAAAGCTAAAAAAAAAATTTATTATTCTTACTTTTCAGACAAGGAAAATGAAAGTTTAGAAAGGTTATATGAATTATCCAAGGTCAAGAAGCTAGCAAACAGTTGGACACGGACTTGAACACACAGCTAGTTAAGCCCAAAACATGTGCTCTTCTATACCACATTGCTTCTTAGTACTTAATAGTACTAAATAAAATTTGATGAATGCTTAAAGTTATTTTTGAGCTCCTAGGAAAAGGCATTTTTATAACTATATTAAACAGTTTCAACAACAAAAAAATGCTTCATGGTAGTTACAGAGTGATAAATCTATGACAACTAAACTAAGTGATTATAAATATTCCACATAATGAAATCAGAAG
This sequence comes from Propithecus coquereli, assembly GCF_000956105.1. Taxonomy (NCBI): domain Eukaryota; kingdom Metazoa; phylum Chordata; class Mammalia; order Primates; family Indriidae; genus Propithecus; species Propithecus coquereli. The sequence continues at coordinate 7,778,458 of NW_012150174.1, forward strand.
AGTTTCCAAAAGAATAGAGTGGAATATTATAAATTTTTTATTGAACAAGGCTAGAGAAACCAGAGAATTGTGGGAGGCCAATGAATGGGAAGAAATTGACGAGCATTACATGTGTCCTTCAAAGTCTCATGCTCAAACTATTTAAAGTTTCCAAATTTAAAAAAATTAATTTAAAAAGGAAAATAGACAAAACATCCTATATTTTCCAGTTTTCTAACCCAGACAATTTAAGAGTTAGCAAACCTTAAGTGGGAACAACCCAGATACCTTAATCCTTAAAAAACACACTGAGACAAATATAAGAAATTAAGTCCATGCTACTCAGTCTGTTCATTTATTCATTCATATATATTTGTTCTGCATTTATTATGTATCAGAAACACAAGTACAGTTCACCTGTAAACTAGTTTCAATAACTAAGAAATTATGAAACATAAGATTCTCTCTCATTCCAGAGTTGTGTTCCTTATTATCTTTTCAAAGAGTATCATAAGTTACTCTGACCAAACAAGAATATTTGAAATATAATTTGAAATATGGTGGTCAGGAAAAGCTTACACAAAGGTAAGTCTTTTTATAGAATTCAGCACTAGAAAATAAGGGGAAAATAAGCTTCCTTCAAAGAGTCTAAATGACATCAGTGGTAAGTTACCCCTAACAGCTCTTTTAAAAATACGACTGACTAAAGTGGATTAATGAAAAATATTTTATAACAAGAAAACATAATAAATATTTACCTCATCTTCAACATCAATAAATGTACTCATATCTAGCTCTTCAGGAAATGTCATTCGATCATTCAATTTAATCCTATGCATGGTTGTATAATCAAAATCAAACCTTTTCAACTGTAAGGTCAGCAGATAAGGGAAATGCAAAAACCGAAGGCCCTAAAAAAACAAAGGGGTGGACTCTATTCAATATTGAATATTATCTCTGATAATTAATTATTAATCTTTATATGGCATTTACCTTTCGTGCATCACACTTCTTCTTACAGCGTTCACAAAAATACTGATTTGGGCCATCCAGGATCTCTGGCTGAATAAATGCATGCAATGCTTCTTCCTAGTTAGGAAAAAAAATGGTTTATAATTACTTAAAATATTATGTTAATGACAAAGCCCTGAATATAAAAACACTGCAATTACCAAAACAGTTTTAAATAGAATGGCTAGAAATTTAGAAACTCAGAATGTACCAAAGAAAAAAATTATCAATAGCAAAATAATATTACCACTATAAAAATTAAACAAAAAGAAAATTTTATTTGCCTTTCTTAGTATTGCACATAACAGTCATTTCTACCTAATTTTTATTGACTTTACATTGTGGTGCTTGGCTAAATAATCTTAAAAAAACCTCACTCTTTAGATTAAAAAGTAATTCCATCCTTCTAAGAAAAGCAGTTACATGTTATCACTTCAATCTTCTTATAAAAGGAGGCATTTTTAAACTGTACAGCAAGTAACATTGACCGCTAAAGAATTCACACTATCCATACACTTAAAAATCAAATATCCATCCTTAATCACTATAGTTAGGGTCAGTCAGTAATCTACCACTGCAACAGTTATAAAGATTGAAAGACGCTGTGCAACCTTCTCACTGAATGTGAGATATTGCTCCTTTTGAAAATGTACAAGAGCTCCTGGATTGCTCATCTAGTAGAACTACGTGGTTCTCTTTTCTCCATACGGCCTTAAAACAGAAGAAACTTAGAATAAACACTGTTGAAGAATCAGTACATATAAAGTTTTATTTTAATTTTTAATAACTGGTTTTTCACAAAAAATTAGTCAATAAAACATGATTGGATGCATAATCTCAAATTTAATCTGATGCTCTTTTCTTCACACATGGTCTAAGCAGAACTTCTGCTTAGATAATATTTATTATATATAAAGAAAAAGAAATGAAATCATTAAGCCAAAGTAACTTAAAATATTTTCCTTTTGATACAGAACAAGTTGTTCCTCAAAAGATAAATAAAGGAACTTAATTTGGCAAAATGGTCTTAGTTGCAAAATAGCTGGCAAAGCTTCTAAAACTAATATCCATATACTGTTTGATATAGCTCACTTTGGAACAACATAAAAATTTGGAAAGGTATTAAAAGGCTTCTAAACTCATCCCATCTCCTATTTTGTTCTCAGAAAACAAGGAAGCACCAAGATGGGGAAAAACCCGAATAGCCGGGGTTTTTCCACATGACCAAGCATTTTCCTGGAGGTTGTAGGAAAGGACACATTTAAAAAACAATTTTTTTCTCTAAAGCATATTCTAAGAAAGAAAAAAGATAAATTCTATAAAAACATAACAGAGGAAAAAGGCTTTAAAAGAAACCACACCTATAGCTTAACATAGATTGATACTAAATTTGTCAGGCTTTCCAAATAGAGGTAATTTGAACTGGTAAAACACTTGATACCTAAAAAGTGGGGTGGGGGTAGAGTGAGAAAATTATGTAACTCGAACTCTACTAAACTACTGGCTCTGGCTTATAGTTCATAGCTGGGGAACTTTTTTAAAAAAAATAATTTAAATCTTAGAGAAAAGTTTAAAGAACAGGGAATTCTCAAATACTCTTTACTCAAACTCATGAACTTTTTAACATTTTGCTACTTTTGCTTTATCCGCCCCCAACATTATTATTTTCTGAACCATATGAACCAACAGTATTTTTTTCTGAACCATGAGAGTAGGTTCACACAAAACATCATGCTTTACCTCTTAATACTTTAATATGTCTTTTTAAGAACAGGGACATTCTTATACAAACAGTACAGTTATAAAACCGAGAAAAATTTGGTACTGATAAAGTACCTTGTCAGTCCATATTCCAATTCTGTCAACTACTCTGATAATGCCCTTTATAGCTTTTATCCCCATTTAGGACAAATCTGGGGTCACAGATTTCATATGGCTATCTGTCTCTTTAAAGTCCTCTAATCTGGAATAGTTCCAGAGTTTTTTCTTTCATGACACTGATACTTTTTGAAAAACAGAAGCCAGTTATTTTATAAACTGTTCCACAATTTGGGTGTGTCTTTTGTTCTTCATTATTGGATTCATTTTATACATTCCATGCTAGACTATCACATATGCAATGATGTGCTCTTGCACCAGTATCATAGTTGTAGGCTACCATGTAACTTCCTCATTGGTGACATAACTTTAATCATCTGGTCAAGGTGTTACCCAGTTTTTTCAATATATAGTTATTGTTTTTCCCCTTGCAGCTAATAAGCAATCTATAAGGACATACTTGGAGATCATGCAAAAATCCAGAGGCTTACCAAACTGTCCATCCTTGATTTTAGCATCCACTAATGGATTCTTGCCTAAACCAAATTTTAATAGGATGTTTGTTTTGAAAATCTTTTTCTTTTAATAGGTAAGTTAAACCTACTCATATTTAATATGACTGATATGCTTGGTTTTGTCTCAGTCACTCTTAAATAATTACTGTATATATTACCATGTACCTTTCTCTATGTGATTTCTTTGCTATTTTTTACATTTTCTTTTGGTAGTTAGCAAAGTTAGTAATTTTGCTCTAGCAGTTACTTTTGCACTTACACTTTTGTTAGTGCCCTTAATCTCCTCTATTTCCCCTCCCTTTTTATTCTTAAACTTTTTTGAGTATCTGGTTTGCCACTTTTAAATGGTATCCTTTGTCTCCCACCCACACAACAGACTGATCTTATTCTACTTTCCCTTTCTCTCCCCTTCTCCTTTTTAAAAGTGGTGTTTATACTCTGTCCAACATATAACATTTCATACTATTCTTCTATCCATGTCTCCATCCTTGTGGTATTTAGTCCTTAATTGTACAGTTTAAAATATTAAATGCTCACAGTTCTTCTGCTGAAAGTTCCCCAGTCATCTCTTGAGTTCATCCTCTAATAAGCTCAAGGGCTCATGGATACAATATCTAATGAGTTCTTGAATGTTCAAAATTGTTTTTGTATAGCCCTTATAACTCAAGAAAAACGTGGCTGGATATCAAATCCTTGGCTGGTACTTTCTTTCCTTGAGTCTCTGTTGCCATGATTTGCACGCTGCTCTTCCGAAGTGTTATGTCAGCCCAATTCATCTCTACTAGTTTAGTATGTCTCAGAGTTCATTGTTCCAGGTTGTGGTGGGTCCTTCAAAGGGTAGATTTAAAATTTCCCTTATTCCCGCAAAGTTTTTCTGAATTATTGTTTAACTATTAGTTTTATTCCACTGTTCTTTTTTTCTTCTTCGCAGGCTCTAATTACGTTGGACTTCCTTTGTTGCTCTTCCCGTTCAATCATTTCTTCTGAGATCCTTTTTACTTCCTTATTTCATTTTCATTTGATGTCCCTCATTAGATTTTCATTCTTTCTATTCTGTTGAGCATTTTGAAATTTATTCTTCATTTCTAAGATAGTTTTGTCTTTTCAGTATCTTTCTTGAGTTTAATGAACTCTCATTGCATTTCTTCCTGGTTCCCCCTCCCCCACCCATTTCTCTCCTTAAATTTCTGGATAGCAGGTCTTATTTTCCTCATTTGAGCATGTTTAATTCAGTCTGGAGTACTGTTACAGCATTCTACTCTGTGGTTACTTTCCTGAGGTTTTTTTGGGCAAGGGGACGTTCTTTAGCTGAAATGCTTTAATATAGATTGTCCATTTTCTTCTAACAACAGTGTTCTGTATATTTGATTTTTTTTTTCCCTAGTCATTTTGTGAACTGCATTCTTTAGTCTGAAAGCACCTTCTCTGCCCACTTAGTGAAGTGCAGTTTCTTCAGGTAATGAGGAGAGAGGTTGGTGTCTTCTTTCATTTTTGCAGGAGCCTTAATTTTTCTTTCTTCTCATTGTCTCCACTGGTACAACTCTGTGGGGCATCACCCCTTCTTTGTTTATCTCCTTCTTTCCCAGAAGCAGATTTCCCCCAAGGCTGCCCCTTCTAATCCTGCTCACTCTAAAATCCTTTTCCTATAGCTGTGCTATAAACTACGAAGTCCCAATCTATGTTCACTCTTTTGGCATTTACTATTATACTTTCTCTTTTTTTAGGGTGATTCTGTTCTTATTTTGTTTAAGTCCCTCATTCCCCTCTCTTCTTTTTCACAGAGTCTCCTAAACTTCCCACTCCATACTCTTCACATACACAATCTTGCAGCAGCAGTGGAAGCTCTGTTGGAATTAGGTGTTTATTCTGCTACTTACAGGTAATTTGAAGTTCATGGTATTCTCTGTCTCCTAGTAATGCAGAAGGTATGGGCTAGTTGCATTTTTCATTTGCGTTCCTTTTAGTCCATGTTTTTTTAAGGGGATGTGTAAAGATACTCAGATTCGGGCAGCTGCCACATCCTTCAGACCCAGAAACCAGTTGAAGCTATATTAATATATTCTATAGTCTCCTTATTCTAGCTTTCTAATGGGTTGTCACCAAGGTAATTATAAATAAGATTAACCAGTTATAAAAATTAGCTTCAATTCATTCATTCATTCAACAAATTACGTAAATAAAGGGCTTATGTGGTTATATGTGATTAGCTGCACTTAATGTAATAAATGCAATAACTACAAATTATGCCAAACTATATTTTAGATACCAAAAAATAGCTTATAGATCTCACAAAAATGGAACAAAATGTTATAAACATTGTACTGTTAACACACACACACACACAAACAGAACAGCTTACCATGAGGTGTCCTCTTTAGTATGTCAAATTATTCATGTATCATGCTTCTAAACTAGCTTTGGGTTGGCTATGATTGCTTCTCATCATTTCAGAGTGAAAACAGTTTTATTTTCTAGAGTTCACTCCCCTCCTCGTACATTATGCAAAATGTAATCTTACACATTTTTTTAGGCTGTAATTTTCAGAATACAGGACAGAACATAGACAATTTCTACATCTTTAGTTCTCCAAACAAAAAATACTGGTTATCTCAATTTTATAGCTAATGGAGACGATCTACGCACAGTGAAATCAAAAGATAGACCTAAGGAATGGTATGTTTATAAATCATCTTTTTTTTCCCATTGTTAACTAATATATATTTTACATAAATTCTTTCTCCACCAAAGTCTAATTTTATTTTAAATGGAGAAATGGGTATTAAAACATTATTTTTTACACTGAACAAGATAAATTGGAACTACCACTGAGAAATATTTCTTAACTCATTTTGATTACTAAGCAATTTTGTGCTATTGATATGCAACAACATGTTTTCCTTACAGATATATTCAGCTATCTTTACCAGGATATATATGTTATTATTTTAACTAGGAAAAGGACTCCAGATACTGTTACCTAAGCCATCTACTTATTTTTCATTGTAATTTTTCAGATAATTACAAATTCACATCCAATTATAAGAAATAATACAGAGAGATCCCTTGTACACTATGCCCAGTTTTCTCTAGTAATATAACATTTTGCAAAACTATAGCATGATATCATAACCATGATATTGACATAGATACAATTCATCTTTCTTATTCAGATTTTACCAGTTTGGGCATATTCATTTATCTGTGTGTGTGTGTGTGTGTGTGTGTGTGTGTGTGTGTGTATGTGTGTATTTAGGTCTACACAATTTTAACACCTGTATAGGTTCACGTATCCACCACCACGTCAAGAGACAGTTCCTATACAAGGATACCTCGTACTACCCTTTTACAGCCACCTGTCCTTTCCTTGCCCCCACCAAATCCATAATCCATAGGCAATGACTCATCTGTCCCACAGTTCTAAAATGTTGTCGTATCAAAAATATTATATAAATGAAATCATAAAGCATGTAACTTTTGGGGATTGGCTTTTTTCACTCGGCATTAATTCCCTGGATATTCATTCAAGTTCTTGTGTGTATCAATAATTTGTTCCTTTTTATTGCTGAGTAGTAGTCCATGGTTTGCATGTTCCACAGTTTGTTAAACTATTCACTTGCTGAGGCAAATCTGGGTTGGCTCCAGTTTTTGAATCATTTTGAACATCTGTGTACAGGTTTTTATGTGGACATAAATGATCATTTCTCTGGGATAAATAACCAAGAGTACAATTGCTGGGTTTATAATAATTGCACGTTTAGTTTTGTAAGATACCACCTGTAACATTTCACATTCCCATCAGCAATGTATGAAGTGATCCAGTTTCTCTACATTGTCACCAGCTTATCATACTGTCATTATATTTTAGCTGTCTGGTAGGTGAAAAATAATATATTCATTATGGTTTTAATTTGCATTTCCCTAATTGCCAGTGATATTGAGCATCTTTTCTGTATTTATTTTACATATCCTCTTTGATGAATTGTTATTTACGTCTTTTCCCAATTGTCTAATTGAATTTTTTTTTTACTGATGTGTTTTGAGAGTTCTTTATATATTCTAGATATGAGTCCTTTGTCAGATTGTAAATACATCAGCTTTGCAAATATGTTCTTCCAGTCTGTAGCTTCTCTTTTTATCTTCATCACACGGGCTTTGAGGTAGCAAATGTTTTTAATCTTGATGAGGTCCAACTTGTCAGTTTTTCCTTCTGTAGACTGTACTTTTGGTATTAAATCTAAGAACTCTTTGCTTAGCTCTAGATCTGGAAGATTTTCTCCATTTTTAAAAAAGTTGTATAGTTTTATATTTTACATTTAAGTCTATGATCCATTTTAATTTTTGTAATTTTTGTGATACAGTTGTCCAATTATTCCAGCACCGTATGTTGAAAACATCATCCTTTCTCCATTGAATTTTTGTGCCTTTGTGAAAAATCATTAGACATATTTTGCATGCATCTATTGACATCTTTACTATGTTGAATCTTCCAATCAATGAGTACTGTATGTCTCTCCATTTAAATATTCCTTTCAAGAATATTTTATTGATACATAATAACATATTTGTGGGGTATATATGATACTGTGATACAAGCAAAGAATGATGTAGTGTGTAATGATCAAGTTGGGGTATTTAGGATATTCATCACCTCAAACATTTATCATTTGTGTCGGAAACATTTCAAATCTAACTATTAATATTTTAAAATACACGGTAGATTAACTATAGTCAGCCTACTGTGCTGTCAAACACCAGAACTTATTCCTTCCATCTAACAGTATGTTTGTACCCATTAACCTACTTCTCTTCAGCCCCTCTTCCCCACAAACACACCCTTCCCAACCTCTGGTCATTATCATTCTACTCTCTGTTTCCATGAGATTAGCTTTTTTAGCTCTGACATCTGAGTCAGAACATGTGATATTTGTCTTTCTAAGCCTGGCTTATTTTGCTTAACATAAACTTTTCAAAGTTTTGTAGTTTTCAGCACATAGGTACAGTACATGTTTTGTTGGATTTCCATCTAAGTTTTTTTTTTTTGCAAAACTGTAAATTGTATTGTATTTTTAATTTCACTTTCTACATGTTCATTGCTAGTATCTTGAAATACAATTGATATTTTATCTTCATCCTGCTACCTTGCTAAACTCACTTATTAGTTCAAGGGGTTTTGGTAGATGCATTGGGATTTTCTACATAGACAATCATGTCACCTAAAAATATGGACAATTTTATTTCTTCTCCTTCTTGCCTTCTCGTGTTGGCTAGGAGTTCCAGTACTATATTGAGTAAGAGTGGGGAGAGCAGACATCTTTGCCTAGACAACACTGACATTCCTTAGGGGGAAAGCATCAGTCCTTCACCATGAAGTATGCTATTAGCTATAGGCATTCTGAATGTATTTTATTAAGTAGAGGAAATTTCCCTCTATTCCCAGATTTCTGAGTTATTATCATGATAGACTGTCGAATTCTGTCAAGAGCTTTATCTAAATCAATTGATAATGATCATACGAATGTTCTTTTTTTGCCTGTTAATATGGAAGATTACACTCATTCATTTTTTTAATATTGGCCAAATTTGAATCCCTGAAATCAACCCTACTTGGTCATGGTGTGTTACTCTTTTTATACATTGCTTAATTCCATTTGCTAATATTTTGGTAAGATTTTTCCCATCTATTTGCATGAGGGATATTGATCTTTTTTTTTTTTTTTCCAACTGTCCTGTCTGGTTTAGTATCAGGTGAAAAATAGTTTCATAAAACAAATTAGGAAGAATTCCCTCTTCTTCCTTTTCTTTGGAAAGAAATTGTATAGAACTGTGTTCATTGTTCTTCAAACGTTCGGTACCCATATCCAGTGAAACAATCCAGACTTGGAGATTTCCTTTACAAGAGGTTTTTAATTATAAATTTAATTACCTTAACAGATACAGAGCTATTCAAATTACCTAATTCCTATTGGGTGAGTTGTAGTTTGTGCTTTTCAAGGAATTGGTTCATTTTATCTAAGCTGTCAAATTTATGTGTGCAGAGTTGTTTATTATATTCCCTTATTATCCCTTTGATGTCTACAAGATCTATAGTGACATCCTTTTTGTTCCTGATACTGGAAATTTTTGTTTCCTTTTTTTCTCGGTCAGTCTTATTGCAGGTTTTTCAATTTTATTAATCTTTCCAAAAAACCAGCTCTTTGTTTTACTTATTTTTCTCTACATTTTTCTGTTTTCTATTTCACTGATTTCTTTTTTCATTATAATGTTCTTCTTTTTGCTTGCTTTGGGTTTCTTTTGTTGTTCTTTTTCTAGGTTAGGTAGAAGCTTAGATATTTGGTTTGGCACTTTTCCTCTTTTTTAATGTGTTTAGCGCTGTAAGTTTCACTCTCAGCAGTGCTTTAGCTGTGCCTCAAAAAATTTGATATTATATTTTCATTAAGTTCAAAGTATTTTTAAATTTCTTTTGAGATTTTCCCTTTGACTCGTGGATTACTTAGAAGTGTGTTATTATCCAAGTGTTTGATTTTCTGTTTTCTTTCTGTTATTAATTTCTAATCTGATTTCATTACAATTAGAACTCATACACTCCATTTTCTTTTCAATTGTAGAGGTTTGTTTAATAGCCCAGAGTATATGATCTTATCCTGATATACATTTCATGGGCCCTTGAAAAGAAAGTGTACTCTTACGTTGCTGTGTAGAACATTTTAGAAACGTTAATTAGATCCTGTTGATTGGTGGTGGTGTTGAGTTCTTCTATATCCTTGCTATTTCTGTCTAGATGTTCTTTCTACCTATCAATTGGCAAGGGAGGGGTATTGAAGTCTCCAACTGTAGACTTGTCAATTTCTTTTAGTTCTGAAAGTTTTGCTTCATGTATTTTGCAGCTCTGTTATTCAGTGCACATACATTTAAGATTGCTGTCTTCTTGGTGGACTGACCTTTTTATCATTATATAATGACCCTCTGTGTCTGGTAATTTTCTTTGCTCTAAAGTCTCCTTTTATCTGATGTTAACATAGCCATTTCTGATTTCTTTTGATTAATGTTTACACAATATATCATCTTTCATCATTTTACTTCCAGCCTGCCTATACCAATATACAGTCATGCACCACATAATGATGTTTTGGTCAATAGTGAATGGCATATATGACAGTGATTCTATAAGATTATGATGGAGCTGAAAAATTCCTACCATCTCATGATGTCATAACCATCTTAACGTAGTAGCGCAATGCATCATTCATGTGCTTGTGGTAATGCTGGTGTAAACAAACCTATTGTACTACCACTTATAAAAGTATAAGACATACAATTATGTACAGTACATAATACTTGATAATGATAAAATATGACTGTTACTGGTTTATATTATTTCTGTACAATACTTTTTATTGTTATTTTAGAGTGTGTGTATGTGTGTGTGTGTGTGTGTGTGTATTATGTTAACTATAAAACAGTCCCAAGCAGGTCCTTCAGGAGGTATTCCAAAAGACACTGTTATCATAGGAGGTGATGATGGCCCCATGTGTGTGTTATTGCCCCTGAAGACTTTCCAGTGGGACAAAATGTGCAGGTAGAAGACAGTGATATAGATGATCCTGACCCTGTGTATGCCCAGCCTAATGTGTGTGTTTCTGTGTGTTTGTGTCTTAGTTTTTAACAAAAAAATGTTTAAAAAGTTAAAAAAAATTTAAAATAGAAAAAACCTTATAGAATAAGGATATAAAGAAAATCTTTTTGTACAGATGTACACAATGCGTTTGTGTTTTAAGCTAAATGTTATTACAAAAGAATCAAAAAGTTAAAAATATTTAAAAGTTAAAAAAGCATAGAAAGCTAAGGTTATTTTAAAGAAAGAAAATTAGTTTTTAATAAATTTGTGTATCCTAAGTGAGCAGTGTGCACAATAATATCCTAGGCCCTTGTATTCACTTACCACTCGTCAACTCACCCAGAGCAACTTTCAGTCTTGCAGGCTTTATTCATTTTAAGTACCCTATACATGTGCACCATTTTTTATCTTTCATACCGTATTTTTACCGTATCTTTTCTATACACAGATACTTACTATTGTGTTGCAACTGCTTAGAGTATTCAGTATAGTAACATGCTGTACAGATTTGTAGCCTAGGAGTAATAGGCTATACCATCCAAGTTTGTGTAAAGTACATTCTATAATGTTCACACAATGATGAAATCATCTAATGGCACATTTCTCAGAATGCATCCCCATCATTAAGCAATACATGACTGTATTTGAAGGGAATTTCTTGTAGATAGCATACTATTGGGTCTTTTATTTTTTAAACCTATTATGCCAATCTCTGACTTTTACTTGGTATATCTGGACCATTTACATTTAAGTAGGTCTTCCATATTTTTTTTTAGTTTTTTGTTTGTTTTCTCGTTTTCATCTTTCTGTTTATTTTCTCCTGCCTTCCTGTGGGTTACTTAAACAATTTTTTGAATTCGACTTTGATTTATCTATAGTGTTTTTGAGTGTATCTCTTTTTCAGTGGTTGCTCTAGGTATTACATTTTTTATACACACATATGTATATATTAACTTATATATATACATATGTATATAAAACTTATCAGTCTAGTGATGCCATTTTTTTACCAGTTTGAGTGTAGAAACCCTACCTCTCTGTCTTTATACCTCCTCCCATTTATAATAAATATAATGTCTTATATCCCCTCTACATACATTTAGAACCACATTAGACAGTGTTGTAATACTTTTGGTTCAACTATAATATTTTCAAACATAATTTAGAAAACTCAGAAAAGAAGGAAAGTCTATTGTTTTTATCCATATTTTTGCTCACCTTGTTCTTCCGTCCTTCCTGATGTTCAAAGACTGTTCCTCTAATAATTTCCTTTCTGTGTAGGAACTTTCTTTAGGCATTTTTTTTAGGACAGGTCTGTTGGTGACAAATTCTCTTAATGTTACCTCATCTGAAAATTTTATTTCTTCTCCATTCCTAAAGAATATTTTCACTAGGTATGAGACTCTTGTTGACAGTTCTTTTCTTTCAATACTTAAAAAACTGCCACTTTCTTCTAGCCTCCATTGTTTTGATGAGAAATCTGCTTATAAGAAATCAGAGTGTTTTTCCCCTATCACAAAGGTGTCTTTTCTCTTGCTGCTCTCAAGGTATCTTGTCTTTAGTTTTCAGAAATTTGGTTATAATTGGACTTAATGTAGAGTTCTTTTGGCTTATTCTGTTTGGGGTTCACTCAGCTTCTTGGATCTATAGGTTCATGGCTTTTGCCAAATTCAGTTAAGTTTTCAGTCATTCTTTGTACCGGCCTTCTTTTCCTTCTCCTTCCGGGACTCCAATGACACAAGTGTTATAGTCCCACAGGTCCCTAAGGATCTTTTTTTTTTTCCAGTCTATCTTCTCTTTGCTGTTTAGATTGGGTAATATTTATTGTTCTATCTTCAAGTCCACCAATTCTTTTTACTGTCTCCTTCATTCTGCTGTTGGGCCTATAGACTGAGTTGTTCATTTAGAGTATTGCATTTTTCATTTCTAAATTTTCATTTATTTTATCTGCTATTTCTTCCCTGAAATTTTCTATGTTCTCATTTGTTTTCAGTGTGTTTGGGATTGCTCACTGAAGTACTTCTATGATGGCTGCCTTAAAATATTTGTCAGATAATTCTAATATCTGTCATTTCAGTGTTTGTGTCTATTGATTTTCTTCTTTAATTCAAATTGAAATTTGTGGTTTTTGATTGAAATCTGGACATTGGGGTATTATGAGATTCTAGACTCTATTTAAATCTTCTTGTTTAGCTGGCTTCCTCTGACATTGCTCCAACTGGAGAAGAGACCCTTGCCTTATTAGTACCAAGTGGAATGAAAAGTCCAGGTTTCCCACTTGGCCTCTTTTGACACTTGAGGAAAGTGGCTCCTCATTATTGCTGGGCAGGGGAAGGAATTGTCTGCTCATATCACCTTGTCTATAAGAGCCAGTAGTATCTCATTACTACTCCCCTTTTGGCCAACACTGATATCACAAGTAGGAGGGGGTGGCCTCGTTAACCATGGGAGGTTGTGAACGTGTGACTCTCCACTAGTCTCCTCTGACATCATGCCAGCAAGGAGAGGAAGGAACACCTCATTACTGTCAGGTGAGGGTAGAAGGCCAGGGTCCCCATGTGGTTTCTAATGACAATGAACCAGGGGAATGGGCAATGGTGGTGGGGAGGTTTGTTATTGCCTGGCAGGATGAAAGTCCTGCCTCTTCACTTAGCCTTCTGTGAAACCACCCTGGCAGGAGGTGGGGAAGGCAGGGGGTGGGGGGTGTCAAGGATCCTTGTTACAATGTTATGAGGGTGGAAGTCTAGGCTCCCCCACACAACCTTAGCTGGTATGAGTTGAGGTGGGGCCTCAGTTTTTCTGTGGTGTTTGGCTAGAGCAGACCACTTATTGTCTAAAAGTTTTCTGACTTCCTAATCTGTCCCTTTCCTGCTCCTTAAGCTAAAGAGAGAAGGCTTTTTTAGTTTGTGCCAATTACTGTTTCCAGGTTGTCAGCTTCTTCAGCTTCAAGTTTGGAATATATTAGGCAAAAAGAAAACCCATGGAACTCACCACCGTGTCATTCCTTGGGTGCTGAGGTCCCTAGTTTGTATGCCTTCTCTCCACCTTTCAGAGTCTTCTTGTGTTTATTTTATATATAATGTTCAAGATTTCAGCTGTTTTAGCGGGAGGAATAGGGCAATGTACATCTACTCCATCTTCCTGAAAGCAGAAGTCCCCACTTTTTAAACTGGTTCCCACTATGTCCAACCATACAAATTCCTGGAAAAATGAGGGTACAGTCTGTGGAAGAGATTTTTCTTTATGCGATGCTTACATATTTGGACAAATCTGCACCAGTCCTTCATCCAAATGAGTTATGTGGCTGAACTAGCCACATAAGAATGTCCAAATCGTCTGTTAAATCAGGGTAGGACTTATAACATAAACTTGTGTAAACTAAATATGTTCAAATGCTTTTGATTTCATACTTACTAATTTAACAACTTTCCATTCAAAACTTTAAAACAATCACTAAACTATGTTTGCTTAGGGAACAAAAGTCTTTTACGTAATCTTACCTCTCCAAAGGCACTATATGGAATGATGCAGCTAAACCCAATTCCAGACTTTCAAACACATTTTGTCATAATAAATAGGTATTTAAATATACTTATTCAATCACAGAAGTATCCTAAAAGAAAATGGCCTAGAACAGTATCTGCCATAAAGTAGGGACTAAATAAATATGTCATATGACAAAAGATACCCATAAAAAGTGTCTAAAATTTTACCGTTAAATAAAAAAGCACTTCCCTACTGTCAAACATACGAGGCTACATCATTTTTCTTTAATTTATGAAATATGCTTTCCTAATTAACAAAAAATAATATCTCTAATTTCTATGTATAACTAGAATGTACTTAGAACTATCTACTTATAATAATACACTCTCAGATGTGCTTGGCAATAAGCAGATTCAAGTTTACTTTGATCTAATCAGTGAACACTGAAGGTTCTAATTACCTAGCAAATTACTAAGAACAAAAGCTTTTTAAAGGACCAATACAAATAATTCTTTCACTGATATTTTTTCAGAATAATAAAATATGTAAAACAACAGGAAATTATAACACATATTTTAGTATTCTCATTACCCTTCAACATCCCAAGGACATAAATCTTAACAAAAAATAGAGATATTCCTTAAATCACCTTACTCTATCATAGACCTTCCCACAATGTGTTCCTCAGAATCCTAATGTCTGTTAAGATATTAACAGATGTCCCACAGTGAAGGAAAATGCCAGGTTAAACACATCTCTCTACTATAGGAATCATTGGAATATTTAAAATACAATACACACTTTGTGTGATCTTCCCAAAGAGGATTACTGGTACAGTTTCCCAAATTTATTTACTCAAGCCTTCCCCCAAATATCTATTATATCCTGTAACAGACTAGTGTTGAATAGAACTCAATCTGAGAGATACAGAACGGCAAGAGCCCTTAAATACTGATCACCTACTTGGCCAGGCAAAATAAAGATCAGAGAGCTAATAAATATCAGTTATGATAATTAAAAAACAATTCAATAATGAAAACATTGTGATGGCTTTTTTTTTAATTGCAGAAGATTCTTAGTATTCATTATAAAAATAATCTCTTACCAATCATGCTGAAAAACAACTATAAAAATTGATTATGGCTGCTACAATGATAAACTAGATGAGTGCTAATTTGATTCATATTTTAATCTTAAATATTATTTGCAAATTAATTTGTTTGAGAATGAAGATAAAACAACTCCAGAAACTGGGTGTTTCAGATGAAGGTTAAAAAAAAAATTTAAAAAAAACCAACACTTTAATTTTTAACAGAACCTCGCATGTAACTATCTGAAATCAAACCCATAATATTGTGGCACGCTGAATAAAACATACAATAAACAGAACTTGTAGCCATCAATGTGTATGTTTGTGTGTGTGTGTGCATATGTTAGTATATATGTATGTGTCTACATCTATATCAATTAAGACAAAAATAACAAGAGTCTGCTAATAAAGGCAGGAAAATAAGTTTAAAAGAGTAAAATTAAAATTGAGTCCAAATTTTATATAGTCTGAGTGAAAAATTTTATAATGTTTCTTTTAACTAGATTTTTGCAATCCATATTTATATGAAATTCCTTTTAAAACATATAGAATTAACAAAATACACAATGGCAAGCAGTGATATAAAACTAATTTTAGATGCTATAGGATCATATTTGTGGACTAAGAAGAGTAAGTTAAAGGTATGAATTCAGAAAATAATGAGAAATCACTTACCTCTAACTAAGGTTCTCTGAAGGTAGTATCCTCCTTAGAACCCCTATCTTGGGTAGTTTCACCTGCTGTAATTTCCCTCAAGAGACTCCAGCAAAGTCTAGGAAGTTTTAAATTCTCTTCTGCAAGCCCTATTAGCGCATGTGTGTTATAAACTTGCTCACATACTGCTTCATAGCTGTAACTTCCAATTCCCACTGAACCACTACCACCACTACCACCAAAAGCATCCATGTATCAGTGGAGGATTTCATTCTCCTTTGGAGAATTCCATTTAGAAATGTGATATTGTTCACTTCTCCAAAAGTATCTTCCAAATCACTCCATTACTGTGTCTATTAATGTACTTAAAAGAGTAGTGGCAAATCAGCAGGTAAATAAATAATGACATAAAGATTTAGCTAAGCAATTATATTTGCTGAATACTCAAATGTAAGATTCCAAACAGCACAAATAAAACTAACTTCCTCAACATTAAATTAGTATGCTAAAAAAAAAAAACTAAAATAAAAGTATATGTGAAAAATCTTTCATGAAAAATACTTTAATAGATAAGGTAGAAAAAATGGTCTGAGACTACCAAATATTTCCTAGTATATTTTGCCAGGGAAATGCTAACATTTAAAGATTAGTAAGGGAATCAGTTGTTGAAAAACAAATGTTAATTTCTCAGTGATTTTTCAGTATGTCATTTCTACCTTGAACTGCCAAAATAAAGTTTAAAAATAAATAAATATAATAAAGCAAAAATGAAAAACAAAACTAGCCACCTAAATCAAGGCCAATTTAATCTAGAATGGCCAGTTGACATCAGGTACTATCGAACATTTAACAAAATGTTTTAAATATGCTCAGGAAGCAGACTGTGAAAAACAGTGGAGGAAAGGAGACTTGATCTTATGCTATCCAGAAAAGTTCTTTTACTTAGATGCTTGCTTCGGATTTCCACCAATTGATTCCATTACTTCTTGCTGATTATTTCCTGACAGCGATATAAAAGTAGGAGAAAAAGCAAAAGGAATCAGTCGTCCTACAGGGCAGAGGACCAAACCATACTTGTAAAACTATTTTAGAAGATAAAGTATGGAGTAGCTCTAAAAACATCTTTTGTTAAGAGCCACCATCAGCTTAATAACAGCATAAATAAGACCAAAACACCTAACCTGACAAAATTCTCCTTTTTTTAGATGTCTTATTTAGCTTTGAAAGTTTCCCCTGGCACATAGTAGATTCAAATGAATGTTTTTGAACGCTATAATTTTAAATGTCAACTTTACTCCTTCCATCACTCTCCTTTTGTACAAATAAACACACATACATATAGATAAAATACAGTAAGAAAATTATAAAAAAGCAATTACGAAATAGATAACAAGAGGAGGAACGAGACAATCTTAGATAATCCCCAATTAGATATTCAGTATATGAATAATTAAGGTGATTACAGTTTTGATTCTTAAAATTATCTGTGCTTATACAATGTATTTTTTTAATTAAATATTCAGAATAGGGATGCTTCTTTAAAAAATACAGTCTTTGTCATAATAACCAGAGGTGAATTTTTCCAATTTTAAAAGTGTTTGGAACAAAACAATTCCCCCAAAACAAAAAGTACTTTCCAGTGAAAAAAGTGGTCACAAAAATGGCATTTATAAAATAGATTGTTTAGATGTTAAAAAAAGATAAAGATGAAATCATCTAATCACCTATCAAAAAGAATAAAACACTGAACCATGAGGCAGTACATTTGCATTCATTTTCCCTCTTATACATGCACTATTAGGACTCACTGAAGTATCAAAGATCTTCTAGATCTTGCTAGTTTAAATGCAGGAATGACTAACAACCCAAGAAGGTGTATCTAGGATGATACTTACCTTACAAGAGATTATATCACTGTGCTATTATATATTCTGTGTAAGGATACACAAGCAGTCAGGTGAAAGGTACACACCACACTAGCAAATGCTTGGCTGGACCCATAAGGTCGGATGACCAATGGAATATCAAGATATGTGTCGATTCTCCAACCCTCATAACCACATTCCAGACATCTCACGTAGTCCTTCAGCTTGCCTTGATACAGTTCATTTATAAGATCAGCCTAAAAATAAGAACATTCACATTTTTTAAACTGTTTCTTAAGAATAATTTCTAAAATGTGAAAACACAATTCATACTTTTTAGAATGATTTACAAAAGGATGTTGATTTTTAATGTTAAAATCTCAGAAAGCTTTAGTATAAGATTTGTCTACAATTTTATATTAAAAAAAGATGACAAAAATCACCTAAAAATCCACAAAATTAGACTAACACTAATTAAAGAGTCAACGTGCAAAAATTAACTATTTTAATACTTATATCATGAAAAAACCCAACTATTAAAATAGGTTTTGATGAAATCAGTTACCAATTTATTATACCATTAAGTCTTATATTATTTTTTCATTAAGATGAAAATAAATCCTAATCTAACACTTCAAAGCAGGTTAATAATTACACAACTAAATAATTGGTTGCATTTTTATAGTTTTATATATGCATTTCACCACTCTCATAATAATATATTGATTTATAAAACCATATCCTCTAGCTCAAGACGCAAATACTTTCAGTAATATACATAAAACAATTTTAAGGAGAAATATTATACCATAACTTTTTTTTTAAATGTATGGAAATTCAAAAAATATCTTAAAATCCATCTCCCTCAAAATGTCCTCACCTAAAAGAATGGATCTCTCACTTAGTCCCCAAACTTAGCCAACTCGCACTCTTCTGGCTCAGAAGGCAGGTAAACTCCCTAAGTAAGGACCCTCCAAGTGAATGTCTTGCCTCAAGATTCTTGTACCAAAACTTAGGAACTCAGTAGGAATGCCCCAATTGATCTTAATGGAAGTGCTGACCCACAGAGAGGAATGTAACAAGGAGGAAGGGTAACTTCAGACCTACAAAGAAGAAACAGCCCCTAATACCATCTACATAGTTACTAAATACAGTCCTGTAGGACTACATAGAAAAACTAGATCACTAAGTGAACTGAAAATTTTGTTCATTATCTCTTAAGAATAAGCATGACGGAAAACATACTACAGTTTACTTTTTTCATGAATTTACACTTCTTCAAATGTCCAGGACTTAATAAGCCTTCAAACTGGATCCACCATCACCCTGTCTACACCAATACTATTTATTTAATGAAGCTGCCTTCATTCCTCTGCTCTAGTCACATGTGATTATGTCTTCTGTACCTAGGAGGGCATTCCAAAGTGATTCCAACTAGTGTTTTTTAAACATTTGATAGCAAACCACCATAAGAAAATGATTTACATTGCAACCCAATACATATAACTGTAACAATAGTTTCATAAAACAATATTTAATCTTACTTATGTGATACTCTCTTATATTTTTCTATTCTATTCCATTTTTTGAAAGTGCTTGTGTAGATCCACTAAACTGATTTCATAACCCATGAATGGATCGTAATCTATGGTTTGAAAAACTCTGGTCTAAGCTATCACAATAGTTCCAACAAGAAATCAGACCCTCCAAGCTATGTTATATATTCTTGCCCTTTTATCTCTGTGATCCTCTATCACAATACCCAGTATAAACCCTCCCCTATACTGAGCTCCATCCAAGTCAACCCTACTCCTCCCTCATCCTGATGATGTATCTAATGTCCTTCCCACTCCTAACCTGCTCCTCCTTCTGTTGGACAAGGGTCAGATTAATGAGGATCCTAAATGTCAAATACATGACTATACTTCATTGGTCAAAATGAAAGTAATGTTTCATGACTGTATTTTACAATGTGTAACAAATCATAAGACATATAATTTACTTAATAAATATCTGAAAATAATGCTTAAAAATCATCTCAAAAAGCAGTATATATATATATATATATATATATATATATATATGTGAAACATGAATTATATAATTTTTAGAGCTAAAAGAGACCTTCCAGATCATACAGCCCAGCTTCCTTAAAGATGAGAAAACTGAGACCGAGGAGGGTTTAAGGAGGATGTTTATGACTCAGTTAATGGCCAAATGAGAACCCAATACTTTCAATTGCCCATTCAGTACTTTAACCACTGGACTAATGCCCAAGTTTTAGAACATTTCAGCAGAATAAAGGTCACTTTAAGGTCATGAATGATTTATTACAAAACAGTTCCCTCAATTTGAGAGATACGAATTACCTGTTCTGTTTGCTTCCATTTCTGTTCCAAAGCATCAAACATGACTCTGCACAGTTCTTGTACATCATGCTGCTGCCAAGCTATTTTAAGATAAAATTTAATTAAAAATAGCAATAAATTTAGTGTAATGAAACATTAATTTGTGTTTAAAAGCAAATAGAAATATGAAAAAGTCTACTTTAATGCTAAATTTTAAAAGAACACAAAAATATACATTATAGTCATGAAAAGGCCATCTCAAAGAATCATGATATCTCAGCATTCTATAAATAGTATTTGCTTCACAGTGCTACAATATTTGTCATTTTTGTTATTTTTCATTGTAGAGTTAAGAAATGTGTCAGAAAAATCTAAGACAACAAACTTGCAATGAAAGGTTTAAGAAAAAGATAATTAAGTTGTTAATGTGTGTAATGTGTTTGTAATATTATTATCCCCCAGAATTCCTTTCAATATTAGAAACACTTATCATTACAAGAGAATTAGTACCCTCACTACTATCCCATCCAAAGCTCCTTGTAACATCTGTGGTTTCAATGGCTCTCTTTTTGCTGGTTTGTAACAAAACAAAAAGCCTTTGAAGTTGGTATGGGATACTTGTCACTGGATCTTCTTCAGATTCTTCAAATTCCCACCTATTAAAATGAAATGTTCAAAAATTATTTATAAGATAATCTTATTCTTTAAAAGCATAATTAATATCAGAATCATAATAATGTAAGATTTTAATTCTGGGAGCTATACAGAGTTTGAGTATTAACTGAAACTAATAACATCTAAGGAAACATTAGTCTTTGTCTAATTCATAAATTGAGAAGAACTTTAGACTTTAACAAGAAAAGGCATAAGGCAACAGTTCTCAAGAATAATAAGCAAAGCTCATTTAAAAGTAACTGTGGAACCTAAATCTGATCAAGACTCCTGTCCTAATTATTAATTCACAAAAAAATACAGGGAACAGAAAAATAATATTAAATGACACTATGGCATTCAACCATCAAAATTCAAGCTGTTGAAAACTATAGGACAAAAGGTATCAGTTTTCAATATATATATTTTCAGAGAAAAGGTGGAAGGGGATTAGCAACAGATTAAACAGACTAAGAATTTTAGCAATTAATTGCAATGTACAGATCTTATTTGGATCCTGATTTGAACAAATTGTTAAATGAGGCAATGACAGCAATTTTAGCACTGACCTGAGATACAATTTACAGATGTTATTATGGGGGTGGGCTTCCAAATAATCAGGGTAGAGGATTATATGCAAAAATACTGATTAAGAATTGATAATATTCAAAGCTGAATGATAGGTTAGAGGGACTCATTATACTATTTCTCTCTTTTTGAATGTCTGAAATTTTCCGTAAGTTTTTAAAAGGGAATAAGTAAGTTAGTAAAATAATCCAGGTATTTTTACCCTCACAAATTTATGAAAAACAGCAGTCTAGATCTAACTACAGGAACTGTCTCAACAGCAAGTGAATTCCCAACTGAAGACATTAAGATCTCATGGAAAAAATAAGATTGGGGGACTAAAGTTGGTAAAGTACCCACAGAAGTTCTTCAAATAATTGTATATTCAATAAATGAAACACCAAGACAAAATATTACGTAAGGACAATATTAATGATATTCTGTATCTTAAGTTAGTGATAAGATCACTCTATTAGTACTTTCCATCTCCTTACTTTTTAGCTTCAAAAGGAGGCTGGAGCATTAATTTTTCTCAATTGCAGTTTACAAACATAGTAAAATGCTTTTTTTTCTCCTTTTGGGTATAGCCCTCTATTAAAGTGTTCAATACTTTCCCTATTTTAGGACTTAGAAGTCACAACTCCCTGACTTCACCACAATGAAATATAGCAATGTAACAAAATTGTACTTGTACTCCCATGAATACATGAATACAAATAAAAAATAGATGGGGAAAAATAAATTAATTAATTACAAAAAAAGAGATAAGTCACAGCTCTGTGATCCTTCCCCTCTTTTTATACACTGGAGCTCCCTTCTGCCTCACAGGTGTCAATGGAATACATTTCACTTTTTTCTTCTCAAGGCTTCCCTGCAAACACACCTCTGATACCTGACATCTGCTTTAACATTCCCCCTCTTCTAGACTGAATCCCCAGATTTTTTTTTTTTTTCTGGTTATCCTAACAGAAGATACTTATAGTTGACATTATGGGATCTAAAATTCTCTCAGTAGCTGTGAGGGAACACTGAAGATAAAATAGAGAATGCTCAAATTTCTTGCAAGGGAAATTCACTAGTGGGGAAGAATTACTGTAATATAAAACTGCATTCTCACCTGTCCTTTACTTGCTGTTACTCCAGTCACTTAAGTTAGAAACTCTGGTGCTATATTTGATTCTTTCCTTTACTCCTAAATAAAATTGGGCACTATGTCCTGTCAGTTTTCAATCTGAAATATCATAACCACTGCCGCCATCATCATTCTGACTCTAATCTGTCCATGCCTGGTTTAATCACAGATTCCTCCAGGGTTCTCTATTCTTCAAATCAATCTTGTACACTGCACTACGTAAACTTTCCTAAACCAACGTATTTAACACGTAATTACATGCCTCTGAATCAAAGTGATAGGTTCTATGTTGGCTACTATACAACAAGTGAAGAAAATAAACAAACGAATCCTTTCATGCTAGTGCTACTCTAGTGATACTCTGTGCATAGTCCAGTGAGGTCCTTAGCTCTACATTAAGAAACATCATCAGTGCTCTCAGGCATTGCTTCCCCACCTGCTATATAAACTTTACTCTATTCTCTCAATCTCAAGGCATTTAGCCCTCCTCTTTGACCTCATGTCTAAATCCTCCTTCTCACTCACTGGGTTCCATTCACAAAGAGTTTCTTTTGTTCCTCAAAGGCCTTTGCACTGGCAGCTTCTTACGCTTTGAATGTTCTTCCCCCAGATCTTTACAGGGCTAGTTCCTGTGAAGTCTATTCACATGGTATGTCCTCAGAGAGGCCCTTCCTGACTACTTACCTGAAGCTGTGACCTGACCCTACCCTACTTCCTAACAGTTATTCTTTCCACATGACTCTGCTTACTTTTCTACTTGGCATATATGACTGTGTGAAATGAGCTTATTTATATACGTTTTCCTAATGAAGCTCTAAATGAGGGGCTTTGTCTTATTCAGCACTATAACTCCTATACCTAAAAGAATGCTTGACACACAGTAAGTACTCAATATATGTACGCTGAATGAATATCCCTGGCTATGCTCTTAATTTTCTCAACAGTGCTATAAATCTACAGACCATTTTCACAGTATTAAAACTCATGGTTAAACAAGGTCATGGAATACCCATTTCTACACAATACTACAAAATATGCCAAAGCAGGCATATCATCCTGGACTATTCGGTCTACTCTAGTTTGAGGGCAGGCTCCAGACTCCATCTATAAACCTCATCTTCTAGTACTCTGACAAAACTCTGGTTATGCTGACCCCTGGAGGCCCCTGTAACACAATGTACTTTTTGGTATCAACTACATTAAAGGCAGAATAGGGCAGCAGATTCTGGCATCTACTGGGTGTCACTTCTAGCAGTGTCTTCAGGCAAAGTACTCACCCTCTCTGCCTTCAGTTACCTCCTTTGTAAAATGGGGATAATAACAGTACATAATTCATAGTTGCTGTGAGAATAAAGTGAGTCTATATATAAATGCTCAGAACAATGCCTGATACAAACAAATAATAACTAATACTTAGGTTAACACTTACTATCACTCACTTTTGCTTTTGAAAGTCCTCTTTGTCTGCAATGTTCTCTCTTTTTCTCAACCTGGCCAAACCATATCTAGCTTCACGACCTATTTTCTTCACTAAGCCACTTCTCCAAATTTCAATAATCTCCCTTCTCTCTAAACTCTCAGGGCATTTAGCTGTCCTTAAGTGTTATTTATTTAAACTATTTCATACATAAACACATTGCTATTGTGGAAAGATCTGTAAAAGACCTTATTTCTAACTCCCTCTCTATCCACCAAGTGCCTGGCATCTAAACACTACTTGGCAATAAATACTTACCCAAGAAAAAACATGTCAATTTTTACAAGTAAATTCAGATGTCTGCCTTTAGGGTTTATTTAAATATGGACTCCCTCCATAGAGCATTCTAAAGTATATGATGTATATAGAGTCTTTTAGAAACACGCACACACACACACACACACACACACACACACACACAACAAGCTGTACATGTATTTTAATTAGAAACAAAGTTTACAAGTTTAAAAAAATAACTTTGGATTCTTACACTGGAGGGAAAGGACGGTATAGGTTATATATTCAAATTCTCTCAAAAGTAGGTAACATTTATTTCTTCATAAAGGTGTTATAATCTATAAGTGAGGAAAGTTTAAATTCACCCCATATGTAAATCTTATCAATTGTATCCTTTTGCTGTCTATGCACTTCTGATTCTCTCTCCCCACGCATTTTTCACATACCTGTCTCTCATGAGAGCCTTGTTCTTATATAAGAAGTTGCATCTTATGAAGTGAGAAATGCCCCAAACTTTACAAATGCAAGAAGCAAATTAAATTTTATTAGTTAAAACCTATATTTTTATTCTTAAATCAATTTTATTTAGAGAATGTTTCTGAATACTCACTTATATAATGCATTCCTAAATTCAGGAGTCATAAAAAGTGTTTGCAAAAGGCTATTCAAATAGCAAGTCATTGCCTGGTTTACTAATCCCACGTATCCTTTAAAGAGAAAATATGAATACATGTTAATCAGCATTTAGATTAAAAAAATGACAAAAAAGAATACCATAAGAATTTAACACATAGTAAAGATTCACAGGTTAAGGTTACTCAGTTGGAAATTATTTCAACTTTCTTCAATAGCACCTAAGAAAGATCCCTTTTCTACCAGGCACAGTTTACATGCAAACCTTGTTTCACAGAATATGTCAGTATATCTTGTTATAGATATGTCCAGAGATTTTTATATAACATCTAATAAAATTTTAAGTGTAATATATTTAATATACTATGTCTTATTGGTATAGAAATAATCTTTTTTCCCCAAATCTAAAAGTTGAGGACTAAAATGGAAAAATATAAACATACTCATTTTAAATATCACACACACCCAACTGTGTGTACACTCAGACTGTACTGAACCAGTTATCCCTGTCATCGAGCCCTATAAACCAGTTTCTACCGAAAATAAATAACATAAAAAATAAATTCACTATATACAAACTCATAAAAGCTGAGACTCTAAGTAACGCAGAGTGACTGCATCTATTTTAATAAGCCCATCTAGTATGCAATTCTATAGATCAGCATGTTATGCAAGAGTGATTTGGGTCCATACCATCTGCACTTGTATGATTCCAAGAAGAGACCAAGTATAATACTTTAGCTATTTGCTTTTCATTTTGTTCAAGCTTTGATTTCTTATTTTTTCATCTTTATTTTAAGAATACTGTGTGCATGTGTTTATATATTTTATTCTACATTGTTATGTAATTCTAAACTGCTTCAATTCTTGACTATTCCCCACCTGAGTTGCTCTTACAGTATCCTGTCCTTAATCCATAGCAGAGCCTTTATCTCACTGTTCTGTAATTACCTATTTACTTACAAGTCTGCCCTATTAGACTGCAAAGAGCAGTCTGATATTTCTCTCTCCTATTACCTAGGACAGCAGCAGGTGCACAAGGGGGCAGTGTCTATGACTTACAAGTAACAAAAATTTGCATGATATCTAGCCTGATTATTAATGAAAGGCATTATTTCATTAGTTCATATAAACAGCCTTTCCCCACAAACAACAGCACTTTGGCCAGGTGACCAGGTTGTTTTGCACCTTCTTCTCAGCTGAGGCTGCTTGGGATTTCCCTTCTTTTCCATCTCCTCCTAATTCCTCAACAGTCAGAGACAACCGATCTCCTTGGAGCCTTAAAAGGTAAATGATTACTATTCTTGTCCTCTGTGTACCTACAGACCAATCATGTGTCACCTATTTGTGACCTTGTTTCCCTTCCCTGGTCTTAAAAAAGGGGGGGAGGGGTTGTTTGAGGGAATGAGGGAGTAATAGTAATTAATTTTTGCCATTGCTCTTTATTTTGCTATTAGCAATAAAAATCATATAGACCCCTATGATCTTTTGTACTTGATTTAGCACCACATTTAAACAGAATGGACAGTGTCTCACATAAATGTACTATTAATTTCCAAAAGTATGACGATTTTAATTACACTAATAAAAGTGCTAATGAGCTAAAGAAGTCTTTGTGCATTGTCTAAATCAACAAACTTCAAAAAACAGCTATTATCAAGCAGATTCTGTATCTGAAATAGTTATGAATCAGTATTTTCAGTATAGGCCAGTAAGAGAGAAAAATGTGAGAATTATGCCATCCTAGAGGGCACATGCAGAGAGAAATTGTAAATAGAACCAATAGGTAAGGAAGGAGAAATCAAACAGGCCAAACGAAGTAGAATCAAACAGGCAAACTCTTGGAGTAGATAAAATAAAAGGAATGTTAAAGATACTGGCCAAAGACAGGTATCATGGACTTAAAGTTTCTAATCACTGTGAGTCTACATCAGCCTTCAATCCATTCCTGATCCATCAAAATTCATCCGCCATCCACCATCTCCTATCAACAGTGGCTGGCTACCAGAGGGAGATGGTAGGAAAGAAAAACAGGGAAGAATATGTTACATCCCCAAACCCACTGTGTTATTGAGAAATGTCTTTCTACAGCCCAAAGTTGAAACGATGAGAGCACTTTCCAATGGAAACATTTTGTACATGGTGCTAAAATTTACAATAATTTCTTAAGGAAAATGCAAATTCAATACTGACTGACAAAACAATTTTTGAACCACAACACTTTTGGATGCTTACAGACTATTTTATTTCAGAAAGACAGTACCTCAGAACACTGAAGGTAGGGAAAGAAGTGGAGCAGAAGTGTATAATTGGGAATGAAGACTATGACTACATGGCAATGTATATCAAAGGCTTCTAAAAAATTTTTTTAATAAACATCCACTTAGTAATTCAATTCCTGAGAACTTTTACCCTAAGGAAATAATTAGAGATGAAAATAAAAACTTACATACAAGAATTTTCATCATAACATCAGTAATGACCAGAGACAGTTTAAATGCCTAAACCTATACAATGAAAACACTATTTTTCAGCCATTTAAAACTCTCTATTAAAATACTATTTAATGTTCTTCATATAGTATCAAGTGTAAAATACAGATTAAAAATCTGCTTAGAACATGATTCCCCATTTTTTTAAAAGTATATATATGGAGGAAAAATAAAATAAAAATAAGCAAAATCACTAGACATGGTTTCTCCTAGTAGTAATGTCAGTGATTTTCACTTTTTTCATTTTACAATATGACAATGACATGTATTACATTTGTATAATCAAAGAAAGATTTTTTTTTTAAGCATGTCTTAGTCTCAAGGAATTTACAGGCATCAGACAGCCACAGGCATTTAACCTCATACAGAGCACAAAGTAGAGTTCTGTAAACATCTGTCGCATGAAGGACTGAATACACAGCAAATATATGAAGAATTCTGATTTGTTAAATCTGGAAATTTCTCAAAGCGTTTCAACTATCTCAGAATAATCTCGGATACTTATTTAAAACAAAATGCAATTTCTTCCAACCTACTACAAAGCAGCTACATCAGCAGTTTGGAAAGTAATGCTTTGGAACCTACATTTTTAAACAAATAATTTTTAAAGAAATAAAAATCTGAGAATCACTACTCTAGACAGAGTAGTAGGAAATAGTTTTATCATCTCCTATTATCTAAAATGGAAGATAATTTTGCATTCTCTTTTATTGTGATGGTTGTTGCAAAAAATTCTATTTATGTAAATGATTCTAAGTATCAAACATGACTAGCTTTTACTGTTATTTCCAGAACAAATAAACCATTAAACCTGCACAATGATTAGCTACGAAGAAATTATTCTCAGTTCTAATTAACAAAATATAGTAACAATGTCTACAATG